>NW_024368596.1:1994025-2524025 GCF_014805655.1 Passer montanus | reverse complement strand
TCAGTCTGTTATATCACCAGTTCTAAAGCTTATCTTCAGGAGGAAGGAAGACTTAAGCAATTAGACCATCTGTATATCTGTTTATGTTTCCTCTCCCTCACAGTGATATTTTTAACCCATGAGTAAATTTCAGCTATATTTGTCAGAGTGATATAGGTCCATGTAATTATAATGCCACTGGCTTTGTCAGAGTAGAGGACTAAACAGAGCAGATGGGTCACAGAAGTGACCAAACAAAGATGAAGTCTGCAGGATGATTATTATTAGGCAGCAGAGAATCAACATAAACAGATGCTAATGCCTCCATTGCATGGAGATATTTCAAAACAAACATTGGTGTTGGTGTCTAAGAAGCTGTGATCAAACATAGGATAGTGTATGTTCATATGATATCACATCTCATTCTTTAAAATATTTGTTTTGTAAATTAACAGACAGGAAATAAAGGAGAATTGTCTGACTTAATGACCTGTCTGCACGGTCATAATGTCATTATGTCTGAAGGATATGGAGCCAATAATGTGGCTGTTCACAAATCCCAATTCTGTAACTGACACTGAGCAGGTCAAAACTGGAGAGATGTCAGATGGGTTTTGTTTCTGACTCATTGGGTGTTTGCATTTTGTGGGATTAGACATGGACAAGATCTCAATGTTGCGTTTTCAGCTCCCCATAAATCAGAAAATCTTCAAAGAATTTTGTTTTAAAGCACTGACACCAGGTGTTTTGAAAAGGACACACAGTTCCTGTGTCTTGAACTTTCTGGCAGTTTTCCAGCTAGTTTTGCTAGTGGCCATGAAAATGTCTGGAACTTGGGAATCCTCCATAGCAGAGATCCCAGCAGCCCCACGAGGGCTGGCCCACATGGCTGGCTGGTCACTCCTGGAGCCACATTTCACCTCTGAAATGGAGCTCACAGCAAGAGCATGGCCAGAACAGCTGTGGGGCCTGGGGAACACCTGCCCCTGGAGAGGTGCAGCCTCTGGCATGGGGTAATCTACAGAACACAAACTCAGGAGCTGCTGCAGGCACTGAATGTGTTGGCAGAGCTATAAACTCTCTTCAGAATCAGTTCTTGGGTTTATTGCGGCTACTGTCCACAATTTTCTAATACCTGAGCTAAAGCCCTGAATGCTGGCAGCTGGACCAGGTCTTGCAAAGTCAAGTATCAGAAACAAAAGCTTGATTAACACTGGAGCATGACTAATTCAACAGAAAACCTCACCCAATTTTGTTACCCACTGGCTTTCTGCCTACATGCATACTGCCAATGTTGCCACTAATAAAATTCCTGTTAGCGTTGTAAATCTGTTTTGCTCTCTACTGCATATGCTATGGGAATATCTAGTAATGCAGAGCATCAAGAAAAAATGTTAATTATTGAGTACAAACTATTTGAGGTGCTATGCTGCCACGAGACCTCCTCTCCCAGATTTCTCTGTTTATTATAGGCCTTTTATATCCATAAGTGAGCAAAGAGGAGGTGGGTGGGTATTTTGCAACTTGATCTTGGCCAAGATATTCATCCTTATGTACTGAAATAATTCTGTTTTCTGCTAATCTCTAATTGGAGAAGGTAGGAGGAAGTACACCTTTTTCAGAGCTTTTTTTTTAAAATAAATAACATATAATCTAGCAAAGTCCACAAAGTTTTTGTAAACTAGAGAAGGATTTCCAAACCCACCAATGGGGTCTCAATTGTCTGAATTTCAGCAAATGATCAAGTATTTGCTGGATGAGTGTCTGGAATTCTGACCCAGCGCTGTTCTGGGCAGAGGTTTTGGGGCAATTCCTCCTTCCTTACTGACTTTATTGTTCTGAATGGAATAAAGAAATCTATCACACAAGCAAGGCCACTGGGTTTAAATCCTTTATGTGAGGTTAGAATATTGCATAAAAATTGCAGAAAATAAGAATTGTTTTGGCTTGAAAGTGTTCATGGGTGAATCTCTTCCAAAGATGCTCTGTGTAAGGAGCTGTGCACAGTGCACAGGTTGGGATGGACCCATCTGTACATATATTTACATATATATGCCTGTACCTATAGTTACACAGGGATTCTATTTTTATTCACATCATTATAACTTTGCCCACGGCGAGTCTTCACTTGGAGAAATTATATTGTGAAAGACCTTATGAAATACTTCCATCTGTCTCTGAGCTCTCTGATTTTGTCATCACTATAAAATACCAATTTCCTATCAGATTTGGAATCTTGCTTTTGGAAAAGAAATCTCAATGTGTAATCAGGTAGTTGAGAAAGCACTGCTGTTCAGAAGCACCTGACAGAGGACCAGGGGACACTTCTTGATCTGTGTTGTCACAGCCATATACCTGCCCACTTCACAGCCTCACTTCTCACAGAGTTTCTCATTATCTCTGATGTTCCCATTCATGTAGAATCATGTTTCAGGCCAATCAGTTAGAAACATCACTGCTGGAAGCAAACCATTGATTTGTAAGAAGGAATTAATAATTGGCGATTACCTCCCTAGAATATGATAATGCTTGTGGACAGCAGTTATAAGAAGTATTATTAAAACAGAGATTAAGAAATCAAAAAATTGAAAATCCTGATCAGGGGTTCCAATAACACACTTAAGTGCAGAAATTCTGTTTTCCTGTTGCATAGTCACGTGCCTTTCATTATATTTAGTGTGTTTATATGTACATAAGCAAACTTTTAGCACCCCAGAAATCACATGTAAGTCCTGTCACATAGCATTTGATGCTTCAGATGAAAAGTTGGGCCAGAAGTGACATGTTACTCATTGAAATGAAGGACATGTCATACACAATTTCCTCTCTGTGTCAGGTTGAGTCACTTTGCCCCACTGTCTGGCATGTGAGATGTGTCAATGGCAATGGCTCCTACTTTGTGCACAACATCTGTCTGTAGCTTGCTGGTTAGATGAGCAAGTCCCTGCCAGCTGTCTTCTGTGCTGTTTCAAACTGCTATGAAACACGAGGTTAGCTGTAATATGGGATGTGTCATGGGCTCTGCTCATTTGGCTTTGCTCAGCTGGACCTTTGACATTGCCTGGAATTCCTCATCGTGGCTGGCCCCGGATCTGCTGTGGGTCGGGCTGTGTCTCAAGCATGTGACTTTCAGGATAAGGGAGGGATGTGCTACCAATGCCTTGTGAAGGCTGCCCTAGAACAGAAGCTGGACAGAGCTAAAGAATAAGGTAGGGATTTATTAAAAGGCCTCAATGGATCCACAAGAGCCCAGCCAGGGCTGCACCCAAGATGAACGAAAATTGCCACAAAATGCACGACCGGTCATGGGGTCTCTCACTTGTGTCAGTTCTGGTCCATTTGCATATTAGAGTTAATTGTCCAATTACAGCTTTACCCCACGAAGTCCATGGGCTAAATCGCCATCCTTGTTTTTCTCTCTTCAGTCCACCATTGTTTGTGCTCTTGGGCCTGAGATTTGGATCATTTGTCCTTGGTCCCCAGCTAGAGAAGGAATTATTTTGTCTCCCTACTCTGTGAAGAGAGCTCACCATCCCCTAGTATGAAGCCTAAACTTACACGCTAAAGCAGCACAGATTCTGAAAAATAGAAAAGCTAAAACCTGAGGCATCACTACCAGTCTTGCTTTCTTAGCATGAGCAGATGTGAAAATTGGCATGATTCTGAGATGGGGCTTATAAAAAACAAATATAAATTTGCATCAAACTTTGGCTTGGCAACAATTTTGGGAGGGTAATTTTAATCTAGTCTAATTAGACTAATTTCTGTGACTACTGAGTTTTCAGCACATGTGTCTAAAGAACCATATTTGGGAAAACAGTAGCAAAACTTGCAGTTGTGAGAGCAGATGCAGTGCCAGTCTCTCTAAGTAGAGAAAATGGTAGATTCTCAATTTGATATCACTTTTAGAGAAAAAAGATTAAGGGATAAACAGCAAATATACTGACATAAACCCTTGCATTATGTTTGTCCTTTATGAGGTGAAGCCAAGGATTATTCTAAGATGTAAACAGGATGTAAGCTGGGTGTCTGTCTGAGGCTCAGCAGTTTTTCAGCATCATTTTGGATGGGAATTAATTACCTGTGTTATTTCATAGCCTATGAGGCCCAAGATGATATAATGTTCCAGCTAGAGTAGAAATCTCCTCATCCTGCTCTTCTTCACTGCTAGAAAGATCCTTTGGGAAATGTAATTCAAGAGTCTGATGTTTTTGAGTCCTGGGTAAGAGATCCATGAGAGCTCTTATATATAAAATTTTATTTCCCTGCTCCCAGATAGGTTCTGAATGTTGTGATTTCACAAGGGCACTACATGGTATTCCTGGGACAGACTGGGAAGGGTTTGGTGTTGAGACACATCAGTTCAGCTCAAGTTCCTTGTGCTATGAGTTTTTTAGAATCATCCAGAGAGGATGATGGGCATATTTAATAAACCCTGAAATATATAAATAAATAAAAATTATCATCAGAACTGCCTGAAATATTAAAGAACATTGATAAATAAATTACAACATTTTCAACTTGGGCCCCTTTATGAAACATGTTTTTAAAATAGCTGTAAATAGCTGCAACTAAATTCTGACCCAAGGACTGGTTGATGGATTTAATCTGCAATTTAATTTTCTTCAGAAAAATGTAACAGCAATGAGAAAGAATTGGTTGATCAACTGGTGACATGATATTGTACCAATGCTGATGATCAATCCAATTCTTCACAGGCTCATACATCACTGTAAAACTGGTGAATTCCTTAACTTCATTTATGTTACTCCTGGCTTGCACAGACACAAGTGAAAGAATATTAGACCTTCTAATTTCTCCTCCTGCCCTTGCTCAAAACACCTGCACCTCTCATTCAAGGTTTTGTTGTGCAAAGACCCCCCCTGGCTTCAGCCACGGGAATAAATAACTCTGTCATCTGTGAATATAAGTGAGAAGACAAGATAAAATGTCACCTGGGAATTATTATGCAAAATAGAAGGAATGCAGAAGGCAAAACAATGTTAAAATTTAATTTGTGTGTTTTAATATTATTGTCTTTTTATGTTTTAAAGGCACAATATAAAAATAAATATGACAAAAGGATAGATGAATGTAGCATAATTAGCATGAAAATTACACCTAATTTGTTTTCTGGATATTGCTTTGTCTGTATTATAAACGGCATGTGGATACAGTAGAAAGTGAAATAACTCAGAATATTAAATTCTTTTAAGATTGTGCCATGGGAGCCTTGATGTCTTGCTCCATTCCTGTTTCTAATTTACTGTTCTTGTGTTGTCAGCAATAACCCTTGCACAAAAAAGCCTCAGTGCCCCAGCTCTGGGCTCTGCAGGTTTCTGGAGCAGGGTCTGCAGTGAAGAATAATGAGGGAGGGCATGTGCAGTGCCAACCAGGCTCCCTCACTGTTCCCAGGCAGGAGCTGGGACAGAGCCCATTCCTCTTCTTCCTGAAAGGCCAAGCAGACATTCACACCCTGGGACCTGTAACACCCCTGTGCTTTCCAGCCAGATGTGCTGGAGCTCATGATTTAGTGGCCTTTGATGAAAGCCAGAAAAGAAAATGTGGTCAGCTGTGTGATATTTGGGCGTTATCCAGTGATCCCAAATTGGTAGCTGGGCATTGCTCAGGACAGGGTTTCCTTGTCCAAGGTAGTGTGTAGAGGCATGTTTTCATAAACATCAATTTAACACCAAAAATGATGATTCACTAGCAGCTGTCTGATACAGGTCAAAATCTAGGGGTCTGGTTTTGTTGTAGGATTGCTCTGCCCAAATCTATCTGTTAGAGAGATTGCACCTGGCAGATTGAGATAGATTTGGTAATGAGATGCATCAGTTCAGCTCAAGTTCCTTGTGGTACCAGTTTTGTAGAATCACCCAGAGAGGATGATGGACATAAAACTCTCCTATAGACCTTGAGAAATCACTGACTCCATCTCTTCTCCCTTAGGCAGAATGAACTATACCTAAAGAATTGTCAAGAGTAATTTATCATTCTAAGCTGTTTTTAAAAACCTAAAATGATGGTAAGGCTCTAACCTTACAGTCCAGTCCCATTCTTGATATACTTAGCATTACAACATTTTTCTTATGTTCAACTTAAATTTTCTCCATTGCTTTCTGATTCCATTGTTCTTGTCCTGTGCACAATGGGCAAGGACACAATTTTCATCCTCCTTCTCTCTCTCCATCTCTTTCCCATCTTCTGTCTGAGGGCGCTCAAGTTGTCTGCAAGCTTTCATGAACTCTAAAATAATTTTATTCAACATATGCTGATCTCATAGTGCTAGATCTTTAACATGGTGTCTAGACATTCTAGATAATTAGCATTTTTACTTATTGATAGGAATCAAGGAGCCACACAGACATGAGAAGATATTTTATTTTTTAAGCCTTGAGTTGAATAATAGCTTGTCTGTGCAAATGGTATTGGGTTAGCTGACATGGATTTCCATGTTTTCTATAATATGGCACTAACCTTGCTGCAGAGATATCTTTTGAACTCTTGGGGACTTCCAACAAAGAATCATTTAAAGTGGCTGAAAATCTTGTCTTTTTTCCTTGCTCCTTCTCCATCCATGCCTGGATATATGGGAGCAAGCCAGGGGACACCTGGCTAGGTTTTACAGTTAATGTCACCAGCTGGCATTGACTCCATGAAGTAGGAGCTAAGTGATGTGATGGAAATGGATTTGAAATATGAGGAAGACTGTGAGGATGTAGCTTTAGCTTAGCACAGTATCCCTCCTTCACTTTCTTTAATGATTTCCCTTTTGTTGAATGTGACTAACAGATCTGCTCAGTTCTGAGGCTGCAGAGAACTCATTTGTTACAAAAATTCAAACTCATTCTTTTTAAGAAATTAAGCTGGATAATGAAATGATAATATTGATGTTACTATCTTGCAACATCATAATTTTAGAATTGAAATAAAGTCTACTCCAATTAAAATTTTTGCATGGAACATAAAACCAGAATGCTGTGATACTGGAAACATTTAGACATTCACACAAGCATTTAAAAAAGTTCCCAGGCACAAGAACAAACCTTTTCTTCATTCCAAGGATAAGTCAACTGAAGTGATCTTTGTACATTGAAATTACTGGTTGCACATTGTGCTGAAGAGGACACACTCATCACAGGAGGCTGAGCACAATAAACCAGAGAATGATCAGGCTCGAAAGAAAATGTAGTAGCATTTTAATAAGAAACACAGTTTCTTTATGAGGCCAAAATGCTAAATAAGTTAGCAGTGGGCTTTCATGCAAATGTTAAATCAGGAACAAAGACTGAGATGAGAAGCATCTATATATTAATATTACATACAAATTTCATTCTGTTCTCCGAAGTCTTACTTGTTGTGGCATAGTAAAGACCAACATCATCCCTAAATTACAAACATGAAAGACCAAATTTCCCACTGGAACTTGCTCTCACTAAGAATAAAGTTTTGTAGCAGAATCCTGGTTTCAGTCTTACATTTTTAAAGGGAAACAATGAGTAATCCATGTCTAAATAATACAGCCTTTAATTTCCATGGGAAGAGCATTTTACAGAATACAACATGTGTGGTTTTGCCTCCCTTTAAAATAAATCCTTCATTTACATCTTATCCACTGGAAAGCCAATCCTCAGGATGACATCAGGTCATTCACACACTTATTTGAAGTGGGAGCGAGAACATCAGTCACCTGCAGGTGAGAGAGAAAGGTGGGAGTGAAAAATCAACTGAATGATCAACCCTTTGGTGTGTTCAAGGACAGGATCTGTCTGTCCCCACTTCTAATTCCCCTTCTGTCTGGCACTTAGCAGGATCAAACCCTCTCAGTGCCTTTGCCAAGCAGGAATGTTCTGGGAGCAGCTGAGGGAAGGGTGCTGCCAGCACAGAAACCTCTGCTTTGCTCAGCAGCTCTCTGCTCCTTGGTGTGTTAAAAGCAAGCAGATCAAATAGTAATTGGCTACTGAACTTTATATTAGAATGAGAGTGAATTTATCTCATGTAGTCACTTTGGAATATCAGATTTCTTGGTTTCCCCACTGTTGGTGGTAAGATTTAGGTGCCTCCCAGGAGCAGCTCCAGGAGCCCCAGCCAGGTACACAGAGAGGCCAGCACCTGCCACAGGAAAGCACCAGCTCTCCAGGGAGAAAATCTCCTTCAGAATGCTGGAGCATCCCCAGAGAGCACCTGAGAGCACTCTGAGGGGCTTTTTTACAGCCCATCTCTGCTCTAATCCTTGCTCCAGTTCTGAGCTGCCTCACCCCTTCCAACATTCCCTCACCAGGCTCATTGAGTGCCAGACAAGGCAACAGGGCAGAAGGGCTCAGTTCCTCTCTAACTGATTTTTTGCCAAAACAGAAGCTCTGAGTGAAATTTGATATGCCTTCTTGCAGAGCTCCCATGGTAGTGGTGGGAGCATTGGTTGGCAGATTTTCCAAGTACTTTTGTTTTCTAAATAAGTCCTGTTTTTTGAGCATTGTTTGCAAACCTAATGCTAGCATTCTTTCTGTCAGTTGAGATCACTGCTATAGTCCATCTTAGACAAGGAGAGGTATGTCAGGGAGCACATATTTAAGCAGGTTTTAGCTGTGTTTCAAGTTGCACTTGGGATTGGGGAGCTGGTTGCAGTATGTAAACAAAAGCTAGAGCAGGATGTTTTGACTTCACTCACTGTGACAGCAGCCAGATGCAAAATCTACCTTCAGATGTTGTAGCCCAGAGTAAATAATGAGACTCACCAAGAACCTGACATCTATTTTTTAAAGAACTCTTTTCAAAGAGACAATCACTCAGACATGTGAAGGTCTATTTCACCTAATGTTTTGAATAAATTGGCAGCAGAAGCCAATGGCTTTGACAATTCTTTGTCACAGAGGTGTGCACTGCATCAGTATTTGTAACAATAAAGCTTTAGATTTCAAAACACCTGAGAATCTACAAAGGAAATCCCACTAAAAGAAGGACAGGTAAACTCCTGACTGGATCTTCAGTGAAAATATCCCTTCTGCCCAGTCCCCCATACCTGGTTACTTTTGGTTGCCAGAAAATCCTTGGCAATTTGCAGAATGCTGGAACTCCTTGGTTGACAGCATTGATGCTGACTTGTTTGGCACATAAAGCCATTGGGGAATATGGATGAAAAAGATAATGGACCCCTAAAAGCAAAAGCCTCAGAGAAGGAATGTCTGCTTTTCTGCTTTGGGAAAATAGTGTTTGGCAGCATGCACAGCAGTTAGTGGAGTGTACTACTGCTTATTTGCTGTCCAGCATTTGCTCCTCTAAAGGAGTTTTAGCTATGTGCTCTCTCTCACTGTTTTTGTCATAGTGAAGCTTCTGTACAGTGCATGAAATCTGTGCAAGAGCTTAGCTGCCCATGACCACAAGAGCAGGACCAAGCTGATTAATTCTGCTTATGCAAAATACTCAGACTGAAGCTTTTATTCAGGAAAATGTGTGAGTGGCTGGGTGAGACATGGCCATTTCCCCAAATCCACACTGCCCAGAAAGGTAATCATCCAGAGAACAGATGTCAGGGTACCAGTCCCACTACCTTTGCTCCTGAAGCCAGAGATACAGGAGAGGATAAGGAAAGAACACACACAGTGAGAAAATGTTTTCAGCTGTCATCAACAGTACAGCAAACTGAAAGCCTTTGGCAGAATAGGGGCTGTTATGAGTTCCCAGCTCTCAAGCTCTGTGTCTCAAGTGCTGTCCAAGCACACAGAGAGACTCCTGCCCTTGCCCCAGGAGTGTTCCCTGGGCCAGGGGGGCAGTGCCTGCTGATGGACAGCCAGGGCACAGAGGAGCAGCAAGGATAAACAGGAGCTTCAGCTTTGCAGCCAGCTGAGAATTCTCTCTGATCTGGTATTAACTGAAAATTCACAGGCAGAGCAGAGTGGCAGAAGCTCTTTTGGCTGCAGCTCTGCCTGAGTGAGAGAGGAATTTGGGATTTCTGCAGGTACAGTGCTGAGGAGTTCTCTTTAGTTCAGGGCAGAGATAAATTCTTCTCTTCCCCCTGTAAACCTTGGGGGTTTGTGTTCATGGCAAGTTAAATATGAGTTAACAGTGTGCCCTGGCAGCCAGAAGGATTCATAGTTCTATGATTCTGTGCCATTTCCCTGCAGGAAGGCAGGACAGCTAACTTCCCTAGACTCTGATGAGACGCCCCATAGCCCTGTGATCCTTTGTGCCTGCCTCTTTTATGACTCTCTGCTTGTGCATAACTTATCCTTTCATTAGCCTCATCATTCCTTTCATTATCCAAAAATCATTAACCTCTCATGCTATAGAAACTCAATCCTGCCAAACCACCAGGAAAGGTACCTGTGCAACAGACAGACAAGCCCACAATCAAATCACCTATATAATCTTAAAAATAAGCTACCTCTTCCTCCAAAAGCAATATAAGGAATGAAAATGAAAACATGCAAAATATAGAGAGGAATAAAGGGATGGAAGCAGCTTGTATTCACTTGAAATAATATCATATTAATATGAAGGGGATAATATATTTTTAGATTTCTTCAGATTGCATTTTCTTTTATTTGACAGAATAAAACAGGATCTGCTGCCTGGAAATATCACAGAAACATCTTGGAAGTCTAGTGAATAGAGAATTTTGGCAATAGCAATAGCAAAAGCAAAGAAAAACACTTAACTGAATCTTTTTAAAGCCTAACTCTCCTCCTTTTCTTTGGGTTTTGTCAGTTGTAAGAAAGGAGTTTTCCAAGGTGTGCTACTCTCAGTCTTTAAAGGAAGACATATATAAATATCTAGGAAAAAACAGAAAGTGAAGATTGCTCAGTTAAAATCCAATTTAAGTTTAATTTTCATATGGCTACCAATATTTCAGCTGCAATTCTTTTAATAACAATCAGAGGAGCCTCACTCCTACTGAGTACTACTTTCTTATAAAGGGAGCTGGACATATTTGGAGACCAAAGCTAAAGATGCAGGATTGTTTCTTCTCTGTGAAAATTATTTATTTAATATTTTTTCACCTCTTCAAGCAACAGAATGAAATTGCAGTCTCCTGTGCAAGTGGTAGAGACAAAATACTTAAAAATGATTGATGTGGCCAAAGTGTGTTGATATGTTACCTCAGGTAGTGAACTTCCCTGGAAATGGCAGCTGCTGCCCCAGGCTGTTTCTGATCACCCCCTGCAGCCTGTGTCCCCGGGCAGCCCTGCAGGACTGGGATGTGGGAGGGAGGCTGGCTGCTGCCAGTCCACAGAGCCTCCCAGGGACAGCACCAAGCACTGACCTGTGCTGGGCTGTGTGTGCAGATCCCTCTGAATTTCTTCATAGGGAAAGGTGCAGGCAGCTCTACACAGCCAGACTGAATGAACTGAGACATTCCCTTTTCAGCAGAAAGGTATTTTCCAGTTTCCAGCATTAAGGCACCAGCTGGAGGAAGCATTGACTTAACTCCCTTTAGGAGACACCTGTGGGATTAGCTCAAAGGAGTGAGAGTTCAATGCCATGACAAAGAATTACATGCCCATACCCATGGAAAAAGCATTTTGATAGAGCCAAAATAAGGAAATAAAATCAATATATTGAAATCCTTATATAGGGCTCCCACCTGCAGACTTGTCTGGTGCCAGCCTGTGAGTCTGAATGAGAAGAATTCAGATTCCTCCTACCCTTCCCCTTTCTAAAACATACAGGGAAGAACCTATGTGAGATGTACAGGAAAGACCATTGTTCATGCTGAGAAAGGACTGGAGTTTTCTTTAAAAGCCCCTGCCAGGCTGGGTTGTGAATCCAGATTTAGAATCCTGCCACCTATCCCAATTTGTCGTGGATGAGTAGAATGCAACCCACTTGAAAAAGAGAAGCAATAGTCTCTTTTATTGAGGCAAGATAGGAATTTGTCAGAGTTCAATAAGCTAGATGGACTTTAACACAATTTAACAGTGGTTTGACTAGATTTAATAAGCGCAGTGGCAAGGGTCACTTTATTAATTACTGCATGGAAATTGGTTAGAATGGTTCAACAGAGACCAGATATGCAAAGAATAAGGAAGACCCTCACACTGAGTCATGAGTTTCAGACAGGACCCCCTAAAACTTCTGAAATCCTTATGGAGCCTGGGTGCAGCTGGATCCAATCTTTGTGTCAGACCTGGACAATGGCTAATGTCTGATGTAATTGTCTGTATAAAGTTTATAATAATCAATATTGATACAGTCCTTGGAATAGCTAAAATATGCTGAAATTGAATTAATTTGGTAAAAAACCTGAGAAGCTGATTTTCTCCAAAAGGCATAAGAGTGAATTTTGGGCTGCCAACACCTGGTTCATACCTGAGCAATGACCAGAGGCAGGAAAGGGGTGACATCTGTGTCCTAGCTTCTCTGGTGGAGCCTCACTCCTGTGAAACAGGGACATTTCTGAAAGGGACAGACTGTGTCTGGATCCACAATCAATGAGAGCTATAGCACTCTGATATGGAGCTTTGGGATATGTCCTTCCTCCACCAGAAACATAAAATTGGTTGGAAAAGAGAAAAAGGAAAGGCACTATTTTAAGGCTGATGGAAGCAATTAAAGTTCATGTCTGTTAAAAAATCTTGTAAGAGATATGGTCAAAACATGTCTGCTGATGGTAGACCTGAGTCTTACTGTGGTTAACTCAGCTTGAAGAGAAATTTGGGAGTGGGCTATGATCTCTCCTGCACCTTCCAAAGAGGCAGGCACAAGCTCTCTAAAACGGGAAAACCACAGGAAAATATTATGTAAATCCAGTGTCATGTAGCTCCCTATCCCCCTGGGAAATTTTAGCTATATTCCCTAAGTAAAATCATCACTTATTTAGCACAGCTCACTGCATTTCCTCAAGAGGCAGAGGGCTGAAAAGCACAGAGCCTGAAGTGTGTGCTGGCCCTCTGCAGTAGTTCACTGTGTGGCAGAAAGATTTTCATAACGTCTGCTCAGAGTAAATTACTCCCCTGGCCTTGTATTCCTCATCTAAACTGAGCATTAAATTCAGACTGATTTCATCAGCAAATGAAGGAACAAAACAAGAGAAAAAATGTCAGAAATGCTACAACATGCTTAATTTAATTGGATTTTCTGTTCTGAATCAGGAGAATGAAAGAAACATTAGACAGAACATGCCCAAATGTTAAGGCAGCATGAGCAGCACCATCTGTCACAATATTTCTCTAGTTATTTTTAATCTCTTACATAGTTAAAATTATGTTTTCTTAGTGAGAGGCATTATTGTAGAACATTTATCTGTTATAAACAGACGCTGAAGTATTCATTATCCCCAGGATCCATTAGAAAGAATAAATGACTAGAAGAGAGGTGGTTGTACACTTTTCATGCTCTGCACCACTCGATATTTGATAGAAATGTTGGAATTGTCATATTAGGTCATGCTTGAAGGTCTAGTGAGTTTGTAATCCCTCTTCAAAGGTTGCCACCCCCATGTATGTCAGGGGACCTCATGATAAAATATCTTACAGAATAAACTGGCTTGGAGGAAAAGATTCTTCTTAAGCCCTAAGTGGTTACCAGTGACTGAGCTGAAAGGGAACAAACAATTTACCCCCTTTTGTTTCTGTCAAGTGTGCAAACCCATTTAAATCCCACAGAATTTTTGGCTCAAAGTCCATGAGTGGTCTGACCATCATCACCCTCATGAAAGGGCTGAGAAGAGGCTCAAGTGGGTGCACAGGAACCTCAGAGGGACTGACTCCTGCACTGGGAGGCCATCCCTGGGCACCTGGCCATCCCTGGGCACCTGGCCACAAGGCATTTGTGGCCAAACAGTGCAAAGCAGCCTTCTCACATGAGTGGTCTGCAGATATATTAGTGCAGACATCTAGCTGGGGTGTTCCAGCAGAGCTCCACTGATGTCAGGGATTTGTACCAGCTGAGCATCTGATCTGCTCTGTGCACATGCACAGCTTTAAATCTTGCATTTCTCTGCTGTGAAAATTATCAAAGAATAAAAAGCAATTAAAACGACTTCTTGAGAAAAGCACTTTTCCAACACACATAAAGAAAAGTTTCTGTTAATACAGCTTGGTTTGTTTCAGTCTCCCTAGCTCCTAACTTTTCTCTGGATTTTATGTCAAATTCCTCATTTCTGTAGAATGTGGTTTTGTTTCAGATCACCTAATGAATGGTGCCTTTTGACAAACACACAAACCGGGAAGCCAAATATTTAAAACAAATTTTCTTTAAGCTGCACTTGAGTGAGTATATCCCTCCAAACAACCACTGTAGAAGTCCTGGGCTGTTAATCCGAGTGAAGCAGTGACCAGCTCAGTGACCAGCTCAGTGACCAGCTCTGCCTTGAGCTGACATGTGCTGGCCAGGCAGGGCAGTGGCAGAGCTGGCACAGCTCTGTCCCAGGCAGTTCATTGCAGCTGCTCCCTCTTTGTGCCCTGCTGGAGGGACGTGACCTGTCCTGGCTGCTCCCAGCCTCAGGGAAGAGCTGAGCCCTGGGCTGGGATGGCTGGGAGTGCCAGGTACCTGATTATACAATGCTACAGTTTAATGGACTGCCACACTTTCATCGTTGCCAAATCTTGTGGGTTTTTTTTTATCATGACTCTCACAATATTTGATGTTGTACTCCAAGCTGCAGCATTTGAATATTTGGGGTTTATAGTTAGAGTATTCACAATTATGCACTTTTTCTTTTTTTGAGGTTATTTTGTAGCTCCTTAGCTGAGAGGAAAATCTCAGATTTGTGGCCCTAAAGATACTGTTATCATCTCCAGTTTTGTAAATACTTGCTATAGCCTATATATAATTCCTGCATAAATTGCAGATGCTGTGAGGGATAAAACCCCTCCTCTGGTGGTGATTGCTATATCTCTGTGGACAGCAGTGGCAGCTTAGATGTTAGTTGGATTGTGCTATGCTGAGTCATGGACCAGGGCTGGCAGAAAAAATTTAAAGTGTCCCAATCCTTTATAAATTTGCTCAGTAGGAACTGGGCACAGGCTCAAACACCTGCTGTTTTAAATGGACAATGCTACAGAGATGGAAATAAAAACATTGGGAACTTGATCTAACATGTCCAGAGGCAAACCTCTCTTCCTTTCTGTGCTTGTTACTCAGTTCCCATGTTTATCCCAGTGGGAAGGAGAGAGCACAGCTGAGACAGCCTCCTGTCCCCACCTGTATGGCAGGAACCCCCTGCTCAAACCAGCCCCCCATCTCTCCTCAGCTGTCCCAGGAAAGGCAAAGTTTACCTAAAGGCAGATTTATTCAGCTCTTTTGGATTTGGGCTACAGTTTCTGCTTACTGTAAACCTGTAGGTAAATAAACACTAAATAGATTGTTGTTGTTGTTGTTAAAATTATCTTACATCTCTTCAAACAGCTGCTGCTGAAGCTGGGCAGACACAAGTGTGTTTTAAGTCCTGTAGGTATGTGTGCCATGGCATTGACAGAGCTGGGAAACAGCTGAAATGCCGGGAAACACAGGAGCCCAGTGACTGGACCAGAGGGCAAAGGGAAAACACAAAACCCAAAACCTGTTACTGAAGGTGTTTACTTCATCTTGTTCTGTTTCCAGAGGTGATGGGATCCACCTGGGAAACTTTTCTCATAGTCAAACCTGCAGTAAAATCTTTTTTGACTTTAATATATTAAATAATGTCTTTTTTTTTCTCATAACTTTAAACAGCGTTTATGTTAAGTACTTTGATAGTAAAAACTTTTATGACTCTTTAATATATTAAATAATGTCTTTTTTTCTCATAACTTTAAACAGCATTTATGTTAAGTACTTTGAGGTACAACTATGTGGAAAGACACATTTGGTAACATGCCATCAGTTTCAGAAATAGAAGGACAAAGAAAAGACACCAGAAGGAATGCCCGACCCATCAAGAAAGGCAAAGCAGAAACCAGTTGCAAAATAGCTGCTTTAAAAATCCCTTTTTGGACATTAGGGAATTTAAAGAATCAGTCAAAAAATGCCCCATAAGAAGCTCTGTATGCATGGCAGCAGTCCCTAAATGTAAGTAACCAGCAAAGAAAAATCTTCTGCTGGGAAGGGGATTTTCTGAATCGTGTTCTTTCCTCCTTTTTTACAAACAGGTTATTTTTTGTTGACACCATGTCTCTTTTATAAGAATTAATATGGATTGCAAACCTAACTAATGTGGATAGTGCTTATCCAATGTGGATGCTTATCCAATTACTGCCTGCAAAACAGTTATGTCACAAATAATCTGGAGAGCAAGCCTGAAACCTTGGCCATGCTGGAGTCAATGTAATTCTTCCGTGTGCTGAGTGAGGTCAGGATTTGCTTGGAAGCACTTTACAAAGTGCAAAAATGACTACAGTCAGGAAAAGGGAAGGGTTTCTCTTTTCAGGTAAGGGAAAACCACCAAATCCTCTTGGCAAACAAGTGGTCTTAAAATACAAAATAACATTCCTTTGTAGAAGCGCCCTTTTAAAGTACACAATCAACACTTAAAGACACCAGTTTCACTTCCACATTAATCAGCTAGGCAGGGATTTGTGGGGGAAAAAGCACTGGGGAAAGTGTCAGTCAGCAGAACAGATGTTGAATGCTGTAAGAGGCTTATATGGAGATTATATTCACAACGTGTTTCAGGAATACATGTAGATTCTGTCTTCAAATTCTATTAGCTGATGAGTGTCCATCAGCTTATGGGCACTAAGACTCATTTTTGAGGCTCAGGCCACAGACCCTGCAGAGAAACAGAGCCAGGAAATGAGGAGGCTCCTGCACCTCCAATACCAAGGGTGCCCAGGGAGAAAAAGCTTCATTTAACACACTTGAAGAAGGAGAGGAACATGTCACCTCCCTGCCTGCTGCTGGCACACCACAAGAATCTCTAAGAGCTGGCTGAAGACATATGGAAAGCTTAGAGTGGCAAATACATCAACTTAATACTGGGTCTTAACTACTGTGGAAGGTCACCATGGGAGATGTGAATTTTGAGCAGTGTGAGGTTTAAGAAAAGGGCAGCAGGAGCGTGGCCCAGCAGCCACTATTGAAGTCCCAGTGCAAGACAGAAGAGCAGATCAGCCATTCTGAATATTAATAGCCTTGAAAAAGCAGGAATACAAGAAATAGCAAAAAAGGGAAGAAGTCAGTTTGTGATTTAGATAAAGAAGTTTAAAAGGAGAAAAACAAGGGATGAAGAATAAACTAGTGTCCACTTTCTCACAATAAAAGTGCTGTTTTCCCTCTGCTATGACTTGTTTACATGTTGAAGCCATCAGTTTGAAAAGCAGACCAAACCAGGACTTGTGTTAATTTATTATGCTTTCTCTGCAGAAAGAAAACAGTTTGTTAAATCATAATCTCTCTACTTTATCATGGTTTGTCTCTCATTTCACAGTTTAGTCTGATGCTGGAGTTTTATCAGGATGTAGCCCCTGACAAAAAAAATAAAAACCACACAAAAAACCAAACCAAACCAAAAATTTCCCTTCCTTATGATGACTGGGCATGGTTCATTTAAATATAAAAAAAAAAAAACACACAAAAAACCAAACCAAACAAAAAATTTCCCTTCCTTATGAAGACTGGGCATGGTTCATTTAGATATATTAATCTATGTATTGATATAATGTATTATCATTATATAAGCATTATCTTTCAGTTCCACCGCTCCTCTGTAGCCAGAATGGTCAATGTCTATAGAGGGACTTTATAATGTCTTGTAAGGGCTATTAATTGTAACAAAATAATATTCAGCACCTTGTGAAAGGTGCTATTTAATAAAAAAAATGCTTAGATTTTGTGATTGTTATTCATGGTGGCAAATTGCAGACAGCTGCTGAAATAATAAATAGATCTGATTCATGTGATTTTCCTTTTTGAATCTCTTTTTTTGCTTGTATCTTCTACTCAGCTTCTTATTCAGCTTTGGCTGATTTCTGTCTTGTTATCTTGAACTACTAAAATTAGACTTTATTCTTGGATCCCATCAACACAATAGACAGATGCAGACCTCTCTTCATCAGCAGCAAAGATATCTTGGGACAAAAGCTCATGAAAACTTTTGTTGAAGTACTGAATACACACATGAAGGGTACTCAGACCTAGGTGGTGCTAAACCATGGGGTTAGGTCTGAGTACTTGGGCCCCACTGAATTCAGTCAGGCTCATTACACACTGAGTATTTTAAAAAACACCCCAGCTTGCAGCAAGCACTGAAAAAACAGGAGCAAAGATACTACAAGATACTACAATTGGAAAATATAGCTTATTTGACATAATGGACAGGACAAGGAAATTCAAGGTTGTTATATATATTTATCTGCATAATTTTAGGAGACTTTCTGTAGTGCTTCTCAAGGATAAAGCAAAATATTTCAGTGCTGACTGAAAGACAATGCAGAGCACTTCCTATGAGTAGCTAGTAGTGAGAGAGACAGGGCTCCAGCAACACTCAGAGTTGTAAGAGCAAGGTGGAAATCTGTGAGTGGATTGGCATAAACTGCTGAGGAACGTGGAAAGGAGGAGGACAGAGTTACTGAGCTGCATTCAGGGTGTCCTTCAGATGTGGATCCTCACAAATGTGATTTGTGTCCAAGTGCTGTTCAGAAAAGCACTGGAAGGAGCTCATGGGTTACTTTGCAACAAGCCAGGCATTGCTGCATTTAACAAAGTGATACTTAGGGAGTCCTTATTACATGTACCTCACCATTTTCTGAGTGAAAGATTTATTCTCTTTCTTTATGACATTTAAAAACCTCCTTACTCAGGAAGTGTCTGCAGAAGAACAGCTGCTGTTTTTGCTTTGTGGAAAACAAAGTTGTTGCTAGTTGCACACACAGTTCTATTAACCCATACTTGTCCAGACAGTCAGCTTCCACTGATTCCATTTCTGCTGAAGCAGAATGGTAACATCCTTTCAGACTTTATGTTTAATGCACTTTCAGAATTTCATGTTGATGCTGTGCTCCAGCTGAGGCTTTTTCAGACTATACTAAATTCATGAGGTAGAATGACAATGCTTAAGGTTGCTCTGAAGTCCCTGGAAAAACATCCATTAATTTCAATTGCTCATGGTGTAAACCTTTAAAGACGATGGAAACCCACATCAAGAATGGAGAAGGCACTGCTCTTTTGGTGTGTTTTCAAGCTTTCTGTATACTCAGTGCTGTGTCTCTTATTGCTCTGTACAACAAAGGAATGTGCTGCTGCATTTAACAAGAGCTGCTGACCTGATTGCACTTTGCACAGATCTTTGTAAGATCCCACAGCACTTAGTGAGATATTGATAAAGTGAATTATCTGGAATGAAGACTTCATGTGGGCTCAGGATCCGTAACCCTTCTCCAGCTGAGTGTCCCTGCCCCAATGCAGGCTCTGGGGCACACAGCAGGGTGAGGATCTGCCCCCAGGCACACACAGCAGCTCTCCTTGGCCCCAGGTTACCTCTCCCACCCCAGCAATCCTCAGCTGCTCACAGCAACTGTGCAGCAATAAAATAGCTCGGTGCAGCAAGTGGGTGGACATTATTCCATGCGAAACTGCAAAGGGAACATAATTACTGTAGGCAGAATATAATTACTCAGAGTGGGATCTGGCTTGAGCTTTATGGGCTAAAGCTTTCCTTTAGAGACAAGTACCATGGAGAGTAAAAAACACAACCAGCCTGTGCTTTTGTTTTCGATTTCATATGGAAGATGGTTAGTTCATGAGCTCTGAGCACCGTGATGGGACATTAGTTCATTCATCTGTCGCCTGCATGAGTGCTATTCCATGTTGCACTTTATTGAATGTGTGCAGAGACACTCAGTATTCTCTACAAAGCTTTGCCTGTGAGAGCTGTTCAGGCAGCCCCTGCACCCTGTTCTACTGCAGCTCATCCTCAGCTTCTGCTTTCTGCTTCTTGCCTCCCAGAAAGCAGGAGTCTTCAGAGATACTTTAAGACCATTATCCCAGGGTTTTCTGTTGTTTTTTAAAACTTACATATTATTTTGTATTACCTTGCTCAACTGGCAGACAATATATGTTTTATGCTGGTCATCAGTAAGATACATTATTCAAAATTGCAATGAAAGAAATATTTTATTTAAATACATTGAAAGGTTGTATAACTCCAGTTTAAAGGTCTAGTATATTGATAATGTGGCATATTTTCTTCTGATTGCACTGCACTGAGAGTTGTTTTGGTCACAAACACAGAGCCAACTTCCATGAGAAAATTTTGTAAGGAGCTATTGAAGCTGAGCCCTTGTTTTATGCATAGTGCTAAAGCTTTCAATTACTCTTATCATGTTTGGGTTTTGGTAGACTTACTATACAAATTTTTAGTATAAGAGGTGAAAAAGAATATCAGGAAAGACATGTTTTCTGGTCCTAAAGCACACACAGAATCCACGAAAGCTAGACTTGCTGAAAAAATATGGGTATGCAAAAGACATGTGAAACCTTTATGTGGACCTTTGGTAAGTGACTGATTTCACAATCCTGACATTTCTCTGATGTTGATTTTTTTAATGAAACTATATATATATATACACACCCCTATATATATATACTCTTCTGAAAATGTAGTTTTGAAGATTAAAAGGCAATCCCCTTGTTCTAAAATCTTGTTGTCTAATTTGAGGCATGATTAAATACAAGTGGTGGACAAGAGATATTTGTAAACCTGAAAGATGGCATTGGCTCTGGGAGATTGATAGTGGCCGGTGTGGAATAAGGGCTACCAATTGCAGTGGGGAAACTGAGGCACAGAGAGGGAGGGAGAACACAGCAGTGGGATTAACTACAGACCTGTCCTGGTGCCTCTGTAATCCCACTGCTGTGTTCTATTCTCTTTTCATCTTTTCTTGCTTAAAACAGTTAATTTTCATTAGTCAAAGTAGCACAAGAAAGGGATTTTTCTAGTAAGATAGATAATATTCCTTACAATGAAACAGTCTTTACAAGAAATATATTAATTGTCAGTGCAGTTGTCCATTAAACAACATTTTCCCTGTCAGTACTGATTGGAGTTTCTTGGTATTGTGGGCAAATAAGTGACTTTAGGCCTGGAATCCTATTTCTCCTAGGCTGGGCAGGAGAAAAGAAGGAAAAGAGAAAGTGTGATTTTGTAATTTATATGATTTATGGCAATGTTTTCTCACATAATCATTTAATTGCTGTGACATTCGGTCCATGAAAAAAAATTGTGTGGGTTTTAACACCTGAAGTCATGAACAGAAATGTGGCTTGGTTTGGTTCTTTTTACATTTTATTTTAGAGCAAGAGAAAAATCAAGATTGGCAGCACCTGGGAAGAACAATCCTTTTCTTAACCACACTAAATATATAACACAGGAAGCAGTTGCAGAAACATCCTTGGAAAAGGCCAAAAAACATGATGGAGGGGACTTTGTCAGGAGAAAAGAAAGAAATTCACTCCTCTGCTGTCCATGTTCCTGATCTCTCTGTTCGGATTGCTAACAAGGGTGTTGAATGAGTAAGGCCTGCACATTTCTGCCCATCTGTCTGCTAAAGAATATTAACTCATATTGCATGAACCACCACACACTCAACAGATGGTAACAGCTCCCAATGACTTCTAATTTGATTCAGCTTTGGACTGATAACCCAGAGCTCCCATGAAACTTAGAGGCAATCTTTTGTTCGTTGAGCCAATAAAAGTACAAAGCCCTTTAATGCTACCAGTCTTCTGAGCTGTTAGCTGTCATAGACTGTTTCTACCAAACTTTCCTGTTTTATTTTTTTGGCAAAAGAAACAGGCTGAACCACATTACACTGCGCTGATGGAGATCTGTAAGTGTCAGTGAAATCTTATGGTAGATTCATTTGGTACCTGGAGCAGTGTTCCTCATGTCTGTGGGCATCAGGAACCTGTTCTGGTTTATTTCCATCAGTAATGCCCCCTGTTTCCCTCCACAGCCAGATGTGAGAGTGTCAGAACTTACTGGGTTTCTGTGTAAAATGTGTTCCAGTCTCCTCAACATGGCTGAGAGCAGAGCAGCTCATGAAGTGAAACCCAAACTTCCAAACTGCAGCCAAACTGCTGTGTCTTGCCAGGTGTCATTTTGGTGTCTGCACTGACACAGGACACTGTCACTGGCAAATACCTGGCTTATGCACTGACCCTGGTCCTTGAGAAGGGTTTGCACAGGCCATATTTCATACAAGAAACACACATCAAGTACCTTGTGGCAGCCCAAAAGGGCACATTTGCATACAACAGCACAATTTGGTATTCACGTACCAGCTCTGGTCCCAGGACTGGGTCAATAATGTTCTTGTTTTGGACCCAGTCTCACATGGTGTAAGATATTGGAGACCTACAAAGATGATAACTAGAAATGAATTTGATACCCTTGGTAGAAATCCAAGTATTTAAATGAAGTTACCCATGTTTTTTTGGGGAAAACAAGATAAGAATTAAGTCTCTAAGGTTAATATCCATTATGTCTATGAAGTACTGAAACCTTGAATATGAGAAAAGCAGCCATTCCTCATAACTGCTTAAATTTCAGACTGTTTAATCTCCTTCTTAAGGAAAAACTACTGTATTGCAGTGAGCAATATCATCTTCACATTACTTCAAGAATCCTTTGGTGAAGTATTGTATGTGTTGTATTTATGGGAGAAGCATGCCTGGAACCTGTCAGAAGTAATTTCAGCATCCTCATGGTTCCTCTGTCAGAGGAACCTGTCAGAAGTAATTTCAGCATCCTCATGGTTACCCCTGCTGTCAGTCTGGGCCACGGTTTTGGTTGTGAATTAAAGTTTGTCTGAGTTTATAATCTGCTTTTACCAGCCATTACAATGTTGGATAATGAATAGGAGAAAAGATTTCTCTAGACCTATTAGCTGGATCTATATTCTATGAAAATAGCACCCCACTTCAAAACACTTTTATCCCTCCAAGAGCTTTTGCATTAATAACATGCCAAGTATAAAGATCATTCAAATGCCTCAAGCAGCCCTTGATATTAAAAAGCCCCATTAGTAGGCTATTAAAAAAAGTAATTCCAGAACTTATGGGCAATCTTAGCATTTCTGGTTTTCTTTAACAGTGAGTTTCAAGGCACCTACTTGAACTTTGGGGGATGTTGCCCTGAGCTCAGACATGGTGCTATTCTGTTTAATGGTAATTTTTGTTCTACGTGAAGGAGGTCACTGCACTTCCAAAATTCCACTGCACTGAATTCTTCACGTAACTGGATGGAAGCTAATATTTTCCATTGCTCAAAAGCAGTGGAAGATTAGTTGTACAGATTTTTCATCACATTTACAGTAAACCACAGTTTTATGTACACATGACTCTGCTTACTATTGCTGTGAGAAGTGTAGGGATGTTAATACTCACCATCTGCTATGACATGTGCAGGGCAAAAGTAACTTGTTTGTAGTATCTTATGAACAACAAAAAAGAAAGAAATAGCAGTTGTTTGCTATTTATAAATATATATATATATATCTCAAAATTAATGAATGAGTACAATTAAAATACAAACATTTTTAAGTTTTATCCCATACATAAAGATGCTTAACTGTGATGCTGATGCTCCTAGTTCTCTCACTATCATTTCCAGATATCCACCATGGGGATAATAGAAGAAATCTTCTAAATGCCTCAATCCACCATCTTTTCCATGCCTTCAAGTGGTGTAAAAGCACAGAAACCTACTGTGAGTGAGAAGTTGTAGGATCAGGCCTTAATATGATTTGGACAGTTTAGCTGAAGCATTACTTTAATCTCTTTTGATTCTGGTTTTTTTTTTCCACTTGTCTTTTTTTCGTAATCACCTTGTCTCTGCAGGAATCCTTGCTTCATCAAGCTTTATTCATATTATTTTTTTTCCCCAATTCAAATGGGCTGAGACAAGTCAGTCTAAAAGAGAAAGAAAATTAAAAGAGCGAAATATATATTTTTGAAAGTATTCTCTCTTTTCCATTTGGAGAAGTACAACATTGTAACAAATGCTTAGAACTCTTGGATGCTTTTATTATTAAGTTTTGGAATATAAAAAAATATCTTAGCTTTCTTGACCAGTGTTCTATCCCACCCTGATATGCTGAAGTCAATAATTCACTGGAAAATTACTATTGTTTAATGTATGAAGTTTTGGGTAGATGTCATTGATATGGGAATGACTAGTAGATAATTTTTGGTTTGAAAGTCAGGCTATGTGCTCGCAGTGGTTTCTGATTACCAGATCTGTAAAGAAGATAAAATGCATGTCTCCCTGCTCTGGATCTCAGCTGGAGCTATATTTGAAACATCTCTGATTGTAAGAGATGATTCTATGAAATCTTTTTTATCTTTCATCGTTGATTGTAAGAGATGGTTCAGTGAAATAATTAAAAAACATCTGTTCTGTTCTCTCGACATTTCAGTGCTGCTGGGAGTCCCAGCCTCAGCCCCTTGGGCTGTTTTTGAGGCACTGGGGAGGCAGGCAGTACAAGGAGCCCATTTCCTCTCAGAGGGGAAGTGCTGGGCACATCCCTGCTCCCTTCTTCATCTCCATTAATTTCTGCTCCTGGGTCCTAAAGGGGTTACACATCACACAACAGCTCACCATGTCAATACTTCTCTTGTGCCCTTTCCCACATCATGGACAGGTCATTAAAATTTAATCCAGTTTTGAACAATCAGGGGCAAGTGGCAGGGCTTTAGGTTACAAGATAAATGCTTTTCTAGGTTAAGTTGAGTAGTAAATAAAATAATTTCAATTGAATGTGAGAGAAGACATCCAGACCTTAACTAACTGAAATGTGAACCTTGTATAAATAATTGACCAAAACAAATGCTGATTTTCTTCCCACTACACAGCCCCTATTTGACATTTTCTTTACCTAGCTCGAGATGGGTTAGGGCAGGGGGTGAGAGCCCCCCATCTCTGAGTGCTTTTGCAATCTCTGCCCAATTAGTTGTTTCTCTTTCTAGGCCAGACTTCTCCACAGTGCCCTGGGGAATTCTGGTAGATGTGAGAGGTATCTGTGCTTTGCAAATCATTATGAAACATGCAGGAAGACAGTGCTGGCATCCTGGGTCCTGCTTTAATGATTTGGCTGCTGCACCATGTTAGTCCTCTGAAGGCAGCCAACAGTGACAAATGACTGCCAATTGCTCAGCTTTTGCTCCCATGTACAAAACTTCCCTGTACCTGAAAATCAGGAAAAAGATTTCCATTAAATAGTAATTTCAATTGGGCTGGAAAGACAATTTGCACTGTAGAACTAATTCTTCAGTTCCTGTTCCTCCTCTGAAATGAATCTTCATCTCTCAAGTGACTTGAATGCAAATGCATAAATTTATCTTGTTTAATTTTAAACCTACTGCTTTTGGCTATCTCTTTGGGAAGAATAACTGCACAGATTTTGATGACAGTTATAGCCTGAGATGTAAGCACATCACAATAAGAAAGAAAAGGTTCATATTCAGGTTAATACAATTCATGCCTTATTTTTAATTTTACTCCTTAAAGAAAAAAAACATGTTTCCTGATGGGTTGTTTCTAAATAAAAACAGGGAGAAGTGGAATAATTTTTTTCTTAATACTTGTTATTAATGGGCCTGCCAAGTGGTGAATCATTTGCAGAGTGGAAGGTTAAATACACATAATGTAAAGCAGCATCTCTAAAATGTTAGGAATACCAAGATTTAAATACTGGGTAATGTTTCTGGTTGTAGCTGAAGCTCAGAAGCATTAAACAACTGCTGAAACTGTTTGACCTCACTCAGCCTCTAAACAATATGCATTTTGTTCTTAAAAATGTCGCCACTTCAAGCACTGGCATTAAGAAAGTTTGGCAAAGTGCCTGTAAATGTGAATGTGTTGAGTTTGGCCTTTGCCTCCTTGGGAGTCACTGCTACAATTAATTCCAGCTAAGAATGAAGCAGAATAGCTGATGATTTTTGAAATAATTCTTTGTTTGTGTCACTTGCCCTTTCTGAGCCTCCCGTTTTGATGATCCTTTTCAGATAAGCACATCCTTATTTTATTGACTGTCTTCTTACACTATTTGCATAAATTTTGACTTAAATTCTTTGGCCATTAACAGTAGTCCAAAGTTGTACGCCAGTGTCACCTGGATGAATCCATTAAACCTCCAAGGCTTTTGTGTGAATCTTGTCCTTGTAGTCAGTGCAGAAACACTCAAAGAGTTGGTATTTCAAACCCTCTTTCCAGGGGTAGCTCACTGTGATGATTGTGTGCAATGACTGTCCTTTTGCTTAAGAAAGCAGGGACAACCAGAGCAAAAAGAGTAATTTTCTAGAGTTTCCCTGCATCAAGGCTATTTGAGCCTGAGCTGGAATGATTTGCACCTATTATGGATGATCATAAAGGGATATTTCCTGTGATTTGCTAGTACATTTCATGTGCATACTGCATCAGCCTATTTGAACTGGAAAGATGTGAAAAAACTCCACTAAAAATAATGTTTCAAAGACATCATTGTGTATTCTTTTATAGGATTGCACGGAAATTTCATTATCTGGCTTAAACCCTTTTATTCTTGAATCTTGAACTATAGAGGAGTGCCAAGGTTCCTGGTTTCATAGTTTATCTTACACACAGGTGCCAGTGTGTTGGGAGAGGCCGGAGCTCTGGGCTTCCTGGGCACGTGCAGCAGCAGCCTCACGAGCCCCTGTCAGCTGTGCCCTGCCCACCAGCCATGCTCTAACATTCCCCCTTCCAAGGAAGAAACATCATGGCCCTTATTGCCACCACATGGAGACAAATCACTGCTGCTTTATTTAATGGTGGAAAATTCAGGTGTGAGTGAGTTTTGTGGCAGTAGAACAAGGAAAGCTTCAAAGAGATGGGAAACAATGAATGGAATGATAAGTTAACCCAGTGCAGGAGGACCGACCTTTCTTGATAGGAAAACAAAACCAAAAAACCCCAAAACCCCATCCAGGAAATTCTCCAGGACACAGTTTGCTGATAAAAAGGTCATAACATCATCTGGGAAGGATTTTCCCCTTAGACTTTGTGAAGAGGTTTCAGGTATAACCTGCCAGGTGAGGCACACTGGGCACTGCAGGAGCAGTCCCTGTTTGCTCTGTCTGTGCAGTGTTCAGTAGGTAGATGGACAGGTGGGGCCTGGAGTCAGCTTCCTTAAAATAGTGTGGCTGCCTTGAGATCATGGAGATCAGTCTGTACCAGCAGCTGGGGTTGGTTCTTTATTTCCAAGACTGTCAAACCTGAAAACCTTTTAAAAAAGTATGCAAAAAGAGGAAATATTTGCATCCCTTTCTCAGCTGTTTTTATAAACACTTAAATTTGCTTTCCATGAAAAATATTAGTAGTGAAATTATAGACATTACATGCAAAACTGTAACCTGTGGGATCTGCCTATCATGGTCTGTAAGGTGATCAAAGAAGCTTTCCATGAAAAATATTAGTAGTGAAATTATAGACATTACATGCAAAACTGTAACCTGTGGGTCTGCCTATCATGGTCTGTAAAGTGATCAGAGATTACTGAAATGGAAAAAGACATTGGTGACTTGCAAGTGTTACAAAACATTGCTTTTCTTTCAAGAGTACCAGCTGATTTCAAAACAGCCAGAGCTTTGCAGGTGGATGCCCACTGTACAAGAGGAGTGCCAAAAGGATTGCTGTCTAAATTGGGAAATTGGGCAGTAGTAGCACAGGCAAGGATGAGTGACCCTGGTTATATTCCAGATTGGACTGGAGTCACTTGGGCCTTGCCCCAGTGCCAGTGATTACAGATTGCCTCCCAGAGAAGTCATCAGCTCTGTGCCTTCTGCACAGCCTGGGTTTGTAAATGCATCCTGTCCCTGTGCTCTGCCTGCCTGCTTGTTCTGTTTCAGGCAAAGTATCAAAGAACAGAATTCTGCACACAATTGCCTCTGCATGTGCTTCCCTGGGACTCAGCATTTGTGGCAGTTCTACTTTAGAGATTATAGATTTGGGCACAGACTCGTGGCACTGCTGGAATGCCAGTCCAGGGTCAGAGGAGAGGATGTGACAGAGATGATGTCTATCTGCAGAAGGAGAGAAAAAAAAGAAGAGTTGGTAGAATGAAAGGCTTTGGGTAACTACAAATTTTGGATTCCAGACAAAGGTAAACCTCCTACTGGTTCCTAGCTCTCGGTGTTTTGGAACATTTATGCCATTATCTGTTCAAAAGATTCTGTTTACATCAGCTTGAATTTAGAATTTGGATGATAGGTTCCCTCCATAAAGGTTCTGTATGGTGGAATTCACTCCCTTCCCCAAAGTGCAATTATTCAGGAATATAACACAACACATAGACAGAGGGGGAAAAAATAGCTATCTGACACTAATGACCTTACTTTTAGTATGCAAAATGTCCAGATAAATGAAGGCAATGGGGGAGGTGACAGGGAAGATGACTACTGGGAGATTTGACACAGAGGTGACCTGTTTGCTCCTCTGACTACTGTGGAGCTAATTAAACACTGCATCCCTAGAAATAAAGTGCTGGAGAGAGGGTGAGTAGTCAGTTGCTCTCACTGCATATGTCACTTGGGATTATGATTATACCCATTGCTAAAAGGCAGTTGAATAAGCAAATGTTGTTTTGCAGGAAGTAGGAAAAAAATTCCATCTATTCCACAGCAAGACATGAAATGTATAATTCCAGTAATGAGCACTGGAAGTATGAGCTATGTTTTAAGCCATTTGGGTTATATTTTAATGCTTCCTTCCCCTGTTCTGCTTAAAGAGAAGGAAAAATTATTTTATGTAACAAATGCATTTTGTTGCTATAACAGTGAATATCTGGGTCTTTATGCTGAAATCTGTCTTGATGCTTTAAGGCTTTGGGGCTTTGTTAATTTTGTTCCCAAACTGCTCCATCACTGGCCAAACTACCTCAGCCCCGCACTGTGGGCAGTGCAGATCACCCAGCTGAGGATTTCTGCAGGGAATGTGTTTAAATCTCAGCAGATTTTGATACATTTTTGGGTTTTTGTCCTCACGACTCATTTTTTCCCCTGGATCTGATGGGAGTGCCACAAAAACCCAAACTCTGAAACCCTTGTGCCCATAACCATGGCTGTAAGGTGTCTGCTGTTGGTATCACCACTGTGAGGTCACATTCGTGTGCTCTCAGATCTGGGGTGTCCCAGGGGCTTCAGTCCAGTGTGAATGCTCCAGCTGTGGGCACATCGTATGGAGACCAGAGCTGCCATTCCTTGTGAGGGATGTTTTCAGTGTTTGCCTTGTGCTAACTCACTGGGATTAAATTTTCTCCTGTTTTCTGCTTCTAAATGCTGATTCTGCAATTGCTTTCAGCACTCTCCTGTGTCCTCTTCCAACACCTATCTAAATCAGACAACCTCTTACCTGTTTGCTGCTCCCTCCCTTGGCAGTGTTTCTGCTGTGTGGCTCTCCCGGTGCAGCTCTGTGCTTTCCCTGTCTGTTATCACAGGTGGCACAGCTCCAGGAGCACCAGTGAAACCCCTGAGAGGCTGAAGGAGAAGTTGGAAAGCAGATCAAGAGTCCTGTGACAGCCACAGTTAAATTTTCTCCTGTTTTCTGCTTCTAAATGCTGATTCTGCAATTGCTTTCAGCACTCTCCTGTGTCCTCTTCCAACACCTATCTAAATCAGACAACCTCTTACCTGTGACAGCCACAAATCTGCTGATTAACTGTTATTCATAAATGAGGCACCACAACCTGAGCTTTTTTTTTTACCCCTTTTCTTCTTTTGATGAAAAGAAGGAGAGAAGAAAACGCCACTTCTTGCCACGTCTTTGGGGCAATTCTCACTATCCAGTTTGCAGCAGGGTTAGAGCTGATACTCCAAGATTATCCAGAGCACTCTGTGCTGCTGCCATAGGCACCTTCTGCAGTGGATGTTCAGCCAAGCCCTTGCCAGACAAACTCCATATGCTGGAGTGTTTTTCCAGAGGCTGTTTCAGCCATGTGTGTGTTCTTTTAGCTGCTGTAGTGCAACTGAGTCAGTCTGTGGCTGAAGTCTGAGGTCAGCAGTGCCACCTCCTCTTGTTTCAGTCAGTGCAGGGAGCTGATGTGTGCACAGTTATTGAGAAAGGAATGTATTCTTTTGTGTTTCTTACAACGGAGTAGAATCATAATGTATGGCAATAAATATCTTAATTTTTACAGGAATCTTCCTGGACTACTTTTTTATAGACTGTTCAGTTAAATCTTTCTCATTTTCACAAATTCACATCAACAGTGGTATGGCTTAATTTGTACTACTGTGCTATATGTAGACACTCAAAAGGTGCTTAATTTCCATTGGAAATATTCATATGCAAATGTTCCATATTTTTGAAGTGGTTGCAGTTCTGCTGAGGAGGTAGATCCGCCTCTATTATACCACACAACAGATCTCTTTTATATTTAGATTTTTACTCTGAGAAGAGAGCAATGCACTCACTGAAAATTGGTTGAATACCAAAATTAAGTGCTAGCTTTGGACTGTCAAAATTAGATATTTTAAAATAAGGAATTAATAGCTGCCAGTTTCTGTCTCGTTGGTGTTGGCATGAGGCAGAGATGCTGTCAGGCCTGAGGCTGCAGTCTCTGCCAGTTGTCTGTGCCTTGTTGCTGGCCTGGCCCTGCTCTTTCTGTGCATCTTGGTGAGGTGCTGTATTTCTGTCATGGGTTTCAATGAGGGAAGACATCTCTGCATCATGTGGCTCAGTGCTGCTGGTCCTGTGGCAATGGAGAGCTCTGTTAGGAGAATAATCCTCTGGCTTTATGAAAAGGAAAAAAAAATAGTGCTTTTAAATATCTCTGGAGAACAAGTTTGGTTTGGGATTTATTTTGTTTGTGCTGTATTTCTGTCATGGGTTTCAATGAGGGAAGACATCTCTGCATCATGTGGCTCAGTGCTGCTGGTCCTGTGGCAATGGAGAGCTCTGTTAGGAGAATAATCCTCTGGCTTTATGAAAAGGAAAAAAAATAATGCTTTTAAATATCTCAAGTTTGGTTTGGGATTTACTTTGTTTGGTTGTTTGTTTTTTTTTCTTAAACTACTGTAAATTATAGAAAGATTTTTGTATTCTTGAAATTCTCTTTAATGTTTGCAGGATAAATATAATTCAGCAGGAGGCATTGATTTTAAAAAGTATAAATTCTGGTCTGTTGCAAGACTGGAAGTAAAATTTTAGTTTTATTTCTTACATTGAACCATTCCCTCTTGGTCGAGGGCTGGCACTGCTGAGTCAGAGTAGTGCTTTGAGCTACTCCCAAACTGGTGGCAGAACCTGCATGATTTAACACAGCTTGTAATCTTCAAGGGTCTTTTGTTTGCCATCTAGATATTTTGAGATATGTAGAGTTTTTTCAGTTGTTTGCACGAATAGACTTACTTTGCTTTTAAACTGAGTAATTTCCATGGAGAGAAATACTTCCAAGATGGCAAAGAGTTAATATTGCTGTAAGAGGAAACTCTGGAAGTGTCTTTTTACTGTAAATGGATGGGCAGACATTCATTATTTTGGACTTAAATCCTCCATTTGATGCAAAAACCCCTTGTCATGGGTCAGGTTTACAAGCTGCTGAAAGACTGAAAATCAGAATGATTGGAAGCAAAGCTATCAATGTGAGGAGATGTGTCAGCTCTTGCAGGGGATGGGATTGCAGATGTTCATAGGAAGAACACTAAATCCTTGTCCTGACATGAATTTTTATAAACCTTTCTACAAGCAAGAGGAAACAAATAAGGTAATACACTTGTTTCAGTATTCATCACATTTGGCTCAGCTAAAAGTAGTGATTAGATATTGTAATACATCATAGCATTAGGTTTTATGGGTGGAAAAATGACTGATATCATATGGAATATGAACTCTGAGAAATTTTCCTGCCCAACAACAGAATGACACTGGAGCCATTCATAGTCAGAATGCTTTTTCTCTGTGTTTTGTTTGTTTTAAACTGCAGTATTGATGGGGAGCACAGAAACAGCAGCAAAAGCACCCAACAGTTGGGGCTTATAGGGTTGGGATATTCAATGTTCAGATTTTAAATTCCTACTCTGAATCATAAACAACATGAGGATTTGGAGTATGCCAGGCAATTAGAATGGCAGCCTGACAGCTAGGTTGGAAAGGTTTGCTTCAAGGTGTGATTTTAATTTTTTTTTTAAATTTTTGAAGTCTTCATGGTCTCGCTGGATAGGATCCTGCTCTTTGTGAGACAAACAGTTCATATTTGTGGGTTATGTACTTGCAGCAATGTATGTGTCCATCCATAATGAATGCCTGCAGTAGGACACAAACACAAAATAACCAGGAAATATAACATTTTATTGTAAATACTGTAATGATTCCATGTCAGGGGATAGAATATAAGAAAATAAAGACAGTGCAGAAAGTGATCTCACCCCTAAGGAGTTGCAGCTGGGCCAATTACCAAAGATTAGGAACAGGCCTGACTTTAACAGGCCACAGCTGTGACCAGTGAGGAGAAGAGTGCTATAAAAGAGTGGGTTGGGTGGTTGAGAGGGAACTGGGCTCAGCTGGCTGCTCTGTGAGGGTGAAAGAGTCAGTGCTCTGAGGAGCTGCCCATGAGACAACACCAATAAGGTATGAAACTTTTGTGATAAGGAGACAACAGTATGGAACTTTTGCAATATGATGACAATAATTCCACATGCAGATAATTTTTCAAGCTCTGCATCAGACACTCTCTGGTCAGAGCATGTTTACCACAATGCCCAGTGTAGCTGTGAATCACAGTCTGAAGAGATGTACTGGAAATAGGGTTGCACTATGAGCTGTTGTCTTCCCTCTCATTTAGGGAGGTCTCTAATGATTGGATCTTCTGGACAACCATAAAACTCTGTTTTGCTGCCATGAAATGTTAAGCATAGTTGTTGCTGCCATGAGCTTTTAGTTAGGCTGGGAAACTGCTCCAGGAGCAGTCTGAGACTGGGATGTAGGAGTAGGAAAGAGCAGTACTGGAGCAGCAATAAGGGAAAAAATCCAGCATGCAGGAGCAGTTCTTCTGTTTATAGTGGAGGGATTATAGCAAGCAAGGCATAGGTGCTGCATGAGTGGAGATCAATATGAATTCCATCCCTTACAGGCACATCGATCTCGGGCACGCACATCACTCGTAATCTCCTGCTGTAACTGGCAAACCAAAGTGTAAAAAACGAGGCTGGCAGGGCTGAGCTAGGAGATTAAAGAAGAAAAATGTTAAGAGGTATGCATTTTTGGTTCTTGAGATGTGAAAAGCACAAGGTCATCTGCTGTTGTGACTAGGTTGACTATAAAGTCTAAGTGACTCATTGATTTCATACACCTAGCCCATAAAATATTTTGGTTTATATGATATAATCTTCCTTTCCATTAACCTGAACCGAGTCACTTTGTAAGCAGCTTGAGTTTAGCATATCAGTCAAAGATTGATTGTGCCTGGGAAGTGTGTCTAGGTTTGGGAGGACACTGTTTATGGGTTTTTCAGAGTTTTTAGAGTTGAGTAAAAAAAATTGTAGAAATATCTGTGAATTGGTAAGTAGCTTTCTCTGTTGTTTGGGGGTTTTTTTGCTTTGTTTTTTTGAAAGCAACATTCAGTAAAGAGCAAAGGTCTGACATCCCTTTTAGTCTTTCCACTTCAAAGAAGTCAGTAATACCAGCAGGAAGAATTGACCTTGTTTATATCAATACCATTCTATGAATAAAACTAAATGGCATCTTTGATCTTTGAGTTGGTTGTGACTAATTGTGCAGTCTGCATGGATGAATATAGGCAGGCAAGTCCTTGTGAAGCAAACACAAGCACTTAATCTTTGGTGGAGAGTAAGGAGATTTATTATAGAATGCAAACCCCTTTCTTTTAAAGAGCAAGCAAATCTTGCTCCAAAAATAACATTTCAAGACAAACCCCGGATATGTTCACTGACCATGTTAAGAGTGTGTAGGTAAAAACTAGAGGTGTGCTATTGGGTGGAGGTTCTAGTGCAGGACCTGAGCAGCCTGATTTATTTGTGTGTGTTGTCCCCACTTCACACAAAAGAGTCAGATAATGGGGTTATGCCAGTATGAGATTAAAAAGGGTGTGTCAAAGATGTATGCAATGACTGACACATGGAAGGAGTTCAGGAAATCACTTTGAATAAGAAGTTTAGTGATATTTCATATTGACATGAGGTCAGGTACAAGTTCCCCATTAAGCAGCATGAGCATAACTCTGGTTCCTTTCTCTCCCTCTGTATTTCCTCGGTGATATCTGTACTGTTTCTGCAAAGGTTGTATTTCTGTGCCTCCTGGGAGGCAGGGCACAGGTGAAGTAGGCAGTGGGGACCAGGCTGATCTGCTCCTCTAGGTGTGCCCATGCACACCTGTTGAGCTATTCCTGTGTTTGTGTTCTAAATTGTCCAAGAAAGGGCCTTTATGATTGATTGTAGCTCTCTCTGCACTGGCTGCCATCCTGAGCATGCAGTCTGGCACCTTTTCAGGATTTCTGCCTGGCCCATGGCTGTAGGAGCCCTAAGCCTTGAGTTTTATACAAACTGCTGCTCTTTCACAGGCTTTGAAAGCTCCATGTGAGTGATTCACTGAAAAAGGCTGTTTAGTGATTCTGCCAAGTGCAAAAGGGAAGCTGAGAAAACAGAGAAAAATGAGAGATGTCAGCAAATATAACTCTCCCCTCACTTGTGCAATGTTTTTTTTCTCTGACTCTGTGGAGATGAAGATGTCTTTTGTTCCTGTCTCAGCATTTATTCCCAAGCCAGTGCCTAAGGAGATTACTGAAGCCACTCCAGAGTGCCAGTTTATCCACAGTGCTTGTGTACCTTAACTCTCTCAATCCAGAGCTCACAGTATTTGTATTTATTTGTTTACCTTTGTAAAACAGCATTTAAACGTAATTGTTTATGTACTTAGGTTAAGACTCTGATTTTTGTTGCTGCTGTACAGATCTCATTGTACTGTCACTGCTCATGTTGCACCATGACACGTTTTTGGTAACTAATGTTCAGCATTGAGATTGTGTTAACTTCTGGGGATGGGGAGAAGGACAATTAGTTTTAATACATAGGGCTATTTGGGATTGAAATCTTCAAGTCTGACACAGATGGCAAGAGACTGTCAGTGTGTTTTACTACAAATTAATCTTTCCAAGCTATGCTGAAATGCGATATTTTTAAATGAACTTTTAAATGCATTGTAATCTGCTGTTCTGTGGGAGCCTTAGACAAGTATCTCATCACCTGAAAATTGTATGAGTGGGGCATCAGAGACATGGCATTACCCTTGCTTTGATTTATCATGATTAAGGACATAGCTAAATTAATTTGGAGTGCTTTCCTGCATGCATGGCGGTACAAAATACAGAGAGGTTAAAATGGATGGGTGAAACTAATACTTCGCTTTTGTATCAAGCCCTCCACACAATCTATTGATTAATGAGTAAGGTACTACATGCAAAACAAAATTTATTCAAAGCATGACTCATTTTGCAGTGAAAGAATTGCTTGGAAAATTCATAGGGGGCGTTTTTGTGGGACATTATTTCATCTGAAAGAGCTGCTTCAGAAGTGCCTTGGCCCTTGGCCATCACACCACAACTGCTTCTGGCCAGAGCAGTGCTTCCTAGAATGTATGAAAATGTTAGCCTGGCACACTTACACACAACTAAAGCAAATTCCCATCTGTGAAACAACATGCCACCTCACCTGAGAAAAGATGAGTCTGATTTTGAATAGCTAGAATTTTTGAATTCTTTCTGTAGAGGCAGTTGCAGTAGGAAGGATGATTAACCAAATATACATAGTTTTGGAAGAAGCTTTTTTTTTTCTTTCTTGTTGACAACCCTGTGATCAGAGTGATGCCATCCATGCAAAAGGAAGTGTTTCCTAATTGGCTTATAGGTAACTGGAGGAGAAAACAATTAAACACAGACAGGTATAATAACAGCCATCCATCAAAATAAATGATTCTGTAAGTCTGAGAGCTCTGGGTGTCCTGTTAGTTCCTTCTCTGAATTTAAACAAGGGCCACTGAGGCCAGCTCTCTGCAGGCAGAGACTACTCCTGACATTTCTCAGCAGGATGACAGTGAGCTCCAGGCTTCCCCTCACTTACTGTGAGCAGAGAAGAGCCCAGGGGGCCTTTTTTTGGAATCCCTACTTGAAGATACCAGTTTGAGCTGTTATTTTATTATTTAGTTGTTGCACAGAGAATAATTTACGTAATTTGGATGGCTGAGGTTGTGCAGTGGGAAGCTAGAGGTTGAGCCCATAGGAAAGCTGCTGTGAGTGTGGGGTGGCCTCAGTCCCAGTTCAGGTGGGTGCCAGTGGCTCCTGGATGCCTGGGCAGGAAATTTCAGCCCTTGAAAACTTCCATAGTGACCCTTGGGAGTTGCTATGACCCATTGCCTCCTTCAGCCCCCTCAAGAATAGGGCTGAAGGAGGCAGTGGGTCATAGTGACCCCCAAAAGCAGCACAGGGCAATGCTGTGGTGTGCTGCAGCAGAAAACAGAGGGAGGCAGACGAGATGGGGCTGATGGAGCAGCATGGGGGCGAGGAAGGGACAGAGGAGAGAGCCTGGGATGTGGCAGGGACTTCACCTGGGTAAGGGAACAAATCCTGCCTTTGGAGCAAATCTGACCCCTGTGCCTCTCTGAAGTGATTGGTGCAAGGACAGGAATCTTGCTGGTTGCTAGCAGCAATTCCTAGTTCATGAAATATGTGCTTCTCACTGCGAAGTTAATTTATTAGAATGCAGCAAAATAAGCTCAATTACTCAAAAACTGAGCAATGAGATTTGCTTGTTGGTTTGCTTTTGTATTTGTCAGTAAAATTAAAACATCTTTCAGAACTAGACAGAATCAAAGTATATTAACTTAATTGGCATGTTATGTAGATTAATAAAGTTTAATGCTTGAAGGTTGTGAGTATACTTAGAGTTTATTATGACTGTTAATCAGAATTAAATGCTCTGAGGAAATTTCAAAGCCATAAGGACTTTTCTACTCATATAAGCCCTTTGGTATTAACTTACTGCCGATACATCAGCTTGTCATAAAAATGTAAATGAGGAGTGTATGGGTACTGCAATATCCTTTTAGCATGAATTTCTTATATGCTTTTTCTGGGAGAGTCTGATTTGCACACAGAATCTGCCAGCAGTAGAATGCTTGCATGGTTATTTGGTGCTGTTTTCTGAGATCCTGAAGTTGTCCCTGGGTGTCCCAGAGCACAGAGAACAGGTCCTTGGATTGTGCTTTGGTTTATTTTCGTTCTTAATTCACACCATATTTTTTAGAAGATTCAGATAAACTGTGACTGTTTTGAATTTGGCACAGGTACAAGTTGTGTCTTGATGGTTAAAAGTGGAGTTCAGTTATGGGATGAGAAATATTAAAACTTTCGGGGCCATAGGGAAGACGTTTTTGTTTTAAAATCTGCTACATGGAGTATCAGGTTTTGTGGCATTGAGTAGTGCAGGATAAAGGAAATATTTTGCTTTGCTCTTTGAATACCTTGTTAGAAACTCATATTAAGGGCACAGGAGTCAACAGCAGTTTTAGAATTTTGATTATAAATATTTCAAAATATCCAACCTTTTTCAATTCCTTCTTTAATCTTCTAGCTTATAAATTCAAGATTAACTTTGTGACTAATTCTACAAACCTTGGTGGAATTTTGCCCAAGGATAAATTATCTCAGGATGTTGAATTACATAATTTCTAAACAGAGGTGCTTTCTTAGCAAACCTATAAACTCTTTTAACTCCGTTAAAAGCAGTACAGAAGTAAGGGATCCTTGTTGTTTTGTGCTGAAAATGCAAAAGTAATCTCTAGAGTTCCTCATCCCTTGCCAGTTTTGTTCCTATTGTGTGTACAGTAAATTTCATAAAATATTAACCTATAGTAAATATTTAATACATAATTTATTTGCATTATATAAGTTCACTCACCAATATATGAAGTGCTGAATAGATTGTTATATAAATATTTTAAAGTGACAAATATATAAATATTTAAATGGTCAATATAAATATTTTAAATGTAGGAACAAGGACCACATTCTCCCTTTTTTCCCTTAGAGTTGAGTAGGTGTAATTGCTGACAGCACTTTACTCTGCAATTTTAAAGTAAAAGCCTTAGACAAAGAAATGTGTGTTTTCATTTATGTCAGTAAACTTTGGACTAGGTCAGTAAATTAAATATAGTGAATTTCAGTATTTCATAAGGACAAAAATTTTATTATGATTTTATGCATTGAATAGAATTTGAGGAATATTACAAAGAAACAGGGCAAGTATTAGCTTAAATTGAAAATGAGAATGATTATAAATGTATTGGTTTTAGCTGGTTTCATAAAATTGTAAGGCTAATACAAATGAGAAGACTTGGGTGAGAGAATCAGTTTTTGACTAATAGGAAATGAGAAGAAAGTTCTTTGAAAGTTATTTTTTTAACATCTTTTAGCATAAGAACAGGAAAAATTGATGTCCAGATTAATCTTCCAGCTTTTGTTTTTCTATACAAATATCCCTGCAAGCTATTGGGGAAGATGAGTAACATTATAAAATTTACAAAGAGATATTAAATGCTGTATTTGCCAAACTAATTTAAAAATTAATACATGTAAAGGGATAGTACACTTAGGAAGAAATGGTATGAATTTCCTTTGGTCAGCCTGATGCTGTTTGATGCTTTGTGTGCCTACATGGAACTTGTCCCAACAAGGAGAAGCCCAGCAGACATCCTGGGACACCCAAGAGTGTGAACATTTTAGCAGTTGCACCTAAAATACTCATATTATGTACAGAGGAGGAAGTGATTCATGCATTTGTGAATGAGACAGGACAGCCCATCCATCATTTCCTGGAGGAAACAACAAATTCACTTTAGAGAACTTGAGAAACTTGCTGAACGATATAGTTGTTTATAACCATTGGTGGTGATTGTATTATTTTTCTTTCCTTTTTATTCCCCATTTTAATGAAAGTTTCTTTTTCAAATAGTGTGACACAGAAAGAATCATTATTTGTTTGGGGCTAATTAAAGCCACAATTATATAAGCTGTCAAACAGTTGAAAATTAGGAAGTTTCTGCTTGACTTCTTTAAAGATATCTCTTATTAACAAGTCTAAATTCCTGTGCACTGTCCAAGAACAAAACCAATCAGCTCTGAATAACTTATTATTTCTATATTAATTAAGCTTAATCATCCTGCTAAAAAAACCCACACAGATGCTAAAGTTTATCGTCAGATCAGCCGACATTTGTTGCCTCTTGTGGCATGAAAAACTTATTAAATACATGATGCTGAGCTGTGCTTTCTTTTGTTTAAGCAGAAGCAAAACCACAGACAAAGTCAAACTTTCTTACTTGGAACTGCACTAGACAGCTTTTGTGAACATCCCAACATTTGCAGAAAGAAAACTTTGTGTGAGAATTTATTGCAAAATAGGAATGGCCTGTTTAGAGAAGATGATTCTGTCAAAGCTGTGCTGGTGCTTTCTGGGTGCAAATGAGAGGTGAAGTGTTTTGGGGGCAGCATTGCTGAGGGGATGGGGAGAGGCTGTGCAGCCAGAGAGTCTCAGAGATCTGCCAGGAGGGCAGGCTGCACTGCCAGCTGCAGGCAAGGTTTGGTGCCTTCCTTGGTGCTGAAGAGATCAGGTGAGCTTCCTTCAGGTCAGGCTAAGCACACGTGGAGTTGTGTGTTGGAACATCTGAGCAGTTGAGCTGCATCCCCTGCAGAGTGCTGCGTGCTGGTGGATTGCACAAGGGAGGAACCAGATGCCCAAATCTCTTCACAGCTCCTCAGAACTGACAGCTGTCAGGGTCTGAGCAGCCCAATCCCAGCCTGATTGGCTCAGGACCAAGACAGGTGCACCTAAAGGTAATAAAGAGCTGGTTTGAAGCACTCATGATGTGGGTGCACAAAGGCACATGGACCAGTATTGTATTTGTATTCTATTGTATTTGTGGGGTGCCCCAATGAAGGCAGGAATAATGAATCTGTCTCCATGTTCTCAGAAGGTTAATTTGATTTTATGATACTATATTATATTAAAGAATACTCAACTACACTAAAGAATACAAAAAGGATACTTACAGAAGGCTGAAAAGATAATAATGAACACTCATAACTCTTTTGAGAGTCCAACACAGCTTGGCACTGGTTGGCTATTGAGTCAAAACAATTTGCAGCAGAAACCAATGAAACAATCTCCAATCACATTCCACATGTGAGCAAAACAGAGGAGAAGCAAATGAGAATTTTTTTCTGTTTTCTCTAAGGCTTCTCAGCTTCCCAGGAGAAAAATCCTGGGCAAAGGGATTTTTCAGAAAATATGAATGTGACAGACCAGATATGAATGTTATTGTTTTGCAGCTTAATGTGGACACTTTATGATGGACTGAAGAAGTTAGAAGGATTTTTTTTTTTTAAATATTGCAGAGTAGAATTAGAAAGGGAGAATAGTTAATTTTACCCCCTGAAATGCAGCATGATTGGGTCAAGCTGAATCTGACTTACTGCACAAATTAACACTCTTCTGTTTGCAAATAGTAGACAAGTCATGTTCCAAATGCTTGAATATGAATCAGTGGAAATGACCTGCTCACTAGTAAAAAACAATGGTTCATAATAGTTCATTGCAGGCATTCAGAAATTAAAGAATGATTACTTAATTTTGGTAAATACATTCCCAGATGCCTTAGTTTTCTCTCTTGTGTCATGTAAGAGTTACATGATAATATCACAGTAACAACTTCAGGAGCTCCTTTAGAAACATAAATTTATAGTGGATGGGAATTTTGAGTGAAGTTTACACATTAACAATGTATTATGCAGTGTTGGCTTGAATTTGCTGGCTCTATTATGTGTGAACTCTTTTCAATCAAAGGCATGATAGAAATACCTTTATCTTCCTAGACCCTGTACTTTTTAGTTGATAGAGTTTGATTATGCAGATGTTAATTCTATAGTAAAGTTGACTGGGCTGGCACAGGTTGTTACTCCATCATGCAGGAAAGTAAAGAATATAATCTACTTGTTGAGGAGTAAGGGAAGTAAGATAAGGAAGGTAATAGATGTTGATGTAGTTCTTCAGATCTGGAGAGATGCCTTTAATTATAGCTTGCTTGATTGGACTTTGTCAAAGCTGATTACATTTTTCCTCATGAGTATTAGTGTTCATTTGAAGTTAAATGGACTGCACCTTCACATTTTGAACATACCCCAATGGTAGCAGATCCCACAAAGGAAAAATAATAGGTCTCAACTCAGAGAGGTGGTGCCAAGTACAGGTGGTGCAGTAGCCTTCCTGGGGATTATGCAGCTGCTTAAACTTTAAAACATGCCTTAATATAAAATTGACCTCACATACAACTAGGCTTCAAATTAGTCTGAGAGTGAATCAGTGGAAAAAAACTGCTTTCCTTAGCCAGGGAAGTATTTCAAGTTCAAATAGATGTAGTTTCAAAAGAGCTGATAAGTATTTCTTGGGTTATTATTAAAATTACCAAGATCTGTCTTTTTATTGAAGATGCACTTTTAAAATCCAGATTCCACACATGGTTTAATCACTTAGCATAATGGTAAAGTGGGTACTCACAGGCATGTGTTACAAGGACATACTCATATTTGGGAACGTTTGTGAGATCTTGTTTGTTTTGGTAGAGATGGAGTTTAGTAATGTTTAGATTCCTACAAGATAAACAAAAACACTTTCCTTGTCCTCTAGTGAAAGACCAGATAGTTGAGCAGCACGAAATACAAATGAAATCTGTAACTTATAAATACTTTAAATGAAAAAAGAAATAAAATTGAAAAAAGTAAAGTAGAAATGAGTCTCTTTGCTGCAGTGGAGCTCCCTGTTTTTTAGCCAGTGCAAATGTCTGTCAAATAACACACCCCAGTCAAATTACTGTCATTGTTAGATTGCTTCTCTACAGAGGCTTATGCTCTTAGGTTTGAGTTATCATTTAGAAAAAATGGTATTTCAGAAGACCAATTTTTGCCAAGTGCTTCAGGGTCCTTTGAGAGCAGGTCCTTGTTGTACAAAAGTACTGTAGGTATGTACTTTAGGGAGAGGTGTTGTGATGTTGATAGTAAGGCAATAAAAACTACTTGAGGGAATCAAGGCACAGAAAAATTAAGCTCTCTTGGAAACAGCTAGTTGAGATAACTTCAGATTTCTCCTTAGCCCCTTCCTACATAAACTGGTTATTCTTGCACTTCAGGGACAACTAAGAACAAATCTTTGCAGCAAAATGAAAAGATGGAGAGAGCACTGCCTGTAGCCAGCCCTACAACCATGGGGCTTCAGCCAAGCAGAGCAGAGGAGTGTTCCAGTGCTGCAGAGAGGTCTCTGGACTTCTCACAGATCATGGGGCTCTGCCAGCACTTCTGAAGTGGAAGCAATTTGTAAACACAGTGTACAAGGGAGAGCAGCAAGCCTTTGTTTGTAAATCTATGTAGCATTGTGTTGAATTTCTATGTTATGTACTTGGCTTAAAGGGAAGGAGTGAAGTACATTTTAAAAAAAATATTTCTCTCATAAGGAAATAAGACAAAGTATTCTATCCACAAATGCCTGTTCAAGCTGCTTCTTGCAGCTTCTGTGTGATGATTGATTTCTGAAGGCTCTTGGGAGAAAAAAGGCTATCAGCAAAGGCTGAGTTCCTCCCAGAAAAACCCCTTTTTCTCAGCAAAAGAGAGCCAGTCACTTGCACAAATGCCTTCTGGCTTTTTCTGATGCCTGATATATCTTTGAATGTCTGTTATTAACACATGAGAGACCTGAAGAAAGTTCACTGGAATGGGTAAGAAGGGAAAGAAAAATCCAAGTGAGGTCAGACGCAGCAGATCCTTTGGCCCCTATTTGCATGTTGTCCTTTCTAGTGTGTTGTAGTTAGTTCAGATTTTGCTTCCAGATGAACTGAAGGCTGATACCATGTGCTGTGGCTCAAGGCAAAAGAAATACACACTTTTCCAGTGGTTTCATTAGACTGACTGTAGCACAGAAAGAAAAGAGGGAGGAAATGCATCAGCTTTGCAGGGCATCCTTAGAGGGAGTGTGTTATCTGTTTGTGTTAAAAGAACAGTTCTGCTCTCATAAATCCTCAGGGGATTTCTCACCCCTGAGCTTTGGAGAAAGCAGGATGCAGTAGTGCAGTGCAGGAGGAGTAGAGCTGTGCTGGCTTAGTCTAACATGCACCTTGTGCCAGCATGAGCACTGGGCTAATTACCAGTCCCTTTAGTCCTGGAATTACAGCTGGAATATTACAAAAATACAGTCCTGCAATATTAGTCCTGGAATTGCAACTGCTTATATTAATATTGAATTTGGGGAACTCCCTTTGCTTTGTAGAGATAGGCACAGAAAGGAAGCATTTTAATGTCAGTAGTAGAAGATAAAACAGTTTTATTGATCATGGGACAAACCAAATAATCTCTGCTGGAATATTTAAGTGGAAAGATGCTCTGAATAACAATCACACCTGAGAGTTTTTCCTCTTTTTAAGATAAGAGGTGTGGTCTTAGGAAGAAATTATTGCATTTTACCGTTGAGTGCAGTCCTAGTAGGATGAAATTCAACAAAAATCCCATAATCCTGGATAAAGTCTAGATTATGAAAGCTGTAGTCTTTTGACAGTCTAGAGTATCTCTGTGTAGGTAAAGAAGCTTGTGCTTTATGAAGGTGAATGGAGTATGTGTCTGGAAGTACCATTTTCTGCTCTACAAGCAGGTGTGCAGGACAGGGGCTGCCAGTACAGACACACTGACACAGTTCACACACAATTCACTGTTCTCATGCTGTGTATTCACAGGGTATTGGCAAAAAGATATCTTGGGGTTTTTTTGCTTAGCAGTTTAATCTCTTCATAAATTTAAAGTGAAATCCAAGCCTTGTGGTGAGGTTGTGTCTGTGTTCAGGGCTTTTCCAGCAGGGCTGCCAGCACCCCTGGGATTGCCTACCTGTATGCCTCACTTCCCCTCCCTCCTCTTGGCTCATCTTCTACAAAGGTATTTTGGCAGAGGTTTCTAGTATAGGTCACTTATAACTGAATTTTACCTTTCTACTGCTTTTACTTCTGTCACAGGCAGAAATCAGTAAGGAGACATGCCATAGGAACAGCAGCAGATACCTGACTGCCTCATGCCACTGGCATGCAATACCTCAAAGTAAAACTTGCTTTCCATCAAGAAGAAATTGTCTGGATTATTACTCTTTCATGAAAAGTTATTAATTTGATATGACTTGTCAATCTTATGCTCTTTATTAGTTGCTGTACAGTGGACATTTAGAATCAGTGGGGCTGAATGCTGTGTAAAATGGGAACAGATTTAAAACCCACAACCAAAACTTAAAGAAAATAAAAGGGTATGTTTAAGTTCTCAAGAATTTTTGATCTTGATGCTCCAAAAATGGTGTTTATTTTTGTTGCATTTCAGAAATCTTCAGGATTTTATTTTTGCTGTGAGATTTAGGATTCAGTAGGACCCAGACCTTAAGAGAATTTTTATACTCTTTAAAAATGTTGTGGGCAGTAAAAGCTGGCAATATTTTTAATGTCTGAATGTTTTAGGATCTCTGGCTTATTTTGTTTTAACAGTTGGTTGGCAGCTTTGGGCCCAGTATGCAGTAAAAGCTGGCAATATTTTTAATGTCTGTTGAATGTTTTAGGATCTCTGGCTGATTTTGTTTTAACAGTTGGTTGGCAGCTTCGGGCCCAGTATGAAGTGATCATGGTTGACATCACAGGATGGTGACACCTTTAATTCAGTATGGTAACAGCCTCTTCCTTAAAGAGGGGAAGGGAGATGTGTGAAGATCTCTCTATTAGAGAGATGCACTATTGGCAGAGAGTTAAAGGATTGGGTACCTCATAATTCATTACTTAGATTATATTTTTTGCTAGCTGCTTTGAAAAACAAGAAGGAGAAAAAGGTGAAGGATTTAAACTTCTAATCTCAGTTAATTGAAGAATTATTTTTCTCCCTGCAGCAAATTTTTACTTGCATTTAAAAGCTGAAGGATTCACATTGTACATTCACTTGAAAATAAAAGATTTGGGATTTCAAAATTACTGTCCTCTTGACTTTTTATCCCTCGTTCTTGGTTATGGCCTGACTAGGCTCTATCTGCTATGTTCTCTCCTGATTCCTTCTGCTGAGCTATCCTAGTGAAGCACAGGAGTCTTGGCTTGCCCTTGTCACTGTTGTGGTTCATAAATCAGGCTGAGGAGAGCTGCAGTGCCAGGCACCCCTGTTCAGGCTGCTGTGTCAGTGCTTCCATTCCAGAAATGCTTTGATCTCTCTCTTCTGATTTTAATCAAATGCTGACTTCTCCATAGATGAAGAAACATCTTTAATTTTTAATTTTTTTTTTTAATGAAAAGTGATTCTGAGGTGAACTAACACTTTTCTTGGCAAAGCAGTACTTTAGAAGAGAGATTTTCCTTTAGTTTGAGTTTTGGGTTTTCTGTAGGTTCCCTCCACACACACCATACATGTTTTCATGTACCAAGTCGTATGTGAGTTTCTGCATGTGTTGTTCTTTCACTCTGCCCCTCTGCTTGGGCTCTTTGTTCAAGACAGGGAAAAGGATAAACTTTTAGGTGTTACTTACATTACAGAAAACAGCTTTTACTCTGAGAGAAATGCTTTTGTCCAGTGAATATTTCTGATTTTCCTTTTAATACTTTGGAAGCAGCTTCTACTTGTATTCTGGTTTTGAAATGTGTCCAATAGTAGCAGTAAGTACCTTTCAAATTGGAGTCAAAATGCTGTATCAGAAGGAGTACAAATAGTGCATTATTTTCTTGTGACTTGACCTGTAGGCTCAGTGTTACTAAAGATGCATGCACAAAGGCAGATTTTGACTGTATAGAGTTCAATTTCTTATCAAGTCAGTTTTTAAAAAACTCTCACTATTAGAGAAAGGATAAACTTTTAGGTGTTACTTACATTACAGAAAACAGCTTTTACTCTGAGAGAAATGCTTTTGTCCAGTGAATATTTCTGATTTTCCTTTTAATACTTTGGAAGCAGCTTCTACTTGTATTCTGGTTTTGAAATGTGTCCAATAGTAGCAGTAAGTACCTTTCAAATTGGAGTCAAAATGCTGTATCAGGAGGAGTACAAATAGTGCATTATTTTCTTGTGACTTGACCTGTAGGCTCAGTGTTACTAAAGATGCATGTACAAAGGCAGATTTTGACTGTATACAGTTCAATTTCTTATCAAATCAGTTTTTAAAAAAACTCTCACTATTAGACGTGTGTCCTGGAGTGTAGTTAGTGTTTGGTATCTGGAATGTGAGTCGTTACTCAGATTTGATTTACAGGTGTTGTTTGTTATGTAGATAAATCAGATTGGATTGGAAATGCTTCTGTGTGACTAAAAATTTTACTTTCAATATTCTGCAGCTACTGATTTGTCCCAAATTTCTTGCAATAAAAGAGGATAAAGTTTTGTAGCTGTGGGGAAGCTATGATGGGTGGCTATTGGCAAATGCCAGTAGGCAGCAAATGATTAGATTTCCACAGGGTGGATCTGGGGAAGGGGTATGAGGTGAACTTCCAGGAGGATCAGGAAGAAAAAAATCTCCCTTAAAGATGGGGTTTATTTTTTCAGAGAATGAATCATGACTGATACCCCCTCTACAGGAGGGGTTCTCTTTATAATTTTGTCATTATGTGATCTGGACTAACTTCCCTACCATGTGTTGGTTAAGCCAGTTCACATTTTCCTTCAGATTCCCAGGAGGTCAAAGAATTAACTGTGCAAAATTTTGCTGCTTTTTTTTTTTTAAACTCCAGAACTTTGCTATAGATGTTTGCAAGCTTGACTTGTACAAAAGCCTGAGAAGGATCTTTTTATTTGACAACAGCTGAATAAGTTCAGAAGTATAAACTCCAGAGATAACAACTTATTATTGTGCTTGCATTTTATTTAGCAAGATTTGTTTTTACAGCAACTGATGTGAGACCTGATGAGAAATGAGGTACCTTCACAGCCTGTGTTTCCCACCAGCTCAGATGCCAAATGCTTCACGAAACTACAAGTTGTATTCAGTGACTATCAGTGACTCACTGTCATTTTGATAGCACCACTTCATTCTGATGTTTCACTCTGGTACTTTTTTAAAGAGAAGGTGTCCTATAAAATGCGAGAATGGGGCAGTGGGAAATTAGGGGCTCTTCATGCTCTTAGGCTGTGCTGTAAATCATTATTTAAACTGCTTTTTAGTTCCCTTTGACTGGCATGTTTCTATTTGCTAACTTGCTTTAACTAACTCTGTGCTAGAGGTGTGCCTCTAGTTGAGCTGTTATGGAGAGTTTCTGACAATTTTAAGGTGTTTCTGAAGATGAAGTTAGGAAAACTTAATTAGGCTATTAAGCAATCAAAAAGCTTTTTAACATAGTATAGTACACTTTTACTTTGTGAGAGAAAAAAAAATAGTTGATGAAGGTTTGGATGTGCATGTCTGTTGAAAATTCTCTGAAACGTGGCCTTGAAGCCAAAACCAAAGGATTCTTCAAGAAAAAGTGTGGTTGTGTAATTACACAGTCTCTCATAGTGGGTGCTCCTTCATTTGTCATTATAATAACAATATTCATAGAATGAAGGGGATGATAATGTGCATAAGGAAGATGAAAAGAAGATTCATAGTTTTTATGCAGATTACACAGCTTGCAGTTGAGAAGCTGGTCTAAGAGCCTGAAGGTATTTCTTCTGCTTAGCAAAGATAAAAATTGGAAGGTTGTCCATAAAATGGAATTACTGACTCTCATATATTTCTCAATCTCCATCTTTTTTATGTTAAGAACTAAAAAGGAAACTAAGAATGGAAGAGAAAGAAGATGTAAAAACTTAAAACGGAAACAGGAAGGAAAAACCAGCATGGTCTCTCTCAAAATCTGATTCTGTAATCCTTTTCAGTTTGTCTGAGTATTATCTGCAGCTTTCAATCACCTGGGTTTCCTGATTATTTTCACCATGAATTTTTGAATTGGAGAACATCAAGTGTTTAAACAGGATTGGACTCTAAGGCTCTATTCTATGTAGTTTCCATCAATCTGTGAGTAAAAAATTACTGAATTGTCCCAGGTATCAGCATGACAACAGCTGCTCAGTGTCTTGCTTTATGCACTGCTATTGGGAAATATTTCTGAAATGAAAGTCTTCCCTGAGCACTACCTAGTTACCATGATAAATTTCCATTTCCAGCACTGTTTGTAGCATTGTAAGTGCAGCAGTGATTTACATCATCAGTGTCAGAAATGCTGATGGATGGGGAAGTGGGTGCCTCATCCAAAAAAGCAATTGCTGACAGTTACTGTTTCTTTAATTATCCACGATGATTTAGGTGGGTTAGCCAGCATGCTCCAGGGATTTAGGTGTTTAAGGAAAGATGTAAATTAAGTAGAGGAAGGTTCTTCTGAGATATTTAGAATTATACTTCAAATCCTATTTATTTCAGGTAGGCTGATATAAAACATAAATACAATAAATCTTTCTGACCGCTTTTGTCTATTTTGGAACCCTCCTTTAAGAAGCTGTTTTGCTTTCCTGATGTTTATTTGTTGTGATGCTGGGAAGGATTTTTTTTCAGTACCTAAACCTATTCCTTTTGAAAACAGACCCTGCACAGGCCAGGACTTTCTGCCTTGTCTTTGTGACTTTTGTGGCACTTTGGGCTGCTTTATCAGAAGCATTTATTGATGAATTATACAAATGACTCTCCCCACTGAGCATGTGTGAAGGTTCAAGTTCATTAGAAAAAGTTAAGTAGAAGGTGAGAAAATTCACTGTGGTATATTCTCAGAATGCATGTGGGGTTTTTACCACAATATTTATTGCTTCTACTTCAGATAATGTTTTTTAATTGCGTTTTGTGTGAAAGAACATAATGGAAGTTGGGTGTCTTTGTTGGCTCTCTACAGCTTAAAAATTATTTACTCTTCACTGGTGATTATCAAATATGCCATAGAAATACTATATTTTTAATACTATCTGCAACTTTCTTGCATGTGCTAAGCTTTGCAGTACCTCATAAATAGTAAGGAATAGCAAAAACCTTTTGGAAGTTTTTCATAGTTGTTTTTATGCTCTGACACCTCATTTCAGTTGGGGTACATGTGTACAATGATAGTTTATGTAGATTTTGAGGGTTCTGTGGACTCTGAGGGTTGAACTAATATAGTTGTGATGCAGGCTTTTATTTTGTGACCTAGCTCAAAGGGAAGCACAATCCTTCCATATTGTTTGGGTGACCTCCAACAAATAAAAGAATAGAATCAGGTGCTAAAATGTAAATTTATGTAATGTGCCTGCACAACCTGAAATAACCAAGACTAACTGCTAGTGTCTGCTGCATTATCTATGAACAAAAATAGATGGTACTGGCCTAAATTATTCTAGACATACACTTAAAAGGCTTTACTTGACAAGAGCATGCTGTAGAAGGGGAGCAGTAATCTTTCTTGTGATGACCCTGTCAGTATGGGTGTTGGAATTGCTCTGTTGGCTTTCAATCAGGGATATCTAAGAGAGTGTGAGGGTACATAAATATAGAGTCAAATTCTTCTGTCAGACAAAAGCCCACTATGTCAGGGTAGGTGAGGCCAAAGTTGGTGCTGCCTCTCTAATGGATGGCTGGGGTTTGCATGTGGATTAACTGTGGAACTGCCAGTGATGTGCTGTGAAGTAACTGCAGAGCCCAAGCCTGGTATTGGTGTGCTTATGTGAACCTTCAATGGCTGCTGCAAAACATTGAATTAATCCTAATATTGTGTGGGTTTTAAGAAGTTATTTTATGGAAACTTCTTTTCTTAAATCTGTGATACCCTCAAAATTCAGTGGGCTCAGAATCCACAGTAGCCCATGTGAGCAGCCTTATGAGTAAATTAAATTGCTTGGCCTATTGGTGTAATCTTCAAATAATGTGTGGTGGGATTTAGCTGAAGACCAAAATTGTAAGTATTTTCCATTTGAAGAGGGACAAAGTCTTTAAAGTGAAGAATCAGGGCTTAGACTGGTTTCTCTGGGAGTGGTTATTTGCTATTTAGCAGTGATATGTTCACTCTTCTACACTTTTTGTAAAATGCCACTTAGAAATGAGAGAATACTTAAAAAATGATGCAGACAGGGCGAAATGGAGTTCTTGTACGTGACACTTGGAAGTTCTGCTTTTGCAATATGTAACAGTACAAAAATAAAGCCATGACTGACATCATTGATTCTTTCAACACAGATCTTTTAATCAAGCTTCTTTGTCATGTGAGAAATGAATCCACTGATGGACCAAATGACTTTTTAATAGAGTCTAGGTGTCCTTTTTTATGTAGGAAATGTGCTTGACTCATAAGCATAACCTGGGACAGCCCTTATATGCTGCCTTTGTTTTGTCCTGGTCCTTTTAAGATAAGAAGGCAACAGCTTTTAACAGATCCTGTTATTTTTATGTCTTAATGTTGTGGACATATATGAAAAATGTGAAATCATGGGGCCAGAGTGCATGATCATATCAGTGAGAGGTATTTATACTTAATTTAACTTTTCTTGGGAAAAGTGGATATGACAGCCGTGAGTAGCTGCTAATTATATCTAGCCCCCAGTAGATGGAAATATTGCTACAATGTTGGTGATTTCAATATCATGAAGTTTCTCTGTTTCAGGGACCTCGTGATTCTTTCCTTCTTAGACTTTAGCTTGTAGACAACCATAAATCATCTAAGCTGGTATCATAAATATTATTGCAGAATACAAATCTGATGCCTTTTTTTGGCTCTTATTCATTATTCATGTTTGGTGAAGTTATACATGAATATTGGTTAACATGAAGATAGGCATTTCTAATTATGTTCAGAATAGAACTAATGTATCTGTAACTGTGCTGGTCATCTGGTAATGACAAACTGATGGACTTTCTAATTATGTTCAGAATAGAACTAATGTATCTGTAACTGTGCTGGTCATTGGTAATGACAAACTGATGGACAAGGAAGGAGGAAAAACTTAATTTGGTTTCTAGGTTTGATTTATATCTCAGTTGTACAACACATTTGGTGGGAGGGGGAGAGGGAGACAGCAGTAGAAATTAGAGGTAATGAAATATTGCAGTTGGTATTATGTGCTGTAAAATGTTAAACTAAAGATGTTGCTGTTAAATGAGGAAGAAATGGAGGTTTCTTAGAATTGTTTGACTGTTACTAAAGAAAGCAAAATAAAGGATATGTGTATGTCTGAATATATGTATATAAACATATATATAATGGAAGTGGAATAAATAGAAAAAAGATGGATAAGTATGAAAAAACAGAGCAGAAAAATAGATTCAAAGAAATACACATACTCTTCCTGGTATATGCCAGTATACTTATACACATATTAGTAAATAAAAATGGAAACTGGAATAATATAGGGTAGTTGTAAAAACTAGGACTGGATGTTCTGTAGTTGGTTTGCCCACATGCAATTCAACTTTCACTTATTACTGACAAAGCTTTGTCTAAGCTATTTCTGAAAAGATCCAGTGGCAGTCCATGGGTTCCTTCACTGCTCCAGAGTTGGCTTGGCCATTAGGTAATTATAGTAATTATCTTGGTTCATTTCTGTCTTTCCTGTTTAACTTCAGCCTGTCTTGCACCCTCCTAAGTCCAGCTAACAGAGAGGAGGACGTGTTCCCATCTTGGCTGTAACTGCTCTGACATTGAGATCCACTCCTAAGTCAGTGGATCTCAATGTGCTTTAGTGGCAAAAAACTCTAAAAGGTTGACCATTGGTGTTCTTTGCATGCTTGCCCACGTGTATAGGTTGAAAAGGTATGGGGAGAACAAAATTTTAATTCTGATAGTGCAAAATGAATCCTACAGGAGCCCAGTAGTTTTAAATGTATTTTGGATGCCAGCTCAGGAGGGGGAAAGCCCTATCAATAAAAGATCTCTCTCAAATGCCCTGTTTAAGACTATTAATTCTCTTGTTTTGTTTCACTCTTGTGGCTTTAAAATTCTGTTCCTTCAGATTGGCAATGAAGGTGATTTTATGCTACATATGATAAGCCTTCCTAAGCATAACAATAAATACATTTGCTGTAAGCTGTTTGTAGACCATGGGGGAGGATGAGAGGAGAGGCCAGGGGAGCTGTGGAAGAGATTTACTTGCTGATGAAATATTCCATGAACAAAATAAAGGATAAATCTGAATAAATTATTTGCAGCAGTGGCTTGGTTTCCAGCTGCACTGGCAATGAGATAATATATTTCAATATCATTTATGAATTAATTTAGAAAGACCTACAGTATTTAAAAAGCTGATGAGAAGGTCACCAGTATAAAGCTGCTTTGAAAAACCCAGCATGAATTTTTTCACAGAGAACATCAGATTCCAACATGCTTTTCAAATGCTGTGGTTTTGTGAACACTATTCTTATGTTAAATTGTTAATAATTTTGCTAAAACTTTGTGGTTAGAACAGAAAAGTATGCTAATTCTAATGAATATTTAGCATGGAAATGCTTTCTATAACAGTTTTTAAGCCAAAAGAAGAGAGTAGTGAAATATTGCAAAATGTCTGTACATGAAAATGTTATTTTTGAAATTTTGAAATAATTTGAACAGATGCATTAAATTCACACATCAAAGCCTTTTATGCATTTGTGCATTTATCTCTGCTTTGAGCACTGCTCAAAGTTGCTTTCCTCTCCCAGGGAAATCGGCATTTGTGGATCCCCAACAAAGTAAACTTTAGGGTCTATTCTCAAGCCATTGTTGTGGGTGACTCTATTTTCTGATGGTTTAAGGTCAGGAATAGTTCAACAGTAAGACCGATGTAGTTTGTTCAGAACAAAACGTGTGCTTTCCTCTAAGGTGTACAGTAAAACAAGTGTTCCCTGTCCAGGGAGTGATTGGCATCTGACTCCATTGATTCAGAAGTGCTGAACAATTGCTTTATTAAACTATATTATATTACATTATACTATATTAAAGATACATACTATACTACAAAGAATTCTGAAGCAAACTTGTGACTGTCTCCAGACAGCCAGGACACAGCTTTTTCCAATTGGCCAAGGAAACAAAACAATCCTCAGCAGAATCCAATTAAGAACTCCCTTCGGATAAGCAATCTTCCTAACACATTCCACATGTGCAAAACAACAGGAGCAGAGAATAGATACAAGAATTGTTTTCTTTTTCTGAGGTTCCTCACTGTGATTCCCAGGAAATATCCTTGGGAATTTGTGCCTGCCTGCTCTCTGTGAGGAGAGGTGTATCTTGCCTTCAGAGCCCAAGGTCTGTTTCTGCCTTTTGATGTTCACTTCTGTGGATGCACTTGGGCTTCTATGGCTTAGCCACAAAATGAGTATCTTGATTCCTCAAGAAAATGAAAAAGCTTGATCTGCCTTAAGCCAGGGGTGCTTGGGCTCGTTTTAACTGCTGCCTTTTTTCTTGTTTCTTTTTCCCTGATGCATTTTCACTCGATGCAATCAGACCATATGTCTGATTTTTGGGAGTAAGGGGTGGTATCAGACATATGAGTGTGCAATTTCTTATAGTGGTATCCAGTTCTTGGATTATTGAAGGAGACAGGAGTAACAGGACTTTTGTTATTTATCTTGTTTTCAAGATAATATGTAGATTCATTTTACACTTTTCAGTAGAGTTTATTTAGAGGTATTGGTAACCCCTAGGAAAAAAGTAAAATCTTTGCATCCAATAGTGTATGCAGAGGAGGTTTTGTCAAGGGCTTGATTTTATTATGCTGCATCTTGTCACAATCAAAGCTTCCTGAGAAAGAAGGGAAAAAAACCCAGTTGGTTGTCTCTAGGCCACAGTTATTTGAGGAAAGTTAGAATAACAAATGATTGGACAAAATAGTGGTGCAAACTCAGGAGAAAAACATATGCATGTCTTAAGAAAAAGCAGAAAATTATGCATGCTTCCTCTGTTGGCTTTATGTGTTACCAAGAGGCACCTTAAACAAGGTGAAATCTGTCCTTTCTTGTGGACTATAACCAAGGGGAACTAATTATCAGGAAAAAGTTGTCTCCTGTGGACTCACAATCAGCCTTTAAGTCAGAAGAAATGATAATGGAGAAGTGTGTTATTAAGTCTAATGCATGGTTTCCAGAGAATAAATCTGAGAGGTCATTCAATAGGGTATTATCATACAGAAGCTTTCCAGCCTGCCAGATTGTGATTTGGTTAATAAAATATGCTGAATATTTAACAAATTTGCATCATGTACGCTTCCTTTATTGCTGTTGAATCAATAAATGAGAAAATGTAACTCCCAGGAAACTTTAAGATGAGGATAGAAGTGAAACTCTTCCTTCCACAAAGCCAATCTATTGCTGTGAAAAACAAAATGCCAACAAAAAAGAACACAAAAAAATCCTCAAAGCCTAATGAAATGACTTTGCAGGCAGGGCCTGCTGCTAAAGCATTTTGCCTGCAGGATCTGGGAGCAGGGAGCACAGAGGAGGCTGAGCCTGGAGAGCAGCCCAGGGTGCTGCAGCTCTGCCACAGGTGGGTGCTGGCTTTTGTTTTCAGTGCCTGCTGCTGAACCTGCCTGCAGTCACTGGGGGCTGGCAGGAGCTGTGCAGAAAGCTCATCCTCTGCCAGATAAACTGGAAAATGTGATAGAGGAGATGGGTTTTGGGGGATGGGGGTGTGGTGGGGTGAAGAAGGGTGATTTGAGCAAGGAAAAGCCTTACCCAATCTCTCCTCTTGAAGACTGGCCATGGCATGCTTTTGTTCTTGTTGGTTTTTTGGCTTTTTTTTTTAAGAAAGGTTGATAAACCTTTTTCTCAAATGTTTGAACTTTTGTTTTTCTTTTTTTGTTTTCCAAGAAACCTGGGGTGAGCTTCCATAAGCTTCATAAGCAAGCCATTGAATTCCTTTCTAGCACTATTGTTAGGTGCTTAATTTCAAACCTCCTTGCTGCATAAATAAATGCATTGCATCTGACCCTGAAAATCAGTTCATCACTCCCCTTACAGAATTTTAGAACAGGGTATTCATTCTTCGTGTCTTTCCTTGCATGCCACCAGTATTCCTTATCTAATGATTCTTCCTGTTCCCCTGTGGGCAGTTTCCTACATATTTTTGGAAGGGTCCTGCCTTTTGGAGGGAATATCTTGAAATGAAATTAGGTTTCAAAGAGATTGAAGGCTTTTATTAAATTTCATACATAGGCTTGTGAATGCCTTTGAAAGTTTGAGTCCAGTTGCACACAGAATCCAGAGCATCTCCTCTACCATGCTGCCTGGTGTAAGTTATTTTAATGGGCTTCACTATGTAGGTAGAGTGGAAAAGAATTTGTCTCCTGTGACTCACGAATACAATTTTTCTTTTTTTTTTTTAATTTATGGATTAATGCTTAAGTGTCTATATATAAAAAAAAAATTTCTTGTCTTGTTTCCTTCCCTCCTTTGACAGTGAATGTGTCACAACTCCCTCTGATTTTACAGAGGTGTTGGAAGGAGAAACAAACATTTTTTGTTGCTGAAGAGTTTTAGAACATTAAAAAATTATTTTAAATAGAAAAGTTAAAGGAAAAAGACTATATTTAAACTATAGTTTGTCTTTTAGCAAATAAATAAGAAACAACCTAGGGAGGCAGCATTAATTCAAAATTAAGAAGCTTCACTTAAGTTTAGAGGTTTTATTCTTGAGCTTTTCTAAGAGCTGTGGTGTGACTTGAGGGGTGAGTTTTTATGCCTTTCTTTGCTCAGTGTGAAAATGGCCATATTCCTGTAAACTGAATTATTTTATGAAATAATTTTCAGCTTCTTTTGGAATGAACTTTTGATTTGAAGTGTATACTTAGAGCAGCTCTTTTTATGAAAAATTGATCACAAAGAACAAAAAATGAACTAAAAATCAGAACACTGGCTGGGTTCTCTTCGACTGTGGCATGCAATTCAAGTTTTTTTGTTATTTGTCAGATAACTCCTCTGGTGCACTGAAGTATGTAAAAGGAAGGATTGATGTATTCCTGGGGAATCCTAGCTGGTTGGAAGCAAAGTTGTTCAGCTCTTTTGTTTTACTGATTGTGAGAAAGTGAAGCTTGGTGTTTGTTGTCTTTTGAGTAAAGGGAGGCCTCAAACTTGGCCAAAGGTTTGGAAGCTGAGCAGTCTCTGTAGGTACAGGGAGAGAAGTCAGAGCTGTGCTGCCCTGCCAGCTGCAGCATTTCCATGGCTTTGTCTGCTACAGTCTGTGCTGGAACAATGAAAATTATATTCAAGTGTTATGTATAGAGTGCAGACTTCTTGCTGTAGGCCATATCAGATGAGAGTTCATTCATGGTTCAGTTCTTGATCTAGTTCTGTTTGATGTCAATGTTTAATTTTGTCAAGGGAATAGGAGAATATGCCACTGCCAAATCCAGGGATGCTGTTGATATTTCCCTTGATCTCTAGCATCTTGTTGTAAATGCAAATCCTTGGCAAGACATGACTGGCATTGAATGAGTATAATACATCCTATTTGTGTTTTGGGATGCTGTGGTGATAAGAAAATGGCAAAGTAGAAGCCTGATTTGGACATGAGGCTTGCACTGCCTTTAAAGGGATGGTGCTAGATCTCTCTGGAATTTTAGTTAATTTTCCCCAACTGTGTATTGCCAGCTGGGGGAAAACTTCCATGACTGTCAGTGCTCCATCTTGTGTAAAACAAAATGTGATGTTCAGTGCATCTTTTAGGTGGGGACCTGGTCTAATACAGATTTTGCTGGTAGTAGCATTTTCCCTCCACTTCATTTTCTTAAGAGCATTTTGAAACTTGAACTATTTGGAGAACAGTTTGGCTTCTCAGGTGGACTTCAGAAGACCACAGAAATTGCAGTGATTTTGTTAAGACAGACACACACAGAGCCAGCTTAGTTGATTTACCTCATTAATTCTGGGGATAGAGGACATCTGATACCAGGGTTGAGTGAGGATCCCAAAGGCAGTGGCGTTGCTGGGGTGGGGAGGAGGCAAAGGGAGCTTTGAGGTCCATCCCTGTCTGTGTGCCCCCCTTGTTTCCAAGCCCTGCCTCTGCCCCAGGGTGTGCAGAGCAGGAGAGGGAGCTGCAGGCAGGGGCACAGGGTTGGGGCAGCTTGATCTCACTGCTGGCCTGTTCCATCCACAGCTGGGCTTGCTAAGCTTTACTTTCAGAAATTTTGGGGCACTTCTGATTATTGATGCCTTTAATATTGAAAAAAAATACTTAAAGCTCCTAAAGTAAATATCTATCTACATAATGTATTTGCAATAGGTGATATGATGCCCCTAAATAATTGGGTTTTTTAGGCAGATGTTTTAGTTTTGTGGTAGAAACCATGTTTTGAATAAAAAGCATGGCTGCCCTGAACCAAATTTCTTAAAATTACCATTAAGAACATACGTATATATAGGGGTGTGAGCATATAAATATATATATTTGTAAACTGGGTTCAATGTGTATTTTTAGATGTACTTTGCATAAAGCTATTGAACATGCCAGTTGTATAACGTTCAACAAGGTTAAATGCACTTAGAATCTAACAAATCTATATCCTCATAGCATTAAGATATGTGGGAAGATACAATTTTCTAGCAAGTCAAAAATGTGCAGAACTGGATTAAGATAAAATTCCTGACAAAAAGGCTTTGTAAATTAAAATTCTTAAATTGTGGAGTTTTTGCAAAATTTATTTTTTGCTGTTGAGAAAAAGTATCCTACAAAGCAATAAAGGTGTTCTTGTGCACCAGAGCAAAGAGGTTCTTGCATTTCAGTGTTTGAGAGTTGTTAGAAGTGTTATTTATTAGTTGTCTGAGATACAAATAGAAACCATTAGAGCAAATGAGATCCTAATTAAAAGAAGGCAAATTGTTGCTGTTGGATATTGAAAGAGGAGAAACATAACATACAACTGGGATCTTTTTTTCCATACAGTTTTATTGGATGTGCTAGAAAGAAGGTGGTTATTGGCCTTAGAAACCCTGAGAGTAAGGCCACAAGTTTTAATTAACAAACCCTGATCAGTTGTTAAGTTCTTGCTGTTATAAATACTAAAGATTGACCTCTGAAGTTCTAGAAAATTAGCCAGAAAATTAACCAGAATATTTTTATGGTTTGGTTTTAAGGAGAACGTTCTGGGCACCTAAGCAAACTTTTCACACCAAGTTTGAGATTAGAGCAGGCTCATTCTGAGAAGTGGGGAGTGCACAACTGAAAGGATCATATGTCATTACATAAATACTTTATGTTTGCAGGTAATTGTGTAGTAGATAACTAGCTCAGAATTCAGGTAGTTTTTGTGCCTGTGCCTTATAAACAGGAGAGTTTTCATTGTGCCTTATTAAAAATTTAAGTGGAATGAATGAATGAAGTCTGCTAAACCATGTCCCCAGGCCCCAAAATCAAGAGATTTAAGTGAAGCCATTCAAAACCCCATTTTTTTCCTTCTACTCTGAAATAGTTTGAGGTATGTTTGATTTGCTTTAAAATGATTAAAAGGGATTAATATAGACATTTCATTCAACTATTTGCCTTTATGACATCTGCCACGTTATCTGCATGTCAGTAAACTTTGGTTTAGTGCCAAATAAGTAAAAAAATCACTTGGACTTGTGGTGACCAGGGTTTTGCCACCTTCAGGCCTATTCTGTTGTCAGCTTTTACACAGGTAGAAGCTGATGTACATGAATTTGTTGTCACTACTTTACGCTGGCTCTCCTTGTGTGTCCTTTTGGTGCTCACTTTTACAAGGTAATGTTTTGTTTGAGGAGTTACAGCAGTGTAATGTTAATTTAAATGTAGCTTTTTGTTATGGTAACTCCTTCACATGGGCAAATGATGGGAAGGATTGTAATTTGAGGCTTGTTTTTATTTAGATAATAAAATTTGAATGTGCTAAAGTGCTCTGCAGCATTTCAGCACCTTGTTCTTGCCCACAAATAGGAATTTTTAAAAGTCAGTGTTTACAGTTGGACTTTAGGAATTAGTTATAAACTGCCTGTGTTTCCTCAAGGTCCCTGTGCTGGTGTCATGAGCTGGAGTCTGGCACATGCAGCTTGATCCAAGGCTGGCCAGCCTTATTAGGGGATGCTGTGCACACAGGGCTGGGCAGGTTTAGGAGGCAGCTTTGCATGAATCTGCCTTGCATGCTGCAAGCATATGGAGATCTGCTTCAGTAGAAGAGGTTTTCATCATATTACCATCATTTATTCAAGGGATGAATAATGGACCCTCATTTGTTACACAGCATAATGAGAGAAAAAGCAGACTACTATTTAAACTTTCATTGAAAATGATGTAGGTGTTTTTATTTCTGGTATTACACCATACTGATTATTTCAGAAACTTTTTCCTTTTGTTAGTTGTTTTTTTTCCTCAGTTTGTTTTCCACTTTTGCTTGTATTTCCTCAAACTTATAGCTACAATAACAGCAGTTCCCCTCAACAGTACAAGGTTTCTGCTGAGGGCTGACTGGATCTATCTGTCAGAGAAGGGGAAGAGAATCTTTGCTCACAGGCTTGACAAGCTGGGAAATGAGGGTTTTAAACTACAGGTGCCTGTGAAGGGGAATCTCAGTCCACCCCACTCCTGCCAGTTTGACTCCAGTGCCAGCAAGAGGTGCCTGCAGGAAGAGGGGAATACAAGTCTCATTTCAAAAAAAGGGAGGAAAGAAACACTCAAGGATCAGGGTCAGTCAGTCTCACCTCTGTGCCTGGCAAAATGGAGCAGATTCTCCTGGAAGCTGAGAAGACACATATAGAAAATGAGGAGTTGATGAGTGATAGCCAGTGTGACTTCACTAAGGCCAAATTGTGCCTGACAAACTTGGTGGCCTTTTTTGATGAGGCTAGAGCACTGCTGAATCTGTGTAAAATTTTCCAGCTTTATTAGTTCTACTTCAGTCCAGTTACTGATTTTATTGGCAGGTTTCATGAGTTTTCTTGTTTTGTATGTCTGGTGATTTAATCAGGTAAAGGTAAAGAAGTAATCCACTCTACTTTTTTTCTTTTTTTTTTTCCTTAAGGCAATATATGAAGCCAATAGTTTTAAATTTCTTTCCACTGATAATGATTCTGAGGTAAAAATCAGATTTCTATTAATTTGGGCATACAAACATTTTTTAAAAGTTAGAAATCAAAGGCAGTAATTCTTGAGCTGTAAAATTTCTGCTCTTTATGCGACTGCCTCCAATGACCTTCTGCCTTTATAGGCAGAAGATACCTTCCAGACTTGGAAGAGTAGCTGCCACCCTGTGCCTGGACTGTGCAGAGCACCTGACACAGTCCTGCTCCACATCCTGCTCTCCAGACTGGAGAGGTGTGGGCTTGCTGGGTGGAGGGGGTCTGGGATGACCTCAGAGCCCCTTCCAGTGCCCGGGGGGCTCCAAGAGCTGGAGAGGGACTTGGCAAGGGCACGTGGAGTGACAGCACAAGGGGGAATGGCTTTAAACTGGAAAAAGGCAGGTTTAGATTAGACATGAGGAAAAAATTCTTCCCCTTGAGAGTGGTAAGGCAGTGGAACAGTTTGGCAGAAAGGTTCTGGCCTTCCCATCGGCTGGGTTGGATGAGGCTGGTCATCCCTGGTCTATTCAAGGCTGGGTTGGATGAGGCTTTGAGCCCCCTGCTCTTGTGGAAGGTGTCCCCCCTCTTTGGCAGGAGGATGGAACTAGGTGATCTTTAAGGTCTCTTCCAACACAAACTATTCTGTGATTGTATGATTTGCTATTTCCAGACTGAAATATCTTTGATTTTTTACAGATGCTAAAACAATGATTACATAAAAAGGACTTATTTTCTTGCAGATAATGCACTTCTTTCTATTTTGTCCAAGGAATGCTTGGACCAAGGAACACTTTCCTAAGTGAGGCAAAAGTGTCTTGAAGGGAGAAATAATTATTTTGAGACAAAGTATATCAGTTTTAGGCACAGATGATGTGGATATTTATGCTAATGATGGTTGAGTCTTGAGGTATGTGTACTGTGGTTGTCATTGGCAACTTAACATTTGGTTCTGTGGGTAATTGCAGCTGGTACCATGTCTGACTGGTAAAAGCAGTATCATGGTTCTGTAGTTAGAAAAAGTGACTAATAGTAGGGTTTTTAATGCCTCCCACTGCAAAACAGTGTGTCATTACAGCTCTTTCTAAATATATCTCATCATGCATTTATCTTTTCCTGTGCTGATTGACTCCTATTCTCCTGAGATGTATTTAAGTGTCATTTTATCTTTCAGTGGCAGAAATGTTGATAATTTATCCTAGAAAGAAGATGACATTGAACAATATTTTGAAAAGGTAGAAGAATTTCAAGTCAGTTTTGCTTAGGTTGGCAAGTGCTAGTTCTAGTATTTGTAATTTTTAGTAAAAGGAAATGACATTGATTTGAGGGGATATTTGGAGAATATTCACAGATTGTCCTGTAAATTTGTTTTCAGTTGTCAAAGTAATGCATTATTGCACTCCACATGGTTGCTTTGTTGTTTTTTTCTTTTCTGTAGCTGCAGAAAATATTTAATGTTTGGAAAGGAAAAAGCTGAGCACACCATTATGCCTTAACAACAGATACATTCAATGACAGATGGCTATGCATGTTGAGTGTTGTTTTTAAGCTATAATTGGATGCTTATGTAAGTATGCTTAGTCAAATATGTGTAATTAAGCTATCTTGTTAGGCAGGCTAACTTACAGGGCAGGCCAGGTCTCAGAGATGTCAAAAGTAATGGCTATACTGGACTTGTTCTGTTGAAACACTTACCTAAACAAAACCCAAACAGAAGCATCTGCTGTTTTCAGTTATTGGTGTTTACTGCAAGGCCTTCAAAATCAGATGAAGATGAAAATTAAATGACATAAAATGCCATGGGAGGTTTTGTCTGCTCTATTTTTAAACCTCAGACTGTGGTATGTGCCTGAGAGAGGGAATGAGGGAGTCACAAAAGACATTTATTCTTAACACAGCTGGTAGCTTCCTTATTGTAATGAGATGTAATAGAAGTGCAGAAATCTCTAGCTGAAGCCAGTAAGTTGGTGGATGCTAAAGAGAGCCTTAAAAATTGATATGGTTGTCTGAACTCCATTCTTAGTGAGGAACATCCTCAATTCACTGTGAACTTTAGGAAAACTGCATAGTCAATGGGCACAAGGTGTTCCTGCTTCTTGATGACCAGTGACCCCAAGCTGCAGAAACACCAATGGGCTGTGCTCATCTGCCCTGCTGTGATATGGAAGGAATATTTTCCCCATGAGATAAAATGTCTTTGATGTCCAGAGCTGACAAGAGTACTGGGACATTTTTTGTTTGGTCACCTATGAGATGGCCTTGATAACTGTTTTGCATCAGGAATTTTTTTTCTTGTAATTATTCTGTTCAGTCTACCACTGCTGCTATGCTTGTAGAGAAAGCCTTCATTCTCCTCTCCTATTATGAAAATACAGGAAAGCAGCAATTTTGGAAAAGCTCCTCATTCTCAAACCAAGTTTAATTAGTTGCTATATTAACATGAAACTTGGCTTAGGTCTTTAAATTAATCCAAAGTGATGAACTTGCCAAAATCATGAAAAATGTGTTCTGTACTTATATTTCTATTACAATAACTTCAAAATATGACTGTTAGTGATTAACATATTCTTCATGGACTTGCCTAGAAAACAACATTTACACACATAGGCCAAGGTGTTTTCTGCTATACAGTTTAGAATAAACACCTCTTTTACCATCAATGTGACATTAGAAGTATAAAACAAGACCTGTATTTCAGGTTTAAACTAGGACCATCGTTGTTTTGAATGCTTCTATGTTTTCTGTGCATAAATCATACCAAATTTAAACAGAAGTCCTCTTCTGACAGAATGTTTTTAATAGTACCTATATTTGATATTCTCTTCACACACTTTCAGCAAGATGGGTTTGCAGGAGGCACAGTGATCATCCACTCCTTTTCTCCTGATTGTGGCCTCTGAAAGAGCATTTGCTGCTGTCCTCCCCATGGGTGGATTCTGTACTCGAGGTACCCAATAGAATCTTTGCTTTTTGGCTGTGAATCTACTCCCCAGAGAAAAGTAGGATCACATGTATCTCCTGTGTTTTTGTCTCCTTGAAAGGTTTTGCTGTCTGTTTAGAGCTGTATGGCCTGACATTTCTCTGTTGTTTTCCCCAGGAACTGCATAAGGAGAAACTGTATTTCTGAATTACTTCTGAGAGGGAGATGTTCCTAATTAAGTGCTTTAAGCTCAGGCTTTCCAAACATCTTACTGCATCTAGTTTGGAGTCTTGAGCAGTCACAAGGTGATTTCAAGTTGCTGGGCAACCAGGCAATGCAGTAAATATGGAAAATATCAGTATTTTCCCCCGTAACTATTCCCACGTCTTTATAAATTCTGACATATGGATTACTCTTGTTTTCTGTGCATCATCAGTAAGTTGAAAATGTCAGGACTTTTTCAAAATTAATTTGACTTCCCTTCAAATGAAAAGACAACATATGTACCATTTTAATTGTTGTCATATTTGGATTACAGAACAGAATTAGTTAGAAAATAATTTGGAGCTTTAACCCTTGATCTTGGTAAGGATTACCTTACCTTCCATATTTAGCAATTTTCAAGGAACATTGTTTAATACAAATGTTAAGCTGTAACTAGACTTTTGTTTCTCTATTTATAAGGTGAATTTTTCATTTTACCTTAACTCTGTGGCTAGATGTAAGATAAAATGCAGCCCTGAAATGTTTCTTACAATTGAGTGTTAATACTTGGTGATAGTAATGATGTCAGTCCATACAGATAATTCCTTCATTTGGAAGTTTATTTGTGTATTTTAAGCAAGAAGACCAAGTTCCAATATTTGCCCGTTGCTTACGGAATACCCTGAGTAGTAAGGGACCCATGAGGTTCAATTCTTGGCCCCCTAAGGACCCCTCCTACAGTCTCACCCTGTGGCTGGAGCATTGTCCAAACACAGCTTGGGGCTGTGACCACTGCCTGGGGCTGGACCCTGTTCAGTGTCCAAGCACCCTCTGTGGGAAGAACTTTTTCCTAATATCCGACCTAAACATCTCCTGCCTCAACTTCCTCCCACTCCCTTGAGTGCTGTCACTGTCATGAGAGTGAAGAGATCTGTGCCTGCCCTCAGCTGCTCCTCTGGAGGCTTCTCTGGATAGTCCAAAGGAGGCTGCAAAGAGAAGATTCTCTTATCTTTGCAGCCTCCTTTGGCTGCTCTCTGACAGCTTCATACCTTTGTGTACTGTCACTGTCATATTTTCTGAACAATCCTTTGCAAGGATTTTTTTCTCCTGAGAAGCCTCAGAGGAAAAGACAAACAATAATTATCTGCTGCTGTGGAATGCAACACGTGCATCTTTGATTGGTCCATGTGAGTTGTTTCTACTTAATGACCAGTCATGGTCCAGCTCTGTTGGACTCTGAGAGTCAGGGGTTTTTATTATTCCTTCCATTCCCTTCTAGCTTTCTGTCTGTATCATTTCTCTCTTTGTTTTAGTATAGCATTTTAATATAATATAATAAATCAGCCTTCTGAAACATGGAGTCAAGATTCTCATCTCTTCCCTCATCCTGGGGACCCTCAAACTCAACCACAGTGTACAATCCCAGGTCCTCAGCTGCCCCACGGGCACAGCCTCAAAGCCCTTCTGCAGGGCAGAGCAGCCCTCGAGAGCCAGCAGCTCCTCCCAGCCTGGTGCCATCAGCACCCTTGCCCATGGTGCACCCAGATCCTGCAGCCAGATTGCTGATAAATGTGTGAAACCAAAGCTTGTTGTCCATTTGATCTGACTGGGAAGCACAACTGTCTTCTGTGAGCACACAGGATGTTGCTGAGAACTTTGCTTTTAAATTTGCACTTGTTACCAGATGAGATCTGAAGGAAACCCTTGGCTTCATTAAGGTGCAAGGCACTGGAAAAGATTTTCAGTCTTGGCTTTCCCTGCTGGTTTGAACAATAATATCTTCTGTTGAAGGAAATTCAGATGTTTTATTTTTTTTGTATTAGTTCTATCAATTACACATGTTCTTGCATATGAACTTTTCATCATTGGGAATAGAGTATTGGAAGAAAACAAATGCTGCTTCTTGTTTGCTCCTACCTTCTTAGACAGAAGAGGGACAAAGCATTTTTGGAAGTGCTTTCCTTGCATCTTCAGACAATCTTTGGTTCTATTGTTGTCTATGGTTTTCAAACAGTTAGAAATGTCTGCATTAGTTTTGACATGGTCAAAGATCCTTTATTTTTTGTACTTTCAGTAAATAAAAAAGGAAACCTTACATTTTTGATGTTGCTGTCTGGTTGCTATTAATGGGAGGGAGAAAAGTGTCCTGTTTGATGTTGCTGTCTGGTTGCTATTAATGGGTCTTGTATGTATTTCTTAGCACAGTTCATCTTGATTTGAACAGAAAAACAGTATCACACTTCCTTAAAGAAAAAACCTGAAACCACCATGCCCCAGAACAAATAGACATCCTAAATAAAGGAAATAAAGGGGTGTTATGCTAAATTACCTTGGGCAGTGAGGAGGCATTAAAGATTGAATTCATTCTTCTGGGATTTGGGATTGTTTTAATGATTGCTTAAAAACAAAACACCCTAACAAACCAAATAACAACCAGCAAAAACCCATCTCAAAGACTATTAAAAACTTATTCTAGAATTTAAACTTTTACTGGGTTCTAAGTAAATGGTAGCCATAACTTTGTTTAGGGTAATAAACACCTTTGTCTCAGTCCTCATTTTCAGTCTTTCAATGCATATGCTTGTGCAGCAGCTTGTGGAGTTTTAAGTTACAGCAGAATTATTGTATATATAGCTCAGAGAGGAATTGTAATAAAAAACATAGAATTCTGAAAAATTTTGATTTAGTCTTCATGAACTTTCCACTATTTTTATCTTTCTACAAGGTAATGGAAGCCCTTGCAACTGGCTTGATGCAGTTCTTTTCATTGCTTTGTTCTTAATAAATGCTTTTAAAAGAGGAATTCATCCATTTCCTCTCAAAGCCATTGTGGGGATGCAGTCATTTTTCACATCAAAGCCTACCTTTAGAAATGTTTGGAAATGTAGGCACCATCTTTTAATCTTTTTCTCTTTGTGAATATTTTCTGCTGGTTTGAAAGCCTTAATTCGACTCTGACAGCTTTGCACTCCTCTCTTTTCAGTTGCTTATTGCTCTGGCTTCACATCCCTGTTGTTGCTCTTCAGCACACCTCACAAGCAAAAGTATCTCTAAATATTATTGCCACTGCCAGTCCAGCAGTATGAGATACTTATTTTTTTTCTCTCAAAATACAAATTTGTGCTTCTTAAAGTATATAAAAAATTCAGCCTATGTAGTCCAAACTGTGTATTAGGATTTCTACTCATCTGGCCTGGGAAGTAGGTGTGACTTTAAAAATCAGAATATGTGAACATTTCTCTATCTTTTTATAAATAAACCTACATACTTGTGATTTCAAGTTAGGTGAGGACGCAAAATTGATAGAATTTTTGCTGTTAGATCAAAGTTATGGCCATTTTCTCCCCTCATCAAAAATAGATTTAAAACCAAACATCACTTTCTATTAATCACATTTTCTAAAACTAAAATCTGTGTTGTAGCATCTGTGTGTTTTGGTATGAGGATTTATTTTGTTTTTGTGAGGATATATCTCTATAAATATCTAGCAATGAGTGCTTCACATGTGGGTAGTTGGTGGTTGCCTGGTGAATTCAACCATTATATTTATCATAATTTTGTGTGCAGTCAAAATTATTTATTGAGATATAAATTCATTTGAAGGTAACTTCTCTCAGGCAAAGTACTTCAAAAAATAATTCTCATCTTTCATTCTTTCAAGCTGGCATGAATATCCATATCTAGCTACAGATGTATGGATATAAAAATATATATAAAATAAAAGCATTTATGAGCATTTTCCTATAAACTAATCTAAAGCTGCCAGCTACGGAAAACAAAATAGAAAGCTCAAGTTTATTGTATTTTAAATAAGTTTGGAATGTTATTGGAATAAACTCTATTTAAGATCTCCAGCAGTAAATTCCAGGTACTGCTGGCTTAAAATATTGCACGCTCTTTAAGTGGAGAAGCCTGGCAGCTGCTCAGCAGAGTTTCTGTAGTCAATGGTCTATGTGGGAATGTGGCAGTGTTAATTTCAAATTTAGATGTATTTTCTTGCACCTAAAGTTACATGAATCTATGTCTTGTAAAGGTTCTGGGAATTTAAGAGCTGTTTAAGTTTTTCAAATTCTTTCTGTAAAGCTTGCTATTTCTGGTGGAGAAAGCAGTGGGACTTGATGCTTTTTATTTTGCTGATAATTGTACCTGTATTCTGTATAAAGAAGGAAAATGAGAACCTCACAATGTGTCTAAGCCTTTTTGGATGTATGTTCAGCACAAGACAATTTCACGCAGACTCAGGCAATTATAGTCTCAAAAAGTCACTGATGTGTGCAAAGTTCTTATTTCATATTTCATGTCTAATTGGGAAGCTGCAGCTACCATACTTTTAAAATTTAATGAAACATTGAGCCTATTTAAAGAAAAACTGATTTTATCTTAATGTGTAAGATGCAGTAAAATTTGCACTTATTTTCCCATATCTCCAATATTTTTTGTCAAAATTAAACCAGAATTTATCAGCAAATGCAAATGTCTAGTGATCCCTTGAGCCTTTTTTTTCATCCTGAAAACTTTTCCTGTTTTGTTGATCATTTTCTTCAAAAATTGAGCTAGATTCTTTAAAAGCTAAGCTTAAAAAGCTCTTTTGTTAAACAGGAGTGCCTAATAAGGGTGGGAAATTTTGTGAGAAACATGTTTTAGTGTAGTCTACAGATGAAAGCTGTTGGAGGGTGATGATTTAGAAGCTGTTTAACCCTCAGTGGAGAAGCTAAAAACATTGTCAGAGAGAAAAGGAATTGCCTTATGTTAATCATGTGAAGGCTATTTTTGGAAGGGAAGAGAGGGTGTTCTTCAATCCAGTTCCATAAAACAAAAAGGGAATTCTAGGAGCAGAGATGAGATATTTGGTGTGCTCTGTGTCATAGAATTGTGGTCAAGGTGAGTTTTCAGCTTTCCATTTTCTTTGGAAGGTATGTGTGCCATGTAAAAGAGAATTTTAAAATCATATCAGAGGAAACCCAGGCAAAGTTACTTCCATGTAAAGTAAAAATGTTATAAAAAAAAGTATAATATCCTACTTATAAATGCAATGCTGGAAGAATCGCCTAATCTTTCTGATTTAAAATAAAAGAGAAACAAAATCATAAATAGATAGTGATCCATAGTTAGCTCCCCACCCCTGGAAGAATCGCCTAATCTTTCTGATTTAAAATAAAAGAGAAACAAAATAATCATAAATAGTGATCCATATTTAGCTCCCCACCCATATTTTCTGGAAGTTATATAGTTTAGACTAAGGGGATGTTTCTGAAACATACAATATGAGAGTATTTTATAAATATTTTTCAGATAGCACCTTTGGAAATAAAACCTGAAAGGTATTTTGGCAATTGCCTTATGTCCTGGAAGTTTGGAATAATTGCAGAGATGGTATCTGACTTGTAATGTGAGAATATGAATTTGAACTTGTAAGCTCATTCCTTCCTAAACTAACAGAAATCAGACTCTTATACATTTACAAGTCTTATTAAACATATTACTAAATGGCTCAGAACTGTTAATTTTTTTATTTTTTGTGCAATAAAGCTTGTCTTCATCGCTGGCTGTCAAGGTGGTTTATAAAGGAATTAAATGTTGTTACAGCAATTTGTCATGTTGGGATGCTGACATGTAGAAAATGAAATGGTTTGCCAAAGATTACTCAGCAGACTGATGGAAAAGCAAGAATAGGCTTTAATCTCTTCATTCTGAGTCAGTCCAGTCCCATAATCATTGGGCCATGGAATGAAATGTGAAGGATTATAGAGGTTTCATTACGTGATGCTGCTCCTCTCTTCCTGTGTTCTTAATGTGGGGATATGTTGTTTGACAGCTGACTGACACACATACACATTCTTATTTCCTTATGTAACATTAAATCTTGGCTATCCTTTGCTGGTAGCATTGTTCTTGTTTTATAAACCAAATAGGAATGCAGCTGTCATACTTTCTTGCTTAAAATATCATTACAGAACTTAATCAAGTTAATTATCTAAAGGCCTGTGTTTAATTCCCAAAATTTCATGTTCTTGAAATCCATGGAGATGAGAACTAAGCTCCAAATTCATCCCAAGATCTGAGCTTTTCCTTTGAAATCTGGATGTTTATCCTTCTTCAAGTTCAGAAGTGTTAGAAATTTGGATTCACATACATGATTTACATAAACAGAACAATTATTTATGGATTCCAAACTCTGGAAGAGACAAATATTCTTTTTCGACTAGAATTTTGCCATAGGTGTGTGTTTTTTTAAATTAAACTGGATTTTATGAACACTGAGTTGTAATATCAGTGAAGTGTAGATGTGCATCTGTACTAATATCTTGTCTTCAATGACTTCATCATCACAAAAACCCCTTCTGCTTTTCTGAAGTGTTTAAGAATCTATGTATATGCCTTTCAATGTAGAATTTTGATTTGTGTTTATATGTGGTTCTTCTTGGAAAAAGCTCTTTTAACTACACAATCTTCAATGTTTGACAACAGTGGAATTGACAACTTATTAAAGAAAAAATAATTGAAAAAACCCTCTTATATTAGGTTGTCCTGGCTAGATTAGAACCCCAAACTGGCAGCTGCTGAAGGAAAAGAGCAGGCTCTGAGAAGAAGACCATCAGTGGGGTGCCAGCTGTGGGCTGAAGGAAAAGAGCAGGCTCTGAGAAGAAGACCATCAGTGGTGTGCCAGCTGCTGCTCCTGCAGTGTGGCTTCTGTCTCACTGTGACAGTGTGCAGGGCTTGGGGGCACAGGGTAACAGAGCCAGGCTGGGCAGGAGGCTTTTGATAACATTTGATAAACTCTGGAGCAGTTTTGGACCAGGGTCTGATACAGTCTCTGATTATCTCCAAATGCTTTTCAGTAGTGGTGTTTGAAATCTGAACTTGCATGTGATTTTCACTTTAGCATACATGAACCAGGATATTAATTGGGAGCTGCTGGAACAATTGATGTGCTCAGCTCCTCAGGGGTTGGACAGCACAGCTCTTTGCTATCCTGTAAAGTTACTCCAGGTAGCACTTTGTATTTCTTCTTAGTACTGCCACCTGTGAACTTCAGGAAGTTCTGCAAAAGATGGAGAAAGGCCTTGTCCCAATACTTTCTGATCTTGAAAATTATTTTTATGTAATTGAAATGCTACTTCATCAGACTTTTCCAAAACTAACACAAATACTCTGTGTAGCTGCAAAATTTAATTTCCTTCTCCTTCTGTGGTACAGATTCCAAGATAAAAACAATGTGCAGCACTTCTCTTGGAGCACACACAGAGTCTGGAAGTATTTAGAAGTCACGTCTTGGTGTGCAAGCAGCCACTATTCATGTCCTTGGGGGGAGGGAGAAAGGCTCCTTCACTACAATTGTAATTCTCTTTGGAAAGTTTAGATAAAATAAGAGCAGTGAGAAAAGCTTTTAGGCAAACTGATGTGGGGCAGGTGCTTAAATTCAGATGAAGAAAAACTGATACACTCTGATGACCTTAACAGCTGCTCCTCTGGGTAGTTTTATGTTCCTCTCCTGTGTCCACAATGCTTAATATTTGTACATTGGAAATGAATTAAATGCTCACTGGTGACATTGGCAGTACTGAGCATATCCATTGAAATAATTAAATGAAGATTGGGAAGGTAGAGACATCTATGACAATACTGTGCAGGACCAGTTAACATCTTCTGCCCTAGAAAACCTGAAATTAGTATTTTCTCCTTTTTAATCCCTATAAAAGGAGATATGTGGTAGGAGTGCCACTCTCGTCCATGTGGATTCCCAATGTGAAAAAAAAAAATCGTAGCTGTTAACCTTTAGCTTTCCTTGGGGAGGAAGAAGGAAAAATTTTGGAGCATAAGAATCATGGTAAATTTGGGGATAACATTAGATATGGGTAGTCTGTCTGAAAGATGCATTAAATAGTTAAGTTTGCTTTTAGTGTGAGCTGTTTTTGAAGCAGAAATGTGGAAATTCAGGGACTGAAAAATGACAAATTTAGCAACCTAAGATCAAAGAGACATGAGAATAGGGGAAAAAGAAGTGGGTATCTTTAAAGTATATTCTTAAAATCTGACAACACCCTAAAGATTTCTCCCCAGCCTAGATAAATGTGAATTGTATATATCATAAGAAACAAGATTTTTTTACGAAGTTGTTGCAGTGAGTTAGTAGCTTATTGTACAGTATTTAAGAAAAAAAAAAATCATCCCTTAATATTTTTTTAGTGACAATGGAAATCTCCTGTGCTAAATGAATCTCACTGAAAGCACTTGCTTCTGTTTGCCTGTCATACCCAGTAGAAGGAATCAATATGAAAAAACCTGACATAACTGGCATGTATTATAAATAAAGCTGTCTTGGGGACAGCATAATGATTTATCAAAATAGACTTATAAGTGTTCACCATCATCAGTCATTTCACTTAATCTTGGTTTAGCAAAAATATATTAACATATTAGCACACAGTATTATGGATGAAAAAGGAACTTTAAAACATCTTTGAAAAAACTTTGAAAAATGTAGAGGATCTCACACTACATACAAATGATATGTGTAACTCAGAACAATGCAGATTGATAATTTTGTAGCTTTATTTATAGCTGTTCATTTTTATTTTGCTGTTTAATTTGACCAAGCGAACTGCAGTTTTAATTTTCTTTTTTGTGTTTTATTCAGTCCTAACATGCTGGTGACATATTTATTTTACTATGTACTTAATATTTCATAGAATTGTTCAAGTTGGAAAAGACCTTTAAGATCGAGTCGAGCTGCTAACCAAACTACCAATCCAAACCCCAAGCACCCCATCTACACATCTTTATCTCCAGGGATGGTGACTCAACCATTTCCTTGGACATCCTGTTCCAGTGCTTGATAGTGAACACTGGAATGTTTTCTAATATCCAGCCTGAACCTCTCCTGGCACAACTTGAGGACGTTTCTGCAGGTCCTCTTGTTTGGGAGAGGAGCCTGATCCCCACCCGGTCACAACCTCCTTTCAAGGAGCTCTGGAGGGTGCTGCCATCCCTGAGCCTCTCTGTGTCCAGGATTAGCTCCAGCTGCTCCCCAGCAGGCTCAGCCCCAAGCCCTGTGTCCTCTCCAGGTCCCTGCCCTGCTGCCCTGTGAGCTGCTTGGGGGACCCTGACCTCCCCTTGGGGTCCCCCTGCTTGGCAAAGCCCCCTGTGGGCTTTTTTTGAGTGCTCTGTGTCCAGGATTAGCCCCAGCTGCTCCCCAGCAGGCTCAGCCCCAAGCCCTGTGTCCTCTCCAGGTCCCTGCCCTGCTGCCCTGTGAGCTGCTTGGGGGACCCTGACCTCCCCTTGGGGTCCCCCTGCTTGGCAAAGCCCCCCGTGGGCTTTTTTTGAGTGCTCTGCTGTGATTAGAGGGGAGACACTCTGCTGGAATTAGACCCAGACTAGTGAAAAACAAAAGGATTGAAAAATAGCTGTAAGGACCCTTATGAACAGATGGTGTGATTCTGTAAGGGTAATTATATCATGATCCTAATTAATCACAACAGGAATGACCTTTTACTGACTCATAAAATAATTTCATTTTGAGAATCTACTGTCAAACTTTGATTTTTATTTTGTTTTTGCCTCTTTTTTTTCCTTAGGTCAGATACCCATATGCTCTGTATGCAGTAGAGCAGTTTCAAGAGATAAAAATGTAATCATGTGTTGGCAAAGTTCACACCAGTTATTGCATCAGGTGAGGTCACAGAATTTAGAGGTGAACTTTTGAACTGGGGAGTCCTGTGTCTGTGTCGTATTCTCCTCCTAATGTCAGTGACTTTTGTTTCCCAACAATATATTCATTAATTCAGCAAGTCAGGTTTTTAGTCAATTATTTATATTCTGGTATGCCATGAAGAAATTTGATCATTTCATCTGGGGTCTAGGTTAAGTTATGTACTTCCAGTCATAGGACCCAAGCAATTTCTCTGACCATTTCTTTTAAGAGTTTGTCTGGGATCTTTCTGTTTAATACTTCTCAAGACTGGTTGTACCCTTGTGGTTAGGACTTTATTTCTTCAAATATCAATGCACAAATGCTATCTGGTTATTCACTTTAATGCATTTTTTGCTCTAATTATGCCTATTGGGAACTTTTAACTGTTATATCTTAAATGTCAAAATACCACGTAAATTACTGCTTCCTATGGGAAAATGATTGTTTACGGCTCTGAAAAGTCATGAGATGTGATGATCAAACTATGATCAGAGAAAACACAACTAAAGCAAATATTTAATGTGCATTTTCATTTAAATAAAAACCTCTCTGTAGCTCCAAGGGGTTTTTGATTCCCCCCCTGCCCTCCTGTTTTTTTCAGTTGTTTTTTTTCCCTTTGTTCTTTTTACTTTGATCAAGTGTTCTCAAGAAAATGACATGAAGTGTATATGGTTGTTGCTCTGACTGCTTTTTTGTTGTTTTTGTTGTTGCTATTGTGTCTGTTTTAGTCTGAAACTCTCCAAAACTTTTAAATGGTGTAACATAATGAACTGGTCAAGTGAAATGCTTCAATTCTTGATCCAGTAACTACCAGTAATGAGACATGAAATGCTGTAAAAATCAAACCTCTTGGGGAGACAAGCTGTTTTTGAAGAAAAGGGAGCGCTGTGCCATTATGTGCTTCATAATCCTTCTGTCATTTCTGAAAGTGCCAATATAAGAGTTAAACAGAAGGAAATGTGCTAAGGTACATTTTGTGCATTCCAGGTGTTTCACTGAGTGACAGTGGAAAGCATTCAGCTACCTGTGTTGTTGCATTTCGACATGGATAACACTAAAATATTCTGAGCATCACAGCAGCTCCCAAACAATGAGAAAAGATAAAGTATTTTCTACATGAGCCCATTATGCACACACAGAGCATAAATAATTTTGTTTCTTTGATCTGCCTTTAATTTTGGCTCTAGTGCATATTCTCCTCTGTCAGAGCTGCAGAATTCTGCCTGCTACTGTTTGTATTTCTCTTGTCTCGTGGGGGGGTCTTTAGGAAGCAAACTTCCCATCTTTGAATTAGAGAAAAGAGGCCACAACAGCTGTTTCTGTTTGGTGGCTTTTGTCTTTTAGGGAATATTGTTCATGTTTCTTTCATGGATTTCCCAAAACCTCTCCTTGGTTTGATACCCTCACTTTTCAAGCACAGTTGAAACCTTTTTTTTATGTATTGGTGAGATGACAATGGCATAAAGTTATTTGCTTTTGATTTCTGTTCCCTTTTTATTTTTTCACTTTTTAAAAAAAATTGCTTTGTTTTTAATTCAGTGCTTTCTATTCTCTTTGGGGGTTTTTTTGACTCGGAGCAGAATGCTTATACTTCAATAAACAGAAGAAAAGATGTTAATTTTTGAACATTTCAAAAAGGGGGACTAATTTGCCATTTAAGAAAAAAGAGCTTTTAATTTAGACATCAGTTTAAATAGCAGACTTTTTTCAAAGTTGAGAAACTTCTTTTTTGAGGAATGTTAATTATTAGCTGAGAAATGTAAAACTTGGGTCTTCATGTTGCTATTTATGCAAATGCCCTCCCTCAGATTAAAAACCTGGTAAAATCTCTTAAATAAAACTTGGAAATGTCCATGTATAATTTGTTAAAATCAAACAATATTTCTATAATATGCATAGAAAGTAAAGTTCTTTTTATCTTTCTTAGTGTTTTTAAATACCCTCTATTTTACTAAAGAGCTTGGTTAAAACTATGAATTGATTTGAATAGCTTTCATCTGTCTTTAATCTCTCTTGCCTATTTCCCTGAAACTGAAGCAAAGTTTTGTTCTGAGTTGCTGGAAGTATTTTAGGTTGCACAAAGGCTGTGAGTGGATGCAATGTGAGTGCACCTGCACCACCTGGATGGTAATGGGGTTTGATTGTGCCTTTGCAGGATCACACTGTCTGCCCCCTGCAAATCCTTTATTTGTTGCTTATTTTTGAGTGGAAGGTTGTTGCATCACTGACAGTGTCATATCATGTTCTCTGTGCTCTTTTCATACTCTCTGTCAAGGCAATAACATTAATTTGTGTCTATTTGAATAATACTCATTGTCACATGGAAAGAGATCTCGAGACAGGCCAGGGATTTGTTTAGCAAAAACACTTTAAAGAAATGGCAATTTTGAGAGGCTTCATTTTACAGGAAGGGATCAGAGTGGCTAAACAATTCAAATCCATGATTTTTTATCTCAGTGTGACCGTTTGCTGACACACTGGGCGTAGGATAAATGAAATTCAGCTTCCATGGTGCCATCTAAATGCTCCATAAATACAAACTTTGTCTCAATTTCTGATTGCAGCTTTTTTATTTATTTAGTGATCCTGAATTCTTCAATGCATCTTTGCACTTGCTGTAGGAATGCTGTTTGTGCCTGGTGCTTTGTCTTTGTGCCTGATGCCACTGGCACACAGAAATGAGCCTTTCAGTTACACCAAATACATCAACCCAAAGCTAAGGAGATTCCACCTGTAAAGCTATTTCTGCAAGAATGTGATTCAGAGCAATGAGGAAGGTCTGAAGAGGAGGCCAAGGGATTTGACTGCTATGACCGAGGCTGCTGCTGGAGCTTCCCAGGCTGGAATTAGTGGTCTAGAAGTCAAAGCTGTTCTTCTTAATTAGGCAAAACATTAGAGTGTGGTGCAGACATAATTCTAAGAATTGTTATGGGGGGAAAAAAACTCTCTCCAAAATGAACCCGAGAAATTCATCACCAGACTAAAAAGCCTCGATGACCCTGCACTTAAAAATTCATGAATTAAGCTGAGGTGATCAGACAGGAAAAAAAAGAGATACTTTTAAATTATTCAAGATCAGCCACTTATGTACCCCTGAAAATGCACATGCAGCACCAGGAATATCAGCCCTTTAGGGTTTTCTCTACAGAACTGTTGTGACATAAGCACTGAGTAGCCATTTTAAGGACATCCTTTAGAATGAAAAATGACCATAAAGCAGAATTGAGAGAAAGGTGGGCAAGGACCATAAAGAATTTCATTTTACAGAGAGACCAATAGCTTTCCTTTCTAAAATAGGAAAAACAAAGCATGGAAGTGGATTTGATTAGTTTTTGTATATATAGCCATATTTAAATGTGACATACAAAACCCCAAATCCTATTTATTTAACTAGGAGCCAACACTGATGCCTGTTTCTCATACATTATACTCAGAAGCTAAAAAAAATTCTGCTAAAGCAGAGTTTCCATTACAGTTAGGAGGTCCATGCTGCAGTTTGCTGGCAGTCTTCAAACTGTGTTTATTTCAGAGTGGCATTGAGGCCAAAGAGCCAAATATTAGCACATTACCAGGAAATATTACAAGGATGTCAGTCTGGTACCTAATTACCAAGGGATGTCAAGCAGGAGGAAGCTGCATAGCCCTAAGCTCCATCCTTTTATATATAAAAGCAGTTGTAATGGGGAAGATGAAGTGCTTTGTGTACACACCAAGGGCTATTCTGTGTTTTCTAAGCACATGAAAACATTTCTTGTGTTCTAGAACTGGAAGCCCCCGAGGAGAATTAGTCACTGTTGAATAAACCAGCCTATCAGCCTACCAAGTTGGATGGAAATGTTTTGATCAAAACTATGACACTTCAGCTTTTCTTTTCAATAGACAGGAATATATTAGGGATTGTCCTAACATTTTTGCCATCTTATTTCTGCCAAGGTTTAGTAAATATCAGCTACTCCAAACTGTGCACAAAAACCTGTGTATTCATCACTGTCTTCAGTTTTGATGTCAGTTTCTGCCCCTTGCAAGGGGTCATGCTAAAGGAATATTCAGTTTTGTGTGTGGCGAGGTGACCTTTTAAAGGCTGAAGTGTTTCACATTTTCTTTGGTTGTTATAGCTGTCCTTCTTCCAGAAGTTTGAACTCTTCAGTTTGAGGAGCTCTGATTTTTATAGAAACTACTCAGGAAGGCTTTAAAAACATTCTGAGCTATCACTGGATATATTATATTGTGTCCTTTTTGTTGTTGTTGTTCATTTAGGTCTCACTGAAGACTTATGAGTGTCTTATAAAGAGCTAAGGATAATCTGACTTTGCTGTAAAATAACTTTTATTATTTCTTACCTCTTCCTGTAGTAAGCTTAGTAATTTGTCAGAGTGAGTTGTGATTTTTAGCTGATGTTCTTTCTGTTCTGGCATCTTTATTGAGAATTTTCAGTTGACAATTGGATAAAAATCTTTATACATAGACTCAATTTCAGGATGCTTGAAGGAAATAGATGATACATCTTAATTAACGAGGGATGTCAGAAAATTTTGATAAGGATTTAGTGGATTCAGGCCTCCTTGATGAATCTAAATTTCAATGAAAATTTGATTGAACAAGAAGTAATTATAAAGCAGCAATAATTCAGCTAATGTTGATAGCAACTAATTTGGTGTTAAATCATTAGATATCTCTGATTCTTTAAAACTGCAAAGATTTCACTGATAAATAGCAGTTGTACAAAACAATTGCTATTTTTATTTATTATTATGTCTAGAGTAAGGCAAACTTAGTGGCATATAAACTTGTGGGAAGTGCCCTGATGAAGAGGAGCTAGATTGTGATACATTTCATTTTTTATACAGTGGAAAGTGGTCCAGTGGCCAAATCCTCTCCTGTTTTATCTACTGTGAAAGAAATACTTGAGGTTTGGACAGTGAATATTGACTCAGGATTCCAATTACATTTGTGGATCAATTACAGACTTTCTGTGCTGCTGCAGCAAGTAATTTAAGTGACACTTTCCTTCAGCTGCTCCTGTATATAATGCTTTGCTGAGGCATTGCAAAGATGAAATCCACTCCTAATTTGTGAGCTGCATTGATTCTGCAGTGTGAGGGCCATGTTATTCCATAAACGAGTTGTTAGAAATCGAATTATATAAAATTATTTAAATGTAATTATGTATTATCTAATTATATTTTCCTGAAGAACTTCACAAAGACAAATTCTTAGTTTCAGAAATTAAACATGTGTGCTGGGTGAAGGAGAGATGAGACTGAGAGCCAGTAAAGTGTTGAGCTGGGGTAAAATAACTGTGTATTCCTTAGAGCAATGCAAGTTCCTTTTAATTCAAAAGAAATGTGAAGCATAGCCTGAAAATTCAATGTGTTTTATTCAGAAGTTCTTCTTTGAATATGTGTTCTTATTTAAAAAATTGAGTGACTAATATATGCTCTAATGAAATATGCCTTGGGGTATTTTCTTGGTTTTTATTTTCTCCGGCATGAGTATTGACTGGCTGTTCTCCACCACCCAAGGAAGGGCTCTGACTTGTGTCTCAGCCACTGGATGTACAGAAATGGAGGAGACAGCAGCCACGTTTCTATAGATAAGGACATGTTTTCAGGCTTCCTAACACGTTGCCAATATTAGTTTGTGATTTCTGAGGGTGTAGCTCCGTGAATTTCATCAGCCAAATGGTTGTAGTAAAACAGAAAAATCTGTAACATTTTTCCTGTTACCATTTTGTGGAAAATATTCTTTGCTCTTCCATTTTCTTCTTCTTTTTCCATCATGTTTGTGGTCTTATTTTTTGAAGACTGGGTATTTTTTCTGTTTTGCAACTTGGTAGTTAAATGCTAAATCAAGCTCTACATCAAATTATGATTTCTTTCTCAGTAAGAGTTACTGATAGTTTTAAGTTGCAAAGAAAATGTGTTGTAGGCTCATAAGCAATGATTGTGATCAAATAATATCCTAATTATTAACATGTTACAGGACATTTTGCTAATTACCTGTTCATAGTCATAAAAAGGTTTGGGTTGGACTGAGGAGCTGCCCTGAATTACTTTCAAATCCAGTATTATATTATTTTAACAGTTACTTGCAGTCATGAATTCAGCCGTAAGATGTATAGCTGTTTGCTCTAAATGTTTAAAACAATCTCAATTCATTCAGGGACACGCTTAAAAAAGAATAGTTAGTTCTTGCAATGCTTAGGAAGGGACTTAACCTTGGGTATTTAGCATCAGATGGAGTTTTTTTCATTGCAAATAGCACCATTGGATGACATCTTGAAGCATAAGAATAATCTTTTGATTTGGGGACTCAGAGAAATAGGTCCCCATGGAATACCCACTGCATAGAATAAATTCTATAAAATAACTCCTTTATTTTTTTTTACATGGTAAATGTTACAGAATGGCAGAGAACAGATTTTGAGGTCTGTTTTTCTCTTCTTCTGCCATAAGGCAGAATAAATTGTCTTATTAATTTCTTCCTTAGTAATTTATGATACATTTGTCCAAAGTTTCCTTTTCTTGTGTTCCTGTCAACAGTTTAGATTCCACATAACTATTCTCCAGTAAGTCACAGGTGCTATCTCTTTATAGGTGTTGGGTAGAGGTAGCATTAAACCCAAACCCCTCATTTAGGCATTTGCAGTCCAAAATACCCAAAATGACTTTAGAAAAGGAGCACAAGAAGATAACTTGAGAAGGACTGGGGCCAAGTAAAAGTGCAGAGCTCTGTGCATGTCTCTCTGGTCCTCTCCATTTGTATTTTGCAGTGTTTCATTATAGGGCATGTGTGTTCAGCTTGAATACAGACATTAGGCATAGAATCTGTATTTCTTATTTATGACTGCAAACTTGGCTTTAGGGGCAACAGCAGCTTCAGCGGCAAAGAAGGATAAAGACAATTGGGAAGTGGTGTAATGAACACATTTCCCTATCAGGGTTGCAAGAACTGACTTGGAATGTGTTAAACTGTGCCCTTCCAGTGAAGAGCTGGACTGAGTCCTCAGTGGGGGAATTTGCAATTGCCAGGCAGAGTCAGATGAAGGTTGGTGTTTAAATCCACCAGACTCTGCTAGCCTCAAAATGCTTCTATGGAAAGCATGGTATTTGGTACCCTAACAGGGCTGGCTCCAGTGAGATGGATACAAGGGAGTCTTTTAGGGACAGACCTGTCAAAATATTTCATCTGTGCTTTACACATCTCTGCTTTCATCTTGAGCTGAGACTGACATCTGTCAGATTGTGTGCTATGAGAGAAATGTGATTTAAAGGTTGCAAGAGTGAATGGGATTCTAGGTTTCACATGCAAGTGAATGGGAAGGTCCTTAAACAAGTAAATTAATTAAGTTTTCTCTTCAGCCTATTGAAAAATGTTTGAAGATTAACAATTCTAAATAAAGAAGAAATAAATGGAGAAATATAGATTCATAAAATACAGCAGCAAAAAGCTGATTGAATTGATGAATGCCACCGTCAGGGTTGCTCTGTTCTACTGATTCCATGTATCTGCTTACTACTTAGGAAACTTTATTATAATTTGGTATCAGTATTATTAAGCATGGTTTCATAAAAGAGTAGCTGTACCAGTATCTAATGGGGCAGAGAAAAATCAGTATTATTTTGCAATCATTCATTTTCAGTCTTGTAATTGAAGATTAAAAAAATAATTGAATTAGCTGGTATTATTTGTAAAATAAATAGTTTCTATGTGAGGTTTATCATATGTAGCACCATACCCTTAATATCATCTTGGTTCATAAAACATAGGGATAGGATGCTAAGACAGTACATGCTTTTGGTTAAGCCAAAATTTAATCTGGTATTGTAGACATGAAAACCCTTGTTATAACACTAAATTTATTGCTGATAAGTGTTTATAGTAATGCATATTGAAAGATTGAAAATTCAGTTACATTAGCAATGATGTATCTCTAAAATTAATGTCTTTGAATACTCATGAACAAACCTGTATTTTTCAGATTCAGTGTAGGACCAGGGAAATTTGGTGTAAATCTGGGGAATAATGTTTCTTTTGCACTTTCTTATTGTAAATATATATGTATGCATACTATGTATATGTAATTCATATGTCTGTAGTCCATATGTGCCTCCTGCAGATTAGGATTGCTCACATTCTTAAAATCCAAACCTTAAGAAACAAAAGTATAAACTACTTGTACACTTCTATTTTATGGAAAACTTAGGAGAAGTTAATTGTTGGGCAAGGCTCGAGCCTAACTGAGCGTTGTATGTGGGCTGCTGTGTTCAGCACTACATGAGCAGTCTGCCTGGCTGACCTGCCAGCTGCTATCAGCTGTCTGTCCTCTTGTGCTCACAGAGGATGAGAATTTGAGTGGTGTGTGACAAGCAGAAATGTTCTTCTGGTGTGTCTGGTTTAAAAAAATTATTTTTCTCCTAATGAGGTTAATGTTCTCAACTGCTTCCACATGAAAACACACACACTGAGCCCGATGCTGTAGGAAAATACAGAACAGTGAGACTGAGATTCTGAGGAGTTACCAATAGAGAGGCAAAAAGTCTTAGAATTTTTTGAGTGTTTGCAGTGTTTATTGAACTGCTAGAATTAGGGAAAAGGTTGAGATGAAGAACTGTTACTGATATTGTTTCAGAAATTTGCAGAGGGGTTGGTGGGGGAAGTGTGGCAACATCTAAACTGTCTTTCCAGAATACTGAAGCAAAGTGCTGTTATAAGAACAATTCTGGGTGAATAATCAGTGGTTGTTGTATTGTAATCCATGAGCTCAGGTGGGAGTGCATTGCCAGATATTTGGTCAAAAACACCTCTGCTGACATTTTGCAATGAAATGAATCATCAAAGCAATCTAAGCTGGCTCCTGTTCCCCAGTTCCAAACTTTGCAGCTGCCACCTCACTACTGTGATTATTGAGCAGAAAATGTGTAACTTCAAGACTTTTCCTGGAGATCCTGTGGACTGGACATCATTATTGCTTTCTTCTGTTGCTGTTGTGTTGTGTTCCATGCTTGTAACCACAGGCAGATCTTGGGCATGGTCTGCTATATTGCTTTGGTTTTAGTTTTTGGGGTTTTTTTTCTGTCTGCCTCGCTACTCTTTTTCTCTGAGTTATTTCATAATGTAAAAGCAGAACAAAACTTCAACAAGAAAGCAGAGCTCCCTAACCTGAAAGCATAAGACCAAATGTGGAACTACAGAAACTTCTCAAGCTATTTTCCAAGCAGCATAAAAGAAAATTTGTTTGGTGACAGGGATTCTTTGTGCACTTGGAAGAAGGTGTTTAATTTGGAAATACGCAAAGAATGCCCAATGAGGGATAATTCCATATCCAGTGGTGTGGATTTAATGAGTTCATGCAGATTCAGCACAATTTGCCTTCCAGACAAAAACTGCAATATAAGCTTTTACTTTTCCTTTTGCAGAGGTAGTTTTGCTGGAATCTCGTTTCTAACAAATCTTATGTTGTTTACACCTACAGTTTTTGATCTTGTGTCCATATACCAGCTGTCAGGGAAGCACCAAGCCCACAAGTTACTGATTAGACATGAGGCACAAAGAACACAAGCTGCTACTGTTTGGAAAGCTCAGCACTCTTTGCAAAGACTTTGCCCCGTTTGAACTCTACCAGTTTTACTTTCACTAATGATATATTGTATAGCTTGTTTGGCAGCGTGGGAGTTTATCATAAGTTTCTCTTTTGTTCAGCCCTGAAATCAGGCTGAAATATGTAATTACAGTTACTTGTCATCAGAGGTCGTGTTTTTCAATGGAGAAAGGGCTGCAATGCCTCTTAAATAGTTTCTTGATGATAATTTGTATCAGCTGCCCATAAGAAGCAACAGTGTGATCATGCTGCCTCAAAAAAGCTTTTTATCAAAGGTTAGAAATAATCTTTATCATTCAAGAGACAGTGAATTTTCAATGAAGATGGTCAGATCTTTGCAGTCTGTTTGCCAGTTTGCTCAGGTGTTGGGTTGGTTTTGGCAGTAGTTTTTCTTCCTCAGCTTTCAGGCACCAGCATCTGCTTTATGAAAGGGGAAACAGAGCCCTGTGTCAGGAAATCCTTTGTAAATTTTGTAATAGATGGTGCATTTTTCATACCATGTGAGCTCAGTTTGGTCTCTGCCAGCCAAAGCTTCAAAATGGGGAGCCTGCAGCAGCTGGCCTCCCAAACCTGTCATTTGGCATCTGCATGTGTAAGACATCCCCAAATGTATAAGTTATTTTGCTCACAATCTGGTACTCTTCCACCTTTTCTTGGAGCAGAAGAAAGTTTGGAAGGTTTTGTTCAGGCTAACAGTTGTAAGATCATGGTCAGTTAGACTTGTGCGAGTGACTGCTATGTTTAATCATTTTATAGATATGTGAAAACCTGGGGAGGCAGGGGAAAATAATGCATTTGTGCAATCCTGAATCTTTTCTTCTCTTCTCTAAATAAATAAATCAGTGATTAAACAGAAAAACACAGAGGGTTTGGATATGTGCGTAACCAGCAATTTCCATGACATAAGTAATTAACTTTCTTATGGAGTATGCTGATTTCGAGACCTGAGAATTTCTAATAATTAATGCAACAATTTAATTATGTAGGCAAAAATATAGACCCTTTCTAAGGTAAGCATTTTTCTCTTTATGTTAACATGATTTTTTTTTCCTATGGAACAAGAAACACTCTTCTGTCTTGTTTCTGACAATAAAAATGTGTTATTGGTATCTGAAATTTTTGCATAGACAGTAAACTTACTTTGAGCCTATACTTAAAATGTGTTGTTTTGTCCAATTTGCAGTACCCTTAAAATTTAAAAATCTATTCCTTCTCTTGAAGGTTATTTATAGCAATTGATAAAACACTTAGTGCTGGCATTTAGATTAAAAGTACCTTGAGTTACATTTGTCTTAGCATTATTTTTTTTCCCAAAATTGCACAGCGAATGCAGGTTTTCAAGAGAAATTGTCTGGCTATATAGGTTCAGGAACTGAAAAGGAAAAATAGATGTTCTAGAATGTTTTCTGCTGGTTCTCATTTTGCCTGTCTGCAGTAGCAATGCATGCACACATAGGACTGCAGCAGCACAGTTAGATACCAGTGCTGTGACTAATGAATCTTGATAGGTATGAAGTAAATGAGGGATATAAAAAAAAAATCCTGCCTATACAGAAATTGAGTTCTGATTCTGATTAGATCTTTGCCAACACTATTTTTTATCAAGATATTTTGTAATAAAGGAAAGCACCAAGACTGTTGTTCTTCTCCCCTTCCATTCTATCCTGTTAGTGCTTTAACATCAGCAGAAAGTAGATGGTAATTGACTTTCCAAATAGGGAAGTTCAGCATGCTGAGAAGCACTTGAAAGAGGGAAAATCAATAAGGAAATGAGAAAGTTACCATTTCTAGTACTCCATTAGCTGCTGTGTAATAAGATCTCATCAAATAAATCTCATCAGCAGAACAAGTGCATTTAAGAGCAGAAAATTTCACAAATTATGAGAGTTAAGAGTGTGATTTTCTGGTATCTCATGTATAAACAGTTTAACCACTGCTGAAGGAATTGGTCAATATGCGAAGCACCAGTGCATGTGACTGGACAGATTGCTATTGATTTTGGTGGGGTTTGGGTCAGGCTTTAGTAACCAAAAAGATCAGAATCAGTCAGCTAAAAATGAATGATGATATAAGCCATATTTTCTTCTTCATTTTCCTATTGAATAGAGGGAGAGAGAACAGAGAAGAAAGATTAAAAAAGTAGGCAGTGAAGCTTGGAATTTATGGTATGCTGCTTTGTTTTGATGTGACACCCAAATGAGGGTGATATTTTGTATTACTGTAGGATAAACAAAAGGATTGATTTATTTCACTCATTAATAACATCCCTGTTTATTAGAAGAATATATAGTAAAAACATCAACAAAGGAGTGAGTTAAGTGAGGAGAATCACAAATCTATATATTTGATATTAATTCCATAGTGTTTAACTTTATTGTGTGAGTGGCATTTAGATGACAGTTGCCACCTTAATTCCTGCTTCTTTTCCTTACAGAGACACTTGTTTGTTGGTCAGCTGTAACTGGTGATTAAATAGTGGTTAAATGATGGTCAAATGTTGTTAATCTTTCTTAGATTGTCATTTTTATATTTATTTTTTAATTCCTTCCTAGTGGTACAGAAGATGTTCTTGGCTGAGATTTTTAAAAATACCTGTTTAGAAAGCTTCATAACTAATGTAAGGCTACTCCCATCTTCATCCTGCCTTTGTGGTCCAGGATGCACATTCCTTGCAGTAAAGATGATATAGTCAGCTGAGATTACTCTTGATTCCACTGATCTCAGTGGGGTTATTCTATAAATACCTGTGGAATTGCTTATGAATTAAGAAACAGCCTTCTTACACTGACAAATAATTTATTAGGTCAGTCTAAATCAAACTACTTGGGAGACTGACATTTGCCATGTTATGCCATTAATAAAATAATGGATGTTAAATGGAGTACTGTTTTACTATCAGGATGCTCACACTGTTTTTCTGTGTTATTTGTTTTCTTCTGTTCATGAAGTGCTTAATAATTGAGTTTCTACTAATTTCATATTCATAAAATTTTAATTATATGTGCTTCCCTCCTGGCATGCATTAATGTGATGGCACCTAAAAAGCTAGTAAAATATCTATTCTGATAATAAATTTCAGTCACTGTTGGAATAAAATATTCTAGATCAGTCAGAATATCACTCAAACCCATATGTTCTAGGCCATGGCAGTCTCAGGCTTTAGATTTAGTGTAAAATTTAATACAATTTGAGCTGGGAAACAGCTCTGGAAGTAGAAATACTAACTTAAGACTTCTTCCTCTCCACTTTTTATGCCCAGTGTTCAGGCTTACAGAGCCTGCTGTTGGCTCCAGTGGGAAAGGTGGGGAATATTTCTTCCCAGTTTCTGGACAGTAGATGGTTGGCACTGCTCTCAGTGGTACTGATGGAAGTTTGGAAAAGTGGAAGATGCTGCAGGCAGGTCTGTCTATTTTTGTTGCCTTGGCAGGCTCTCCTGACCCACTTCCAAGCACGTTGTGGCTGAGCCTTCCCTGCAGGCAGGTCTGTCTATTTTTGTTGCCTTGGCAGGCTCCTCCTGACCCACTTCCAAGCACATGGTGGCTGAACCTTCACTCCCTTTGGCAATGGTGCCAAGTGTGAGTTCCTCTGCAGCCCGTGAGCCACTCTGTCCCTGGATGAGCCAGTCTCAGAGATGCCTCAGAGGTGCTTTCCCTGCTGGGGCCAGCTGGCTGATGCCAGCCACAAACCCTGAGGGTGTGTGACCCCCTTGGGGTGATGCTGGAGCTCAGTGTCAGCAAGGACAGGCACCCCATGGGTCCAGCTGGGCCTCCTGGGAGTGCACCAGGAGAGCTCAGGTTTGCCCTCTGAAAGGCTCCAGTTTTTGAGTGAGGGGTGAAAATGTACAATCCTCAAACTCAGCTCAGTTTTTGGTGTGCTGGACCTGTTCACGTGGATGCTGTGGGCACCTGACTCTGAAGTGACCTCGTGTCCATCTCCTCCTGGGCTGAACTCGCCTACCCCAGAGGCTTTCCAGGAAAGGACCTGGCCTGGGGCTCTGCCACCCCTTTTGGGTGCCATGACAATGAAATAGTAATTATTACAGAACTTAACTTCTGAGACCCTAAATCCTTTATTTGATCTAGATTTTACTTTTGATATAAGACAGTGAAGAATAACAGGTACAATGGAGAAGGGAGGAAAGGTGTTGGTGCAGGCAGCAGCTGGAGGTCTCCAGTTAGGTACTGTCAAGAAGCCTGTGAGGTATCTTGCTTCAGGCTGCCATAGTCAGACTTTCTTCCTCTTGTATTGATGGTGTCTTTTTTTTTTTTTAATATATGATCTAAACCTGACATTTTATTTGAGGAAAGAATGTAGAGGAAAACTGGATCTATAACTTCACTTTGACTCTTTCTTGGTTTTGTCAGGGCATAACTTGCCATTCAGATGAATGTTTAATGTGTCTTTCATTTGTAGGCTTTATTGAACAGCTATTTCTAGATGACTGACGAAAATGTATTTTACTTGCATTTGATTTGAAAAGGACAATTCTTATTTTCAAATTATATTGTCAGAATTCTTTCCCTCTCCATGCTCAGAGGAGAATGGGAAATGGGAATGGGAAATGATTCTCCCACCTCCCTATTGTGGATGTAAATGTGTATGTTTCTGTGTGTGCATATATATGCATACACAAAGAATGTGAGAGAGCTTTTGTGAGCTACTACTCTTCCAATAGTGTAGAGAAATGTCTTTTAATATTCTTTTCATGGTGGTTGTTACCCAACTCCACCAGGTGAATGTGTCTTTCAGTCTGAAGTCTGTCTTTTGCATGTCCTCTGCAGGTAATATTTATTTTATCTTCAGAAATGTACATGGGTATGTGACTGCAGGAGGGCTTTGTACTGCCCTTGTGTAGCAAAATTTTGGGAGCAGGGTGCTACAGGGATGGTTTCCAGAAGCTTCCCCATGTCTGACAGAGTCAATGCACCTGGATCCAGCATAGTGCCTCTGGCCAAGGCTGAGGCCAGCAGTGATGCTGGTGGTGCCTCTGGGATAATGTGTTTAGGAAGGGGAAAATTTACTGTGCACAAACACCTGCAGCCCCAGAGAGGAGTGAGATGAGTAAGAGAAACACCCTGCAGACACTGGCCAGTGCAGACAGAGGGGAAGGAGGTGCTCCAGGTGCCAGAGAAGAGTCCCCTGGAGGGGGAACAATCTCTGCAGCCCATGGGGAGCAGATATCCACTGCAACCCCACCCTGGCTCCTGAAGGATTGTGTCCTGTGGAAGGGACCCACTCTGGAGCAGAGGGAAGAGTCTGAGGAGTCTTCTGCCCTCGGAGAATGGAGTGGCAGGAGCAACCTGTGATGAACTGAGCACAGCTCCATTCCCTGTCCTGCTGTGCCACTGCAGGGGAGGAGACAGAAATCAGGAGTGAAGCTGAGCCAGGAAGGAGAGGGGAGGGAAGGTCTTTCTAAGATTTGACTGGTAATAAATGAAACTAATTTCCCCAGGCTGGGTCCATTTTACCTGTGATGATGATGATGATGATGATTTCCCTGGCTGATTTTTGATCCACTAGCCTGTCCTTTTCTCCCCTGGGTAGCTGAGGAGGGGAGTGACAGAGCAGCTTTGGCTGGGCAAATGGAGTCCAGCCAGGGTCAACACTCAACAAAGTAAAAAATCTGTATAAATAGTAATACATTTATTTTGCATTCCAGAATTAATATGGTTTGACTTTGAATTAGTTGAATAGAAACTATTGTGTACACAGTGAGTTATATTTAAGTTAATTTTTAAAACTGTTTTAGCCTCTGGAGTTGTGGGGTGTACTTCCTAATCTAGATTCATTAAAAACATTTCTCTACATCAGGAATCTCAAAGAAAACATGAGCAGTGTGCTATGAACTGAATGGGCTTGAGAAGCACATATTATGTATTTATTATTTTTTTCCTAAATGGAAATATTTTCATGTGTGTGACCTATTTCTTCTAGACCTTTCAGTTACTGGTACAATTTGTCATGTGTTTCCATGACTGTTTGATTGAAATTAACAGAAAATTAATATCATTGAAAAATCAAGCTGGTAAATTATAAAAAGGTGAAAACCTTTTTCCTGTTTTTGTCAAACTAAAGTTATGTGAAATGTGTTCTATCTTTACTATTCTTCTGAGACTTTATTTTATTTGGGGAATACAGTTTACTGAGAAACAGAAGAATAAAGTTTTAATTTGTTTCTTCTTATAAGCAAAACTGCAGTTTGCTGTGCTAATTAGAGCAGCTGGATTACACAGTCTGCCTTAAATCCCAGAGGAAATCATGAAAAGAGGCTGGATTTAAGTCTTTTTACTGTCTCCAAGGTTTTAAATTAAAACCTCTTTTGGTTAATGAGAAAAGCTTAAAGATTCAGTTTTTACTTGGGGAAGGAGTGATGGGAAATTCTTCCCTATTCATATTTGACTCAAAGCATGGCCTTTTGGTTTAGAAAACTACCACAGTCAAGCAGTGGCCAACAGTACTTTTAAATTTATTGGAGCAGGCTGAGATCTCTGCTAGATGCCTGAGCACAGAAGGGAACAGAATATAGAAAAGCTCTTGGTACAATAAAAGATGTTGGTGCTCTCAGGTGTTTTAACAGATGCTGACTTCCACCCAAGGTAATTAATATATTAAAGTCTCCACTATGGGAGATGCATTTGGGTGTCCTATCAGATGCTGGTTATACCTGGTCTTTATTTGCATGATTTTTCACTCTAAGTTCAAATCATAACTGCTCTGTTGTTTTTTTCCTCCCTATCTTTTTAAGTCTGATTGTGTAAGTCTAGTTTAGTGATTAAAAATTGCACTGTCCCAGCTTCTGAGGTTTGATTTGAAACTTTTTATCATGAATAGCTTGACTCCAGTGTAAATGTCCGGATACCAATGCTTGTCAGCCTCAAACACTAAAAAACTTTAATGTGCTGAAAAAGCATGGGCTAGAAACAGCCTTTGAAATACTGTGAAAAGAATTTACTTAACTAATGAAGAGAAAAATGTCAGTTTGTCTTGAATCATGAAAATGAAAATTAATGAGTGTTGCTACATATGTAAATGTATTGCTTCAGAGAATTGTGGCAGAGATCTTCTCTCCCCATCTGCAGTGAGGAGAAAAAATCTATAGAATTTGTTTTAGTGAATCATTAGGGAAGCATATCTAACAGCAGTTAATGGATAGAATAGGAAGAGCAGTTTTATGTTAGGGCAACATTTTACCTTCATCAGCCAGGTTTTTCTAACTTGGAACCTTCTACTCAAAATACTAGGCTTAACTACAGGAGTAAAATAAACTTGTCTAGCAGCAGACTTATAAAAAAAACAGATTAGATAGGTGCATTAAGAATAAATAACTTTACAATGTAAACTCCTGTATCCATCTGTTTGGATATCAATACCCATTCCTAGTTAAGAGCATGGTAATACAATGTGTTAATCTTGTGTGAATCATAATTTTTTGTTGTAACTCACCTGATTTCTGATTGCTTGCAATCATATGGTTGTGATTATTGAGGCTTAGATCATATTTCAGTTGCAACAAAATGCCAAGTTAATGATAGATCACATGCAGCTTAAAAGTAGCTACAGAGCTGTGAAAAATCAAAATGTGCTAATTGCTTTAATCACCTACTGATTTTCTTAGAATTAATGAAGGCTTAAGTCAGATGCAGTGTGAGGAAATCAAAGTGAAGTTATGATGAACCACTTTGTGCAGGATTAAGAGTGCTTGTAGCTGTGTGTGTCAGGTTCAGACACTGGAGTGGCTCTGGGCGAGGCTGCCCAGGCCCCGAGCAGGAAGGGATCCCCCCGTGCCTCCACACACGGGGGGATCACCAGGGCTGCATCCCTTTACCACTGTTATTTCCACACACAAGGTGTGTTCTGTTCTCTGTTCTATTTCAGGTCTAAATGTCCAGAGTGGGAATCCTTCTAAAAACTAAAATAACTCATATCTAACATGAACTCATGAGGGCTTTCAGTGACATGTGGGGTGTGTTGGATGATTTAGGTGAAAAGAGGAACTCGCCCTAGTGCTGTCCTTACCATGGGCTCTCTGCTAAATGGTATCTTTTTAATTAAATAATTTTATTCTATTGAGAGCAAGGGAAGGCAAGTTACACTTTTGATGTGCCAGGAAAGATGAAAGAACAGAACATTTATTACGTCTTTCTGGGATCTCATTATGCAGTCTACCTGGTAATACATCTAGAAGTTTTACTTTTAAACACTTAGGTATTTGCCATGTTAATAAAGGATGCTGCAGCAAATTCTACACATTGACATTTTACTATAACTACTGTAACTTTTTGCTGTATTTGCCTTTCTTTAAATTAATATGTGGTTTCATTTTCTGAAAATGATTTTGTTTGGCAAAATGGATAACTTTTTGCATGTTAATTGTCATACACAAATACCATAAAAATGATACAGCGCGACCAATATCCATTTGGAGAGAAGTTTTTCTCAAAAAATTTGACTCAAATTTATGTGAAATACATTTTATACTGTAGTCTTTCTTTCATTATTCAGGCAGAAAGCAGGTTGCATAGGATTACATGCAGGCAGGATTTGAATATCTCCAGAGAAGAAGACTGCATATCTGGAATTTAAATTTGAAGTGGGAATTCCTTGCCTCAAAAAAAGTCATTATGACCAACAGTTATAAACTGATGAATTGACAGAGCCCAATATGATAAAAGCATCTGAAATTGTTAAAAACCACCACCTGGACAACTTCACCAGGATTAAATGAAGGATGCATTCAAAATTTAATACAAAATTGAGTTTTGCAATTCATTGACACCCAGTATTCTTGCATTAAAAACTCTTTGCCATTAAGGGTAGAGATCTATATCAAAAATGATTGGACAACTTCACCAGGATTAAATGAAGGATGCATTCAAAATTTAATACAAAATTGAGTCTTGCAATTTATTGACATCCAGTACTCTTAGCGTTAAAAAGTCTTTGCAATTAAGGGTAGAGATCTATATCGAAAATGAAGTTGACATTTATACTCATGTGTCTAGAATTCAGTAAAGAATTAACTATTATGCTTCATCTTATAACCTGCAAGCCAGTTGAGGTCCAGAGAAATTTTTTTCATGTTATAGAATCCTGGTGATTTTATGGCCTCATTATATTAAAAATATTCAGTATAATTTTGTGTTAATGATAGAACTGTAACTAGAGAAGACATTGGGATGATGTGCAATTAAGATTCTAATGTGTTGAAGATCCACACGTGGACCAAAGGGATTAAAAACCCCAACCTTAGTTTGTCACAAATATCAAATTAAGGATCTTCATTGCCCCAAACATGCAGAACTGTAGAGTTCAACAACCACTGTGCCTCCATAAAACTCGGTGTGTAATGTGCAGGCCAGTGATGAATCAAATAGAAAATGCATTTATGGCTGTTTCAGTCCCTGAAATGAGCCTGGTGAGAGGTTAATGCTCATCAGTCTCCAGCACTGGTTTAAGCCTTGCAAGGAATCAAAGACAAAGCTTTAAACAAATTATATACAATTACATTGGCCTAGTTAAGAAACTTGTTTCATAGTTCAGTCAGTTGTAAAAGGAAACAAAATTTTACCAGTACTTGTAAAGAGACTTTTTATTGTCTGCCTGCCAGAGGCAGGCTGGTGACCAGATAGAGCAGCAGCTTTGCCCTTCTGTCAAACAAAGCCAGAAGATTTTTAAATCATTAGAAAGTGATTACAGAAAAGCAATGAGAGTAGGTAAAAAAAACAACCATTATACCAGCAGCATAGGCTTCTGAAATGTGGTAGTTCTTATTCCCAGAATATCTTGTTCACAGGGAAACCACTGCTGATGGAATATGAGCTTCTAAAGTGGAAGATACTATGGAAGTGCTTTGATTTATAATTAATACAGTGAAGTGCAGTAGCATGCCAATTCTTTCAGGCTGCTTTTACAAAGCCGGGGAACTACAGAGGATACTGAATTTAATCTTGGAAAAGGTGAGTTTTTGTGCAAATTTTCAAAAGTGCAAATTTGCATTACACTTGCAGACTAAAGGTTGTAGGTCACAATTTTTTCTTTTTTCTTTTTTTTTAAAGAATTAAAAATCTCTTTTTAATTTATCCTGTAATACAGAACTATGCTTATATCAGCTGATGAGAGGAATCTCACATTGACAAGCAGTTTTACTAAAGACTTGGTATAGAAGGTGTAGATATTTTTTGGCTGTACAAGGAGACATGCAAGGAGAGCAAGCTGGAGCAGGGGAAGAGTGAAAAAGAGAGAGCTTTGAGTATTTTGGCTTTTCTCAGTGCTGAATCTTTACTAAACTGGAACTGTTTGCTCTTGCACAAATATTGAGGTGCTCTGCAGTGGTGGAACATGTTTGGTGTGTGGCAAAAGCATGATGCCACAGTCCTCTGTATGTATCAAGTCTGCAAATTCTATCCCAGTCTAAACTTTTACCAAGATTGCACATTTTTGTCCAAACCTACTGTGACAATTTTTAACATAAAAAAATGTTTGTTCCTTCTGGGGTAAAAAAGTATATTCCAGAGAAATTTTAGTGTTACTTACCTTCATTCAGTATTACACACACACAAACACACCCATTAAGAAGTGTATTCAAAATAATTACCCCTCACAAAAATGCAACTGATACTGGATGTATTACTTGAAAGTCTGTTTGTGCTTTCAATTTTCAGTGCTTTGAAAATCAGGTGCTTTTCAAAATATTATCTGTCAAATTCAGTGAGTAATTAGCACTTGCTGGTTACTGATTAGGCCTTCAAGTTTTATATTCTAAAAAGAAACTCTTAATATACGTGTTAATTATACATATGTGTAAAATTCTGTATAGAATTATAGTTGATTATACTCTTGAGTTTTTAAAATATGTAATTAAAAGACAGTAAATATTTAAATATATAATGCTAGATTTTAAACATGGCATCCATAATCTTCTACTATTTCATGTAATCTTATACAATATTCTTAAACACGTAGTGCCATCCTTGCACCCAAAAATGTCAGATTTTTCTCAGCCTCCCCAGTGACCTATTTTAAGCCAATTGTCCATTCCTTACATCTTACAGCAGTACAAGATCAGAAGCACTCTTAGTATTGAATGAGAGGAGACAGGAAGGACTGAGTCAGATGCACTTTTAAATAATTTTCTTCTTTTATTTTTGTTTACTATGTTGATTTTGAAATTTTGAATTTTTAATGCTCGGTGGTGCCTCTGCAACACTAAATTTCCATGATTCTTGATACAGTCTTTCATACTTTTAAACCTAAAAAAGTAAAGCAGCCATGGGAAACTGAAGGCATTTTTTAGATGTATTTAACTCTATGCGTACTTCTAATAAAACCTTTTTTTAGCATTGAACATAAAAAGGATAATTTTTAATCTAAAATATCATTACTATAATATTCAACCTCTGATTTATAGCTGTTGTCAAGTTTTACCTCCAACATTATTATTCTAGAGTAGCAAATTTATCAAGAAATAAATTTCATTGCTTTTTTTGTGGGAAATTATGTAACTTTGCAATTGTTGAAGATGTTTCTGTTGCACAGTGAATATGCTGAATTGTCTATGCAGACTTTTGTATAATCCTGCAAAATTGGCATCCTTTTTCAATACCAAGTGAAAGTTTCTCTTTGTATATATTCACATACTCTTTGGTTGGAGTTGTTGAATTTTGTATGAACAAAGAGTGAGAAGACTCACGCAGAAGTAAAATAAATAACGAGTAACTGAGCCCACTTTATTACCCATTGGTCAAAAGCAGTTTACAAATTTTAAAAGCAAAATCATGTTGTACTCAATGCAGTATAAGTAGTAAAAATATAAAAATGCATGTAGCACTTTATGTACCCAGAGCTGAACATCAGAAATATAGTCAAAGACAGAAACAGAGTTGGAACAGCCTCTGATAGTGATAGGAAATGGGAGAGGTGAATGGTTGTATTTGAAATGTACAAAGAACATCAGGTTCCTGATTGCAGAATAATAATGAGGTAGTCACTTAGAGACTGGAGAGAAAATTGAATTTCATTTGAATCCTTACAGTTCTGCCTTAGTAATTCTTCAGGAGCCAGTGAGAATGGCAGCTTATGAAAGGAATTAAGAAAAGAAAAATAATGAGGAATCTGACCTGGGAAATATTCCTTGAACTTCTAAACTGTGCCTAAATATTTTTTTAACACAGTGATTTATTCTGAAATTCAGAGAAAAAGCTGAATGCAGGAATATCACACCAAAGTTTCCAGTATGAGAGAGGTTCCTCAGTGCAGAGCACTTCTGTCTGTAAGACTCTGAGGAAGGGCGTGTTGTGTATTTAAGCCTTGTTCCTGCTGTGCCATTTTTCTGTCTGCCTCATCTGGCTTGCATCCTGAGTCACAGGCAATGTTCCTAATGTACAAAAGTAATTATAAAATAAAGTCAAAAGCAAGTGTTTGACATTTTGCTTTATTTATTGTTCAGGTGATTTAGCTTTCTGATTTGCTAATCCATTTTTATGTATGAGTAGAAGGTTAATGTAAAACCTGTCATGGATACCCATGATAGGTGGCCTCAAAGACTTTATTTGTACTTTTGGAAAGCAGGGTAATTTCCGAACTTCTTAAAATATCACATTGTCTTTCAACAGTGGGGTTTTTTTCAGTTGTAGCTTGGGGATTTGTATGAATGGGGGTTTGTAGAGTCTTTCCATTCAGACTTACTATTACCAGCAAAGTAAAAGTGCATTGCTTTGACACCTTTGTCAGTTCTGAATGGATTCAGTAACTCTGTGCAATGTACTGACCCTGCAAAGGCATGTGCAAGGTTTTCTAAGGTTGGATAAACTGGTTACACTTCACACCTATGCTGCCTTCATTATGATTGTTTTGAATTTCCCACTGTGCTTTGATATATATTTCTAATTTCATATTCCTTTTGTTTTCATAGATGCACCTTAGAATCTCAATCTTTAGCACAACCCTTTTATTTTATAGTATCCTGTTTTTAAATACCCATTCACTAATGCTCTGGACCAGATAATCCTTATGCTGGTGTAAATTAGTGGGGATCTCTTGGAAATCCATTGGCTGTGCCAGAGCAAAATTACTGAGAGTGGGAGGAGAGTCAGAGTATGAGATTCTAACATATTTAAATTAGCTATTCTTCAGGACAGAGGGCTTGCATTCATTTCTCCACTAAATACAGCAATATGATAATTTGGGCTATTTCACTTATAAGGATTCCTACTTCATTGAGAGTGATAAACCATCAGCTGTAATTTACAAAGCAGAGTGATTTAAATGCTTCATCTTTATGGAATTCTGAGTCTTATCATCTGTGGGCAAAGCATCTCTGATTAAAGTCTTCTGTAACATCATGTGACAGTAGAATTAGTGCTCAGGTCTTGCTCTGAGTTTTATTGATTGGGAAAGTTGAGAGCTTCAGTAGTGAAAATAGTGGAGATCAGCTAAAAGCATACATGAAACAGCTCTTCCCCTGAAAAAGGAAAGAATTCAGCATTCAGGACTGCTACAAAAGTGACAGTACATTCACACATTTGGAGTGTGTTGGAACCACTGTTGTTGTCATTAAGCCAGCATATTCTGTGCTTTAGGCTTTGCTTTGAAGTCTAAAGAACTCACTGATAACAGCAATGGTTATCTTTTCCACTTTGGCCACCAGTTTTGTCAGTCTCCAGATCCTGGACAGAGTAATAGAATGCTAAACCTTCCCACATTACCAAATTATTGTCATTTTCAAAGAACACAGATGGGAAGGTAAAAGTAATTAGGAACCTTCCTGCTTTGACCTTGTGATCAAACTTTCCCAGGTAATAAGAGAAAAAGCAACCACAGCAGGAGAATGCTGCCATAATCCCCCCAATTAACACAGTTTTAATTATGGCATAATTATCCCTCTCACATCTGGTGTGCAGCTTGGTTCTGCTCTTGTCTGATAATCAATGCTGGGATAATCTGGCTAAAGTAATGGATGCCACTTAGCTAAGAAAGTAAACTGTACCAGAGAAGATTTTAGAACCACATCTGACAGATAACTCAAGTGTTCTTTTACACTGCTGTGCGTGCTTGCTCTCCCTGCACATCTACATCTCTATCCTGTCTCCATTTTATCAATGTTTTGTGTCAGCAGCAAGACCTTATTTACCTCAAGAAGCAAAATGCTGCTGTTTTTACTTCTGGTGACAGAGTGGAAGGAAACTTGCAAAACAAACTATCTTTTTTATGTCCTTGAGGTCTGAGTCCTGTACTAACTTAAAAATGCATATTTATGATTTCTGAGAAATTCTCTATGACTCAAGCTCTAGGGTAGAAATAAAACAGAAAAACCAGATGCACTCAAATTATTACAAGATTGATTGAATATCAATAAATCTAATAGAATAACATGCAGCTTTTAAAGAGAAAATGGAGAAAAATATAAATTACTGTAATAGTCCAAGGTGACATCTAATTTTCAATCTTTGAAATTATTTTGTTCAAAAAGAGTAATATTTAATTCCTTTCATTTTGATGCTCAGACTTTTCTGACTGCAAGGCATCAATGAAAACAGATCTGTGTGACTTTTCCTTAAGGTGCTGTCAGCAAAGCTGGCTGTTGTGGAATTATTAAATGTCTTCAGAAGTTGTCATCATGCAAGAAGTTTAATTGAAGTATTCTGAAGCACAATATAAAATTATACTGTGGAGCACCTCATTAAAGAGATAAAAAAGTTAATGATTCCCATTGACTCAATTTTATTTCAGAAAAAGTACAATTAGTAGTTGGATAACAAACTTAAGAACACCGAAACTTTTTTTTTGTCTTGTAAAGAATTTAATGTTACATGTTCTTGTGTGTGCATGCAGACTGTGAGTGGCACTGTGTGGGCACCACCCACATATCTTCCCCTTAAAACCTAAATAAATTTTTTCCACTGTAGTTCCCATAACATAAATTGTGAATTAGTTAGGTGGCACTATGTTCTGTGACCAGACTTCTGTCTGATTGCAAGTTTTCAGGTGTTGGAGATCTTGAAAGTCAATATTAGCAATATCTTATAACAATTCTGGCAAAGATTAACACGAGTTCTTCAGTAATCCTTCCTATTTTCTGGTAAAATAGAATCTATTTCCTTTCTCATTCTATAGAAAAGGTGCCTCTCTTTAAGTGTTAAGGATGGGTGAAATGCCAGGGCATCTTTGAAGAGATTTTTCTTCCACATCTGTTATGTGACTTCAGGACAAAATGACCTCCTATAATCTTTCTAATTTCAGTATCAAAATGAATGGCAGATTATACTAATCCCTCACTAACCATGCAGAGTAGAAAAGTCAAAATTAGCCATACCACATCTGTCCTTTAAAAGGCAATGGTTGTGTTTAACTTCTTGGTCTTATGTGGTCCTGCAATGAATAACCTTGTATTATTTTTAACTATGTCCTTAAGCAGAACCCACTGAAGCCAAGCAGAACACTTTTTATGATTTTAGAGTGCATTGGATCTATCCATTATCGAAATATGGCCTTTTTATTGTTCTAAATCAATAAATCTGTTGCTCTGGCACATTTCCAAGTGCTACCCTTGAAATAGTTGCTTATTCACTGAATGGCCTCTTTATAGCAAACCACAAAGTTGCCAAATTGCTTTGGATTTACTTTGCATTGATAAGTCCCAATTTTGTGAGTATAATAGGTCTTTAAAATGAGACATGTCTTGCTGGCTGGCTGGTCCCACTCAGGGTTGCAGTCAGTGGCTGGATGTCCGAGTGGGTGGCAGTGGCAGGGGGTGACCTCAGAAGTCAGTGCTGGGCTGGCACTGTTTGACAGGGACAGTGGCATTCAGGGCACCCTCAGCAAGTTTGACAGCACTGAGGTGTGTGGAGTGACATTCTGGAGGGATAGGAATCCATCCCAGAGGGACCTTGATGGACCAAGTACAAAGTCCTGCAGCTGGGTCAGGGCTTGCCTGAGCACAAACACAGGCTGGGCAGAGAATGGATTGAGAGCAGCCCTGAGAAGAAGGCCTTGGGGGTGCTCAGGGGTGAAAAGCCCACCTTGACCTGGCAATGTGCCCTTGCAGCCCAGACAGCCACAGGTGCCCTGGGCTGCACCAGAAAGCTGCACTGGCAGCAGGTCCAGGGAGGTGATTCTGCCACTCTTGACACCAGGAAAACTCTGAGCTGTGAAAGTGATGAAGATAATTACCTGCTTCTTCCTGCTTCAGCTCTCAAAAGTAATTACTGAAGAGCAGTGGTACTTTTGAGTTGTTTTTGAGCTTTTCAAATGATCTTGTTTGGATTTTTAATGCCTTGTGTACAGTTACGATGGCTTAAAGGCTTCAAAAAAGAAAATATCTTCTTTTCCACTAGACAGTGTATGACTTATTCAGATAACTGACATTCTCTCTGGATTTTAAACCACACAAAAGGACATTAATATGCTTTATAAGGAGTACTTGTTCTTGGTAGAAACAGTATCTTGCCATATTTGAATTGAATGCTTACCAGCAGTTTTCTTTTTCCTTAGCTGTGAACTGGAACATCAGCTTAACTGAGAAAAATTGTATCTCCATGAGCAAATAATGGGAAACTCAATAGTGCCTGTGACTGACTAGCTGGGGATTTCTACTTTCCAGGAACATTTCTCTGAGTATTTCTAGATCTGTAGTAGTTTATAGCTGAATGGAAAGTTTGTTTCCTGGAAAACATTCAACAGGTACAGTGATAGCAGCCCTTAATGTTTAAGAAAGATTTATTTTTTAAGTACTGAAGTGTTCAGCTTATTAAAACAAATTTTCTTACCCTTGTATTTAAAATGTTTTGATCTGCATTCATAGTTATGGTAGTACTTTATTCCATGAGTAGATTTTGGGTTTGAGGAAAAGCTGCCAGTTCATACAGTGAGTGCCTGTCCTGAACTGTGGGCAGGTAAACAGTGACACATCTGTCTGTGAAACTCTGCAGAACAGACCAAAAGTGAGGACTTGAGCAGGAGGAGCAAAACCATCTCCTTTGGGATATAACTTCTGTAGTATCAGTTCTTGCTGCAGTCCAGTCCAGCATTGCTCAGGCACTCTGTTTCTAAAGCAATCACTTTGTAAATAAAACTTAAACGTAACTTTATTAGTGATGATTTTGAAGTATGCTAGTTTACTTCAGAATGTTTATAAATGTTATACTCCATTATGGGTTTGTTCTTGCTTTTTCCTTGCATTTTTCTAGGTGCACACATTAGACTAGAAGAAGTGACCACACAAAAAGCTGGGTTGGAGTTTGGGTCAGTGTGTGGAGTTGTACTCTTGCCAAGGTTTTTTGTGATTCCTCTCCAACGTAGAACATAACTAGAGGATAGCAAACCAGAGGTGACTGCCATGAGCCATATAATTTCCTACTGCTGAAACTCCTGCTACTTACTACTATTTTACTGTCTTAGTGGCATGATTTTATACAGAAAGCCCTTAGATTCCTTACATAGCTTTTATTAATTCAGCAATTTTGGCTTCTGCGCCAGATGGATTTATGGTGTAAAAAACATAATATACTTATTCTTCTTTTTTAGTCTATGAAGCTGAGCTGATTCCAGCAATTTTTTAAAATGTGAACCCCAAATAAAAGTTGACCTGCAAATGGTAATATTATATGGATTGCTTCTGTGTAATTAATGCACTAAAATTACATATTGCTAAAATTTTTACTAAAATTATTGGGAAGTTCTGCCATGTTCTGCAAACAAACTGTTACACTCTAGGAGTTTAAGTAAATGAGACTTGCTGGCTGCTGTAGTGGAAGCTGTGATTTGTGTTTTTGTGACTTCATCTTAAGTGCCAATTTCTCCATTTAAAGCAAAACAGCAGAAGTTACACGAACATCCAGCCCTTGGTCTGAAAACAGAGGTGACTTCACTTGGACTGTTTACCTCAGAGAACATGGGGTTGATGGTATTTCCAAACACTGATGGATGGGTTTAGGAGCAGATTTTGCAGGATTATCTGAAAGTGTATTTTGGCATTTCAGTTGCTGCAACACATTTCCTTGTCTTTGGCAATTTCACTAAAGAGGAGAAAGAATATTTGTGGTTAGAAAATCCAATCTTTACCTTATTTTCCCTTTTGTTGATACAGTAGTTTGTTAAAGCTAATCCAACCTGACACCACCTTGTGTCGTATTTAATTACTCTCAAGCTTAGCATCAATTGTGAGCAAAATCCCCAGGCTAAAATCCAGAACAATTTAATTTTTTATGTTTCAAATAAATGTTGAGAGATTCTACAGAAGATCAGAATGTGTTTGTAGGTGAGCACAACATAAGATTGTGCACCTCCATGTACCTAGAGCTTATCTGTGCCTGAGGTGGGAGTGTGGGGTGGGCTGGAAGGAGAGGGAGCTGCATCCAAAGGAGTTGCCTGTGGAATATCAGACCTGGGAGTCCAGCAGGAGAATGTGGATCCAACTTGCTATTGTATCACTGACATTTCCTCAAGGAAATGTTAGCTCCAAAGCACTTGTCCCCATTTTTTTAACTGGCAGGATGACAAAGGTTTTGTTTTACAAGGAGGTGTGGACAGTCCAGACCCACTTAATGAAATTCCAGAGCCACATACTTGGTGAAATTCTAGAAAGAATTGGACTGGCTACATTTTCTGGGGAAGTCTCAGTGGATAGAGGTTCACTAGCCTTGACTGTGGTGATTTTAGTAAAAACTGAGGTTAGGCTCTCTTCATGTGGCTGTTTGCCTTTCAAAGGCTGACCTGGGAGGTGTGCTTATGCAAGGTGGTAATTTTGGGGAAACCAAGAGGTTGCTTTGCATTAATTAAAAGTAGTTTAAATTCTGACTTTTCAAGATTTTTAGTTACGAGATGATAAGCAGTTTATACAATGCCCAACCCCTTTTAGGGCCACGCCTTCAACAGAACACAGAGAGTTAACAGAGGCCAAAACTGCTGCAGGTGGTAATTTTGGGGAAACCAAGAGGTTGCTTTGCATTAATTAAAAGTAGTTTAAATTCTGACTTTTCAAGATTTTTAGTTACGAGATGATAAGCAGTTTATACAATGCCCAGCCCCTTTTAGGGCCACACCTTCAACAGAACACGTTAACAGAGGCCAAAACTGCTGTTGCTTATGTAGAAAATGTGCTTTGACATCCATTAGATAAAATAAGGGAGAAGAAAGGCAGGCAGCTGTTACATATGAAATTAGGATTAATTCAATATAACTAGCCAAATTAATTGTAACATTAGAAATATTAATGTGTTTTTGTTTTGTTGGTTTTTGCATTTTCCTTTAAGGGAAGATGTTATGCCTTGACTGAAAAAACCTCCTAAGAACAGTGGAAAGAAGTTTAATGGGGAAAAAGTAGTTTTGAATTTCTACAGGAATAACCAGAAATTTCCCACTAGATGCCTCCTGATTCCTACTTCTACACTGCTCTGTTTTTGCATTCATTAGTGGTGGTTTCTACAGAAATTACTGGCAGTAATGACAGGATGTGAAGTTTACAGCATGTAGGAAGATAAAACAGTGGTCTCACAGAAGGCAGCCTAATTAGAGTGGATCTTCTCAAGACAGGAAACCTTTTCACTACAACCAAATTTTATTTCCCTTGGATTTTTTTTACAGGTTCCTTGAGGCATCTTCACTCATGAATACGATAAATTTATGCTATTGTTCAACAATATCGGGTTTTGAGACTCTGCTACAGTTCAGTATAATAATATTAATATCTGTTGTCAATACACTAAAAACTAGACTAAAATAATTTACATTCCATCTGATTTAGTTTTTTGGTTCAATATTCCTCCTCACAGGTTTCCATATGAATACACTTAAGGGATAGAACACCTGCTGTAATAAGTGCATGAGGGAAACCTTTGGTGATGAATCATAAAACAGAAAAAGGAGGGTAATGGGAGTCCCATCTGGACATGAAAAGGAAAGAACACTAGGCACAAGACTAGAACATACTGTGAACTGTTCTTAAATCTTTCTTTTAACAAGTGAACAACATGGTGTATTCAACCTGCTGTTGAGCAACTATTCATGAATTCTGTACTATTTCCCAGAAATACAAAGTATCCTTTGGAAGGATGTAAAGGAATAAGAAGACAAAGGAGAACTGTAGAACACTCTTGGAGCTGTGGACTGTGTCAGAACTAGCAGTAATGTGAAGTTAGCACAAGATTCAGACACTCTAATTCTTTTGTACACATGGTCCTGTAGCTAGACAGGGAAGAAGCTAGTCCTAGAAAACATTATTTTGCTCTGTTTAAGTGATTTTTTTAATCACTGCTTAGTTTAAAACACAGTAGTCTAACAAAATCAAGATAAGATTTTGGCCTTTTTGCTTTAATGATTTTGGAAAATAATGAAAAAAATATTTCTTCCTGCTAGTAGGAAATATTTATTACTAAGAAAACCTCTTTCTGAAATGCATTGAAGTATACAGAAGAAATAATTTCTGTAGTAGGCCAAACTGGCTTTGCTTTGATGTAATATTTTCCTTTAAGGAAAATCATAAAAAGACTAATGCATACATATTCATTAAAAACTCTGAATATGTAGCTCCTTGGTGGGTTGCCCATGCTTTAAGATAATGTAAAGCTCACAGCTTTGCATCAGAAAAGCAGAAATTTTTCTCTGATTAACCCACACAATTTTCTTAAACTGCAGGTGAATATATGCTGGCAGGTACTTTGCTGGATTGATGGTTCTGTGTGAAACTGCATTTAAAAAAAATCACATCTCAGAGCTGATTGCTGATGTTGAGCAGGACTGGTAGGGATCAACTATCAGAACAAGTTGATCCTGCAGAGCAAGCAAACCAGTCCCACGTTATTTACTTTTCCATCTTGGTATTAGTACAGTGAAAGTTAATGATTAAAGCAAGAAGAAAATTCATATAATTTTTTTTAAGCTTGTGTATGTTGGAATATTTAGAATTTTATGTGATGCTGGGCAGAAGTGACTTGAAGAATATCTTTGGCAAACTTTGAATAGCTTGATGTGTGTAACAGAGAGATGCTGTAGTCATCATATTTGATCTAGACATGGAAGTAGTATGCTTGAAATTGGCGAGTTTTCTTTGGTTTGGGCTTTTTTTTGTGGTGTTTTGTTTTCTTTTCTTTAGTTAGACCTCAGCAAAGACAGAAAAAGCACACAGGCAGCAGTAATAGTTCACTATAGTTCATGACTTTACTGTTCCTGATTAAGATCACTCTTGTCACAGATTGTGTTTCTCAGTGGCTTAGCCTATATAACACATATTCTCATATTTTTAACAGTAATCAGGCACTCAGTGCTTATAGGATCTGAGTACTTAATATGTTTTAAAAGTTCCGTATTCATCCTGTGTTTCAGATTCACTTTGTAAAGCTGAGATAATGTTATTCGTCTTCTTTACAAGGATATTGTGAGATAAACGCATTAAATGCTGCAATGTACTTGGGACTTATGCTAATTTTAGGTGTCTAACACAGTCTAGTAAACTAAGTACCTAACGTGTCTCGATGGTCTCATCTTGCAGAAATTGCTTGTGTAAAACTTAGCATAATATGAATTATCTTTGTAATAAGATGAAGGTTCAGGTGCTGATGTAAATACCAATACCAAGGACTCCAAATGACTTGAACGAACTTTGATTTTGGACCATTAAAATTCGTCATGAACAATTTTCAACACTCAGGTTCTGAAAAATTAATTTTTGTTCTGGCTGTGTCTTGTGTTATGAATAGTCTTGTGATTTTTTTCATAGGACTGTTATGTGCTCAAGAAAATTGAGTGCTGTATTTACGTAGCTCTAATGACTGTGACCATTTCTGTTCAGGTCAAAGGAAGTAGGTTTCTGAGGCAGTAAATATCACCACCATTAAAGGCAGTCATTCATCCATTTACAAGCTGTCAGGTGGCATAACAGATAACTTGCCTTTTCTGTTAGAAGAATCAGCAAATGTTTATTCCCTCCAAAGTTTATTCCCTCCAGTGCTGCTCTGTTGATCCCTTTCACCTCTTGCCTCTGTTCACTGCACCTTGCCCTGAATGGAGTGATGCACTTCTGGACAGAAGCAGTAGTACCCCGTGTTAACATAAAATAGTGAGTTAACAAAATAAAATGGTGACTATGACAGTGCTTTAACAAGGTACACTTGACTATTTCCTGCCCAAAGGACAAGGTCAGAAAAAGCTGTCAGGGAGACTCTCCCACTGAGTCAAGAGGTTCAGGAAGGACCCCTTGCATTCTAGACTCCTTCTCAGGCTGCAGCTGGATCCAGTCCTAGTCTCAGACTTGGCCAGTTGTTTATGTCCAGGGGAGTTTATGTGCACAATCAATAATTTGTATCGTTTGGCTAAGATTTCAAAGGTTAGGACACTATTGATCGCTCCCTGAGGATCTGTTGTGGCAAGGAACCTTTCAGCCTTGAGGGTAACTTTGGGAGCTGTCCCTGCTCAAGGGGAGCTCCTGGAGTGCAGCCACTGCCAGTGGGAGAGCTCGGTGGGCGCTGGGCTGTCCAGTATTTATAACAAAATGATTGACTGGTGGTGATATTTGCATAGTGCCAAGACGTCTGGGTCACTGTTCCAGACAGCCCTTGGCTGCCCTGAAGCCATCTGTCCCCAGGGTCCCCAGGAAGCTGGATGGAGGCACCAGAGCCCCGCTGGCTGGCAGGGCAGGGAGGGGACAGCACACACCACACAACCAGCAAATTAAACACGCAGCCTCTGGGGAAAATGCAGTGACACTCCAGGAGATGGAAGTGCTGTCCTGGACACCGTGTTCTCGGTCAAATTGGTGTGTGCAGCATTTGCTGCATGCAAATTCTGTGCAATTCCACCCTTTTGTATCACCACAAAGTTATTCACTGGAGTTTTGTGGTTTGAAGCACTTGTACTGGCTGTACAGAGACCATTCTATTATTTTGGAAACAGTATCTGTGTGAGCAAAAGAATTAATTCTCATTGAACTAAAAACCCTTGCAGGAATTGGGAAGAAATTTTACAAAATTTCATTGTGAAGTTGAGTCTTGAAGTATACTTCAATAAATATTATGCATGGTATTTCAAGGGATAGGACTGAGACTTTTTGACAAATTCTAACTCTCTGAACCTTATTTTTGATGGAGTGTCCAAGATGGTTCATATGTCTCTGAGTGCCATAGCAAGGAGTAGAAATTGAGGCAGCTTCTCCTTTAAGAATCCAACCCCTCCAAATAGGTTTAAATGATTTTTAGATGGAGACAAAAAATATTAATTCAATAGTTTCATTATCAGCATTCCAGTAAGTACTAGAAATAATTTTATTTTCAAACTAAATCTATGGAAATGAACAAAGCTCATAAAATGAAGACACATTATTCATATTTAAAGTGAATTTCTTTAACTATTCCAAAGGCAAGCAAGATAAAATGTCTGAGTTAATCTTTGATTTATTAAGGCAAATAAAATTAAGATTCTTTACATTATAATGTTAATACAGCCGAAATTTAAATAGTTATCTTAAATATTTATTATGACTGCTGTATCTGTTAGATAAAAACCATTAATTTAAGTGCCAATGATATAAGATAAGAAAGTGTGGACACTTCTGGCTAAGGAGAAGATGATTCTAAAGCTCACTTAATCACTTACAATGTGTAGAGGAAAGTGCAGATTAAATTTTGATCTGAAACATTGGTGATTACAACAATCTCCATTTTCATTCCCCAGTGCTAGGTGTGAGGTATTGATTCCTCTTGAAATCTGAGGAGATAGAAGCTGAGTTAACTGTGGTTGCTTAGGCTGGAGAAAAGGAGGCTTGGGGACCTCACCACTCTCTCCAAGTGCCTGGAAGGAGGCTGCAGTCAGGGAGGGTCGGTGTTTCCTTCAGGTAAGAAACAATGGGACAAGAGGAAGGTTGTGTGAGATAGAAGCTGAGTTAACTGTGGTTGCTTAGGCTGGAGAAAAGGAGGCTTGGGGACCTCACCACTCTCTCCAAGTGCCTGGAAGGAGGCTGCAGTCAGGGAGGGTCGGTGTTTTCCTACAGGTAACAAACAATGGGACAAGAGGAAGGTTGTGCCAGTGAAGGTTTAGATGGATGTCAGGAAAAAGTTCTTCCCTGAAAGGTTTCTCCAGCATTGGAACAGGCTGCCCTGGGACATGGTGGAATCACCATCCCTGGAAGTTTTCAAAACACGCATAGATGAGGTGCTTGGAGACAAGGATAGTAGTGGACCTGGCAGTGTTGATTTAGTGGTTGGGCTCAAGATCTTAGAGGTCTTTTCCAGCCTTAGTAAATATATGATTCTGTGATCTTTAGATAAGGTAAACCCAATGTCATTTGAACAGAATTATAGCAGGACACATTTCATCCCATTTACTGCATTCAGCTGAAATTGTATTTCTAGTATGTTTCGTTTGTTTTGTTGTGATATTCACCAATACAGTTCATAGGGCCTCCTTCTCTAGAAGTTTTTTAGGACTTATATATGTTTGTTTTCAATGGCACATCCTGTCTTACTAAAAGGATTGCAATAAAACTGAATTCCCAAGTAAACCAGAATTGCACAGTGCACCCTCCTAAGATGCATGTCAGGCTCTCTTTTATATAATTTACACAACAGAGCAGCTCACATCTGTAATAAAATCATCTGGAAAGGCCTCTGGGTAAGACAGCTGTCCTGCCTTTTGATTTTGGCTGTGCACTTAGACATATTTTGGCCACAGACACAGAACTGGAAATAAGAATGTGCCTGAACTGCCTGAACTTTGGTAGTCTTGCCATGGATGTGCATTGCAGTGTGGAGGCTCCTGATCCTGCCTAAGGAACTGCCAGCACACCAGGAAGAGGTGAATCACCTCCTTTGTGGCACATCCCCTGTGATCATTTCCAATCACATTGTCTGCACTTGTATCTGGTGTCTGATAATACAAAAGTCGCAAAATTAAAATAGAATAAGAAATTTTTTCCATGGTTTCACCTTTTTTTTTTTCTGCTGTGTTTTGGTCCCAGATTAAATCAATGAAAGCAAAATAACAATATGCTCTATTTTTAAGCTTTCTACTGAACTGTTATCTCAAAGAATTAATAGTTCCATTTTGTTTGTCCAAGTGTCCTTTTCAATGGCTGTGACTTCTAAACATGTGGCAGTGGAAATGTACCATGTTAATGTTCTCCTGCCATGAGCAATGAGTGTTAATTAGAGCTGGATCTGACTTTGTCTCTCCTTGGATTATTTAGGATAGTAAGAGCTCTGCTGAATGGCTGTTTGTACAATCCATCTTTTAATCCACTCTCTGAGGCAGAAGACTGTTCAGAGTTAGGTTGTAATTATTCCAGAGTGCATTTCATTTCTTAGCATCAAATATAATCACTTACATTATTAAGCAAAAAGGCTTTCCCCCCCAGAATAGATTTAGTTGTCCACACTTACTAAATAGAAATTATAGTTTTAATTATGGTCAGAATTTTGTTATTTGATAGTTTTGTCAATAGCAGCATTTTATGTTTGATATTTTAGCATAATATTTTGATGGGAACAGCAGATTTTCTGTAAAGAGTAATGGGTGAAATAATAGATGCATATAGTTTTTGCCTTGTCAAATTGTATGTTAGAGTACTTTTTGACACTTTGCAGCTTTTCAGTAGCACTTAAACTTTACTTTCTCTCTCTTTTATAAAGTGTTAAACATGGTAGTCTGACCTTTTCTAAGAAATACTAAATTATGAGTAGGTCATTATTTGTGTGCATGACATTCTCAGGTGCTGGATAAATACCCTTGTAGATCAATAATTGGTCAAATGTCTCTGGCCAAGCAGACCCATGAAATTATATTTGTTTTGCTTTACTTTTAGTGACAGGCAATTATTTGAGTACCAAAGAATTGAGTAATAAACCTCCCAAAGTCTCCATTGGGATCTGATTTTACCCACATGACATTTTTTGATGCTTTTCTGCAGGAAGTGGCTGGACTGTAAATGTGTGCTTGCATAACTTATCCAGTTGAATCAATCCTATGGGACCTAGAGGTAAATGTATTACACCAGTGGGACAGGAGACTTCTCATTTTGCAGGCTTTTACCTTGCAGGACTGTAATGCAAATAAAATAATTAAAATTATTTTTTAAAAGTTTTAGGCTAAATAATCCTAGCATTGAAGGTATATGTTTTGTTTTTTAATGTCTAACATATTATTCCTTGTTGTAGAAAAAAGAATTCATGCATGTCTTTTGCTCAGCCAATAGGTTTCAGTTAAAAGTTTGGATGTATGTTTTTTAACATTTTCTTTGCTAATTGATGCTAATTAATGAAAACTCTTCCCCCATTCATTTTGACTTAAAACTTGTAACTGATTTGTAATCCTTGTTAATTTTTAAGTATAGAGAAATGGTTTTCATTGCAGAATTTTTTGTTCAAAAACTCAAATTTAAAAGAGAAAATCATGTAAATTTGGATTCATAAGCAGTATGTCTAGGCAGATCCTAGAGTCTGAGCATTGAAATAATTTTAAATTGTTATGGAGTGCACCAGGTCTGATATTCAGATAGATAAAAACAAATTGCATTGTCGTGTTTGAAATGCATTCCTCCTTCAAGTATTACATACAAAGTGCTCCTCTGCAGTTTGTTTAGACATTCTAAAGCTTCTCTCCCTCATTATTTCCCCCTGTGTTTCACAGTCCTGACTTTGGCAGTGTTAAAGCTCCTCCTTCAAGAGCACTGTGCAGGAGTGGGGACACAGCTGCCACAAGGGATTTTAGACAGGTTCTCTTTAATGTGAGTTTAAACTAATGCAGTTCACAGGTTAGGCCAAGGCTGTGGCCCTGTTAAAGGAAAGCATCCTTAAGAGAATCTGATTTCCTCCTCCACTCCATACACTTACGCACAATGGGGTTTCCCATCCTGTTGTTTTTGGGGCTTTTCTTGCCACAGGCTTTGGAGTCACTTGTGGATCTCAGGCTGCGTGTGAGTTTTACGTTTTGCAGCCAGGGATGTCTCAAAACATCATCTATGCACAGCCTCTGGGACACGTCAGGGTGGAGCAAGTGGGTGATGAGGTTCTTGCAGTCTGTAGAGAGATTTTTTCCCTTCGTGAAGGGAATCTTCCGTTGTTTCTGAACCTGGAGCATTTCCCTGACATTGGAACTGTCAAACGGCTGTGAAGCAAAAAGCATTGCATACAGGATAATGCCCAGGCTCCACATGTCTGAAATCCTGGGGTCACAAGGAATGTGCTCGAGCAGCTCAGGGGCTGAGTACGCAATAGAGCCGCAGAAGGTGCTGCTGAGAATGGTTTTTCCATTTCCATCTCGAGCCAGGGGTTTCGAAAAGCCAAAGTCTGACAGCTTGAAGTTGAGATCATTATCGAGAAGGATGTTGTCACATTTCAGGTCCCTGTGGGCGAAGTCCAAGTCATGGCAATGCTTGATGGCAGAAGCCAGCTGCTGGAACTTGCGGCGGGCGGCGTTCTCGTCCATCGCGCCCTGGCTGGTCAGGTAGTTCAGGAGGCTCCCCTTCTCCCCCAGCTCCATCACAATGTACACTTTCCCAGAGGATGTCTCAAAAATCTCATACGTTTCGATGATTGCGGGGTGGTGCAGTCTCATCAAAGCTTCCATTTCCCTGGGGAGAAATTTTTCCAGGACATTCTGAGAAATTTTCTTCTTGTCAATGATCTTGATGGCCACTTTGCGTTTCAGGCGGTGGCTGTAGGCAGCTTTCACTTTGCCATAGGAGCCTTCTCCAAGAGTGTCACCGAGGCTGTAGCCCTTCTTTTTAAGCACCACAGCATCCATCGTGGGAGAGCTGCAGGGACCTGCCCCAGCGGGAGCTGCTCTGCATCCTGTGCTGGTGGGCTGTGCTCCACGCCTGATGGTGCTGCAGGGGCACTGCTGGCCTGGCTCTGTGGGCGGTTACGGGGTGATCTCATGAACAGTCACCCTGGAAGGATCTGTGTGTCATTTCGTGGAACTACTCTGTGACATCATGGAGGCCAAGCCCAACGTGGAGGTGCTGGCTGTTCTGTGCTGTCACTGATGGTCATCCCTGCACATTGAAATCAGAAAACAGATAATTTCTCAAAGATGTTTCTCTTTTTAAGATGGTCAGAGTAGGAGGACTGTTTTTATATCTTAGTTTTTTTTCAGTTGTGCTGTTGCTGTACGTCATTAATGCAATATACTCTGCATTTTTTTGGTGTATCTTAGGAAAATAATGAAAACAACCTTTTGGTTGAGACTTTGTGGAGCAGTGCATAGTGTATTCAAAAACCTTTCTTTTTTTTCCTCCCGGTGGTATGATAGATCCTGTTTTGTTAATTAGTGCTGTTTGTTCACTTTGATTGCAGTAACATCTGACCAACCTGAGTCTTCCAGGGAGTACCAGGGAGTCCCACCAGTACAGTGGTTTATGGCAGTATTGTTATAAGAGTTCTAGAAGTCTGTTCCTTATTTCAGAAGAAAATAATTCTATGGAAATTCAAATTTGCCACTGCAGATAATCTCTCTGTGTATGCACATTTCTTTCCTTGCTTTTAGTACTTAGTGCTACTAAACTTCCCAAGAAGTTGTAGAGAAAATTAAGTTTTTATTAGCCACAATAACATTGCAGGGTACAGCCACATAACCAGATTAAAGAATTGAAAATCACAGAAAGCTGCAATTACTTTTAATAATATTAATTTTGTAGTTCTGTACTTTGATATTAGGTAAAATACTCTGAGTTGCTTTCAAACTGATGGCATTCTTTTAAACTGAAGGTTTTATTCTAGAGTCTCTAAGTTTACTATAAATGTGAATGAGCCAAAAAGTTAAACTGTAAGTCTGGAATGATAACAGTTCTCAAGGGATTAAACCTGGGATTTTTTCCATGTTAAATGGTGCATATTCTTATTGCATCGAGTCTTTTGTTTTGAGTTTAAGGAGGATTTGCAGTGGATATTTAGCACATGCTGCTCTGCATGTTTTTGTTTTAGTCTTTCGACAGGCACAGGGAATGGAAAATTTTTGGGGAAGGGGAAAAGAGCAGCTCCCTGCTGTTATTCCAGAGCAAATGTTCTTAAGGGTATGGACAATTTTAAAGTATAGGTGTAACTATTCAGCATCATGCCTTTGTCTGTCCTGAAGGTGCAGCCAATATCTGAACTGTGAGAGGGAAGGCAATAACCACTGTGCTGACACTGGAAAGAACAAAGGAAAAGGAAAAGTCTTTAAAATACATGCAAGAATGCATAAAGATTTACAGTGGACTATTACATGTGGCTGTTTCCAGGACATTAATTTAATTGGTTCTTTTCAGGTGTAAATAAAAATGTGGCCTTGTATTAAATGTTGGATAGCCTCATATCACCTACTCATGCTTAAAACCACTCCAACTTTTAGTGTGGATGGCTTATCTTCATGTCAGCCTGTTAATTCTTTAGGTAATCTGTTTTGCATCTAGACATTTTTATATTTGGTGCAAGGGTTCCAAAATGTATCATGCATGCTCTACTTGTTGTTTGTGTGTCTTCTTATAATCATTATTATGAAATTTATATCAAGGGATACAGAAAAGTATTAGTTATGGTGAAATTGCTAAGCAGTGATTTCCACCAGAGCTGTGTGGCAGTATTACCAGAACTACTACAATCTTTTTCTTCTCACAGTAATTTAAGGAAAAGATTGTGTTTTTGTGGGAATGCTTATATTTTTACTATTAACATAAATTAAGACAAAATTAAGTCTCAAATATGAGTCTATCAACTTATGCATAATTTTTTTGAGTAATTGACTGCTGGTGTCGTCACAGGTAATGGATCTGGAGACTGGTTCTGTAAGATCAGTCATAATGTCACTATGGAACCAATGGATTAAGAAAGGGGGTCTATATTCAGGAAAGCAGTTAATTCCTCCAACGTTGATGTGGTTAAATTCAATCAGAATCTAAGAGAGAAGTCAGATCTATTATCAGTGAAATACATTTTTGTCTCTGTTGGTGTTAATGTAAGATTTTCTTTAGCTGAAGCAGCTTATTGATGTTTAATTAGAATTTTGAATAACACTTAGAATCATCAATTTTAACAAAATGAGTCCCCTGGTTTGCCTTGCCTGTTAAACTGCCTTTATCCAACCCATGTCCTTTTTTTTACATTCATTCGCTCCCCAACCCACCAGAGGAAAGTGGCTGAGAGGCTGTGAGGGGCTCAGTTACCATCTGGGGTTTAACCATGAGAGTGTTGAAAGCATTTTCCAGCCTTACCAGAATTAGGTATTGATTTTTTAGTATTTATGGTTTCTTTTCACAGAGATTTCACAACATATTTGTCCTGGTTTTCTAATATCTAAGAATTATCACACAATAAATTTAATGGATTTTTTAGAGTATTGTCATGGGAAGTACTCTGCTGGCATCAAATTCTTTCTTGGCAATTTCCTGGAATAATTTTCAATGTTCTGAAGGAACTTTAAAATAAAATTTATTTGTAGAAAATGTCTCTGGAGATAGAAATTTCAGATTGACTTTTAATTCCAACCTTGCACATGTGGGTTTTTGTTCCTAAAGTGCAAGATCTCATGTGCAAGTCATAATGTGGAATTGCAATTTGTGGTCTGACTTCTCCATGGCTTTCTGTTCTCTGTGGCTCTGTGTTGTAGGAGAGCTGGAGGTGCTGATACTCATGTGGAAATGTTTACATCCTGCTGATGACAGCTCTGCCAAAGCCATTCATCATATCTAGCCTAAATCTGGCAAGAATGGGGAAACTGACAAGGAAATTGCTAATCTTAGTGAGGGGAATGGGTTTTTTTGGTGACACAAAGGTGAATCTTGGGTCAGAATCAGGGATGAGTTGAAATCCTAAAAAAAAAATCCATTATATTTCATGTCCTTCTCTGCTGTGCAGACGTGGATGCTGTGGATGTTTTTCTCTGGTTTGACGAGGGTTTATATTCTAAAAGCTGTCAAAATCATTTTCCACAATAAAAGTTCAGTGAATTAAGACTTCAAAAACAAGCAAAAAGAAAAAGAGAAAATTTTCAAGCAATTATTAAACACATTTGTGTTTTAGGTTTGTCATTTACAGGTGTATGAACAATAGAAAAGTCCTTTTTTTAATTTCCTTAATAATTTGCTTATGAATACAATTCTTTGAATAAGTACATGCTGTGAATATCAAGTGTGAAAATAGTCCAGGTTTCACAAGAATGTTGCATAAAACCAAAATGAGAACAGAATGTTTCTGGAAATAGTCACAGGTACTGACCACTGCTTGGGGAACATTTGCTTCAAAGTATGTAAGGGCATTTTTAGGTATTTAAACTGAAAACAAGCAGTTTAATTAAAAATAAATCCCACATGCTGGATGAAGTACATGGCTGCTTGGGTGGTAATGCTTTTAGGCTTCTATTCTATACAGAATTTTAGAAATCCCACCTTACCTGTCATGAAATCCTTTTGTGTCAGAGTCAACCTACATGAGGAGATAAACAGATGGTATAACTGAGAGCACACAAAATGCTAGCTTAGGTAAAATGCACACTGCTGATAACCCACTAAGCCTTCCTGGGTATGCTAATCCTAATTTATGTTAAACCGTAATTAAGACAGTTTTGTTTATTGCTTGTAGCCATGAGCACCTGGAAGACTGACTAATCCCATCCATGTGTTGGGGACAATCCAGCAGCTATTGTTAACTCAGAATGCAGAAAAAATTGTATTTGTGAGTTGTTTTCATTGGTGTTTTTCAGGCATTTATAGAGGCTCTTTTCCTCATCGTCTCAGGAACTGGAACAGAAGAAACATCCTAAACAAAATGGATGAAGGGATTTTTGGAACAGGAGGCCAAAATCTAAATAGGCTTAATGTGTTTCCAGCCAAACTTTAAATCAGAATATCTCTGATATACCCATGCAAAAATAGATTCACAACTTCTGTTGTAGCTGTGCCTCTGTCTGGTGCTGCACATTTAATTAGGCATAACTGTCAGATTTTCAGGATTCTGAAGGGTTTTATTCAGGTGGCCGTGAGTGCTACCATTAAAGTGAAATTATACGTGATAGGCAGAGAAAAAGGGGCAGAACAAACAGAATCTTAGGAGAATAATGCCATAGGAATGGGAACACATAAACCCACTAGGTGCAAAATTTCATGTTTTCAGCTGCATTCTTTTTCTTATTATAGACTAAACCTATGTTCTCACAAATGTTGCTGTGTATGTATCAGGTACAGGTTTTTGACCTGGTACATGGATTCACACAATTACATCAGTCATGGATTGTGCCCTCAGTTGGCAATAATTGTTTTCTGTTTCATGTATAGCATTTCTTAAACTGTAGGTAGGAGTACCCAGGTCAATATAAATTATTACTGTGAAAGATTTTTCCCTTTAGAAGAATTCTTGCCCTAGAAGTGTATTCATTCTAATGACCTCAAATCATCCAGTTTAAAAATCATGCAAGAATGGTAATGTTTTTCATCTTCTATTGTTAAATATTTGAGCTGTTTCAGGATTTCTTGTTCTTAAAAGTTTCATTTTCTGCCTTGTCATGATGGAAAATATGCAAACCACTTTTAAGTGATAACTATATTCTCTGTACTGTTTTGAAGTCAGCCCATGCAGAGACCACTTGCAGTGTGGAAATTTGGATCTAATTATCCATTCATTACATATTGAAAAGTATTCATTGAATGAATTTTTCATCAGGTCGTGGTAAAACAGAAATAAAGAATTAAGGACTGAAGGTGAGCATGTGTCTCATAGTTTGAACAAAATTCAAGTGTTAGTGCAACTGCTTTGCAAAACCCTCTGATTCTTCTCATGTTTAACTCATGGTATTTGTAATTACATGAATTTTCTTGTCAGTTACAATTAGATTTGATTTTTGTAAGAAATCAAAATTAGGAATGAAAATTTTGCAGTGTGCATACATTTGTTATAGAGCCTAAAATGAATGCCTTATCTGCAATAATTTCATGTGGATTCTTCTTATGGACAGCAGAGAGCAGCAGTGTGATGACCTGAATCAGAAGGAATAATGTTAAGGAATTCTGAAACTAACTAAAAAGTTAAATGCTTCCAAAAGAACCCCAATTATTGCCTTCATACCAGTGGAATTCTTTTTTGAGAGACTTTTGCAAAAAAAAATGGGAGATTGTGGAGAAAAAAAAAGACATTTCCAATAAAACAGCTATTATGAAAATAATTGTCAAACAAGATGTTTACATAGAGCAAAAAAAAAGTGATAGGAGAGGGTGAGTAACTAATTAAGGGAAAAGAAGGATTAGTGTCTGAGCTGTGTTTAGAACTGTCCAAAATGATGATGTACAGCAGCAGAGAAACATTAGATCACAGGCTATAGCTTAAAGAAAAAAAATTACTTGAATGTGTGATTAATAGTCAGAAATCGGTGACTTGAATAACTTGAAATTTTGGAAATCAATAACAGTGTCTACAGGTAATTTGCAAGTTAGTATTTTTGTTTGTCTTGGAGTTCATGCGTACAGATCAAACCACATGAAATCATTCAGGGTAGAAGTCATGTGCAATAGAAAATACTTTTTCTCAGGACTTGAAAAGACTTTTTTCATGTATCCCACTTCATCTGATAGCTAAAAGCCCAAATTTACAATTTTGGATATTTTTCACCAGTGGCTGTGTGTTACCCTCCATTATTTTCCATAGTAAAAACAGGATGCAGACTCTGGTGGGTAATGAGCAGATATAAATACCTATGAGTCAGATAAATTATGCTGGGTCCCTTCATTGCAGGGATGCTGCTGCCCTGAAGGATGCAGGCAGCTGCTGTTGCCCTGGTGATTGCTCCTTGGAGTCTGGGCTGCACAGGGCTGCATTCCTCACCTCTCCTTAGGTCTTTGCATTTCTGTAGACAGCTCCTGTGGGCAAAGGCCACAAATTAAATGCAAAGAAATGAAACAGCAAGCACAGAGCCTGAATGTGAGATGTTGAAAATGGCATATGGTTTATAAGGAGTATCACAGTATCTTAATAGGAAACTAAACATAGATGCACGAAATCTCTGCCAAGCTGATCTGAGGGTCTGAGTTTGTGTGTCCCATCTGAGTCAGAAGGGACAGCAAGTAGAGTTTTCTGATGGCTGAATTATTGAGGTGGCTATGTGCAAACTTTTTTTACGCATTTACATTTTTTTCCTGTCTCTTCTGCTTTAGGCCCCAAGATCTGATCTGAACAGCTCTGAATTAAAAATAAAAGCTGCTACATTTCACAAGTAGCAGAGTATTTATTTTTTTTTTTCAGAGCTCAACTCTCTGTTTCATTTAATAATGAAATTTTTATTCTTTGATTTTTTCAGTTATTTTCCCTCATAATAAAACAGGCTTAACTTTGGAAACAGGTGGTCCTTTAGCTCTTCAGAATTTTCCCTGAATTTTTGTTTTACAAAGGTTTCAATAATGCAGACTATTCTTAATGTCTTTGTGATCCTCATTTTTTGAGCTTTGTGTACTCCTCATAGCCTGTTTCTAAGATTCTCCCCTTCTTCAGAGAGCCTAAACACTTCTTGAGCCTGAAATCATGACTGAAATTCTAGACTAAGCTGTTATGCAGTAAGTTGCTTTTCAAACAGATCTGATCCCGAAACTTTTTACTTTGCTATTATGTAATTTCATGCTCTCATGCCAATAGGTTTGAGCTTCTGTCTCCCTCAAATTAGCTGATAATACAGAAAATTTAAACCATGTGTAGAAAATCAATAATTAAATAATTTTGGCTCTGCCTTCTTCACTCTCAAATCCTGCAATCACTGCATCAGCAGAGAATGTTGAGCATAATCCTTTTAATGCATTGACCACATATGTCAACACCTGCTTCTGTCAGCTGTCAGAAGATAGAATGGCTTTTCTGATAGAGCTTTTTCTAAAATAAGGATTATTTACTCTTTTTGTCTCTCTGTAGATCTGATTTGGCTGGTTGACTTCAGTGATTTAAGGTCAATAAGAGTGCAATTTCTGAGCAGTTTGGTTTATGACACCTTTTTTTGTTCAAATTCTTGTTGACTACATTAAGGGGAGAACAAATTCCTAATTGTTCCTTGGTGATATAAATAACTCAATGGTCCAAAAACCACAACCGGATTTTATTGCAAAGTGGAGTTTGGGGAATATTGAACTTCCAGATAACATTAAAGTAACATGGATAGTAGATAGATTTTCTTATTTCTCATTTTATTTTGTCCTTTCCTCTAATTGTTTCTTGGACTTCTGTGCAGTTTAGTTTATTGATGAATTATGTTTGTATGGAATAGAAGCCTATAGCTGCCAGTTTATTTCTAGGAAGTCAGTGTTATAATTGCATATAATTGCTGGTATTATCAACTAGATTTTCTCAGTATTTGCCTTGGTTGTAGTCACATGATTCCTGAGTGTGCTACCACTCACAACTTACACCTGTTTTGATTTTAGTTGCCAGAACTGCCAATTTTAAACTTAAACCATAAGCTTCCTTTTAAATCATGAGCTCCCAAATACCCAGAAAGATGGCAGTATGATTAAATGTCACTTAAGAAAGTGATAAAAAAAAAACAAACTTCCATGTAACTGTAGTTTATTACCTATATTTTTATGTATCTTCTGTCTTTCAGGAGAGGGAAATACAAGGTGTTGGTAAAACCCCATAATGTTTGCAATGGAGCTTATACATTCTTAAGTTCTTTTGCCATGTTTTGAAGGTCAATGGAAATGTACCCAAAACCTAAAAAAAAACCAAATTAAATTTGCTAAATGGAAAATAAAATCCACACCAAGGCAAAAGCCTCTCTTCCAGGATATCCGTCAGCTTTCCCATGAAATGGGGAGATGTAGGGATACTTTGGATGTTGGGTAACTTTGGGGAAGACCATGTTACCTCACTGGTTGTAAGGAAGGCAACTGACATCTCTTTGGGCAGGATTCAGCTGTCTCTCAATACATCTAAAATCAGAGGAGAACATAGAATTAGTTATACCTAATTTGTCACAACCGTTGTTTAAGTGATTTTGCTACAGTAATTATTGCCTAATATCAGCATTCTTTCTCTAACACACATCTTCTGTCACTTAACTCACTATTGCAGGATAATTATTCCAGTGGAACCATCACTTGTGCAGGCTTGGTACAGCATTATAGTAATAAAGAAATCAAAACAGACTTTTAAAGTACTCTTAATTCCCTTTGTATCATAGCAAATGCTTAAAGCAGTCTGTAGATGAATTTTTAGTATGTATTTGTAGTTGTAACTTTTCTTCCTAAATCAGAAGCACAGAAAAAAATCTAAGAAATGAGGAACAAAAAAGACCAAAAAAATTATTGGAAATTATGTAGGAAAATTATTTTTTCTGTTTTGTCACTGGAGTTTTCTTTCTGATCAATTATATTGATATTCCTGATCATCAAGTTCCCAAATTTTGTTTTGTATTTTGACGTCTTGATTGATTTTTCTTCAAACTCATCTTTGTGGTAGGTGTTAGCTAATTGGTTTTTAGCTTTAGAAAGAGCAAAGCTCCTTTTCAGGAGACAGCTATTAATATAGTTATTTTTTTTTGCATTACAAAGCTGTGTGATGGAATTAAAAATGTGGCAGGGAGCTGAGGCTGGGTCTGGTGTGACAGTGACCTTACTCTGACTTTTCCTCGCAAGACTGAACCAGACTTTATGGTAAATTTTGGTACTAGGCTTTTGACACAGCAGTGTAAGTACCCCAAAATCACTTTGACATTTCCTAATGATCAAACAGTCTAGTTTGTGAATATGTGATGCTGTGGTTCCTTGGAGATATTCACAATGTTGCATATAAATGATGTCATAATTTTGTCAAAGACTGGATTAGTAGAAAAGCCTCTGTATTGTCCCTGAAATGCAAGGGCTTCCTCATTTCTGTTGAGGTCCCACAGTGGAACTTTAATTTTGAGTAACCCAGAGAATACAGGGGAAGAACAATGACTTAAGACAGGAATTGTGAAAATAACATAATAGAAGCCAAGCCAAGCTAATGAGATTTTTATTAAGAGGTAAAGCTTATTGAACTTCTCCAGCCAGTTGGCTTTTGGGTGATGATATTAATTATTGTGTTTGGCCATTGCAGGACTGGTTTTCCTGGTGGAGCCAGAAATAGCTCTGTTCCTTCAGAACTGACACTTTCCATTAAGTATTCTACTTTTACCCTCTACCTGCCTGCATGAGACTGCACTTGCTTTGTAAATGGAAAAGCTTATTAAGGACAATGGGAGCCTTGGCACCAGCATGGTTATTCTAGAAGTTTATTGGTGTCATGCATTAGGAAGAGTAAGACATGCAGAATTCACAGAGCTAATTTAGGATCTATTCTTCCTTTTCTAATTGTGTCTGCATTTATGCTCTTCTGAAAATCACTACATTGAGAGATTTTAATCTACATTCAGTGTGGTGTGAAACTTTTTCCTTATTTGTGCTAAGGCAGTCAAGTCTTACCATCACTTTATGATGTTTATTCTACTTTACTGCTAATGTGCTGCTGAACTGTAAACAAATATAAACAGGGTTATCAGGCAAAATACATTAACATAAACATCTTAGTTTCATGCTCTTTCTACATCTTCAAATGGACTAAGTGTTTAAATGAAACATTAACTTATAAGTAAAGCAGAAGTTTTACTGTGTTCTTTCAGTAATACTATCCCACTATTAGACTTTGCAGTGTGTGTTTTGCTATGTTCAACCTTTGAAAAGTGAAAAGCCCCATTGTTCATGAAAAGCTTTTGTGCTAAACTAAGAAGTTAAAAGGCAAGTTAAAAATTTTGACTTGACCCACATGACTTGAAAACTAAAGCATCTTGTATAAATGAATTGACAACTTTGATCCTGTTGGGAGAGGTATAGAGATCAGTGGGCATCTTGAATTTTTTGTGACAGTAATAACAAAAGTTTCATTCTAGTTCACATGAAATTACATTAAGATGGAAAATATTTATTAAAATTAGAAATTGGAATAAACAATCTACCTTAGGGGTGTTGTGCATACAGGAAAGGGATTCTGATGCTCAGAAATGACACAGATGTAATTTATTAATGATTTAAGTGGATGTTCAGGTTGTGCAAAAAAATAATCATTTGCACTTACTCCCAGAGAGTAACCCAGGCTGATTTTAGTTTCTTTTATTTCTCTTTTAGACAATGGGAATGCATGCTGCAGTAGTGGTTGTATTGCTGCAGTAGTGGTTGTATTACAGCTTTTTTCTCTTTATTTGATCTAAACAGTATGTATTGTGTCTCAGGTTACTGGAGTCTTTCTTCCTACAAGTAAATGCACAGGATTGTCCATTACAAAGGAAATCTGTTCCCTGGCAGCAGAGAGAGTTCCTTGATAGCAGCAGAGTCTTGACCTTGCTCAGTCATCAGATTGGCTTAACCTGCATAACTGCTCATAACATCTGTTATTTTATAACAGCTTTGAAATGCAGAATTCTGGGGATATTTTGGCCAGATATGTCAAACTTTAACCAACAATGAGTAATTTCAGTAGGTAGAAGCCATTAATATCATCTTTTTTTTTCAGATTTGTATTTTATCTGTTGGCTTACAATAAGGCTTCTGCACCCATCTGTGTGTCCAACACCCTGTAATCACTGGGCTTTCTTAAGGCAGCTCTGATGGAAATTTTCTGTGGGAAAAAGTGCACATAAGGAAACCTAACCATTAGGAGTTAGCATAAACATATTAACAATTAACACAGGAACAGATGGACAGTTTTCAAAAGCTGAACCCTTGGCCACAGAGAGATCCAGAAAACCCAAGCACAGAGAAAGGAGATTAAAAGCTAGGAACAGTGAAGAGTTTTGTCAAGTTTTTGAAGCAGATTTCTGGAGAGAAAAAAAATTGTGTCTGTGACTTCTTTTCAACTCTTGAGTTTTTGATTGGAGAAATGGTTCAGTTTTTCATTTTTCTCAATTTCCAGCCAAGTAGGTGAGGTGATTGGATTGGTGACTATGGCAATGTGTTTTTGAGTGAGTAGGAGGACTAAGCCTATAAAAAACTTCCCTGGGATCCAGCTTCCCAAGAACCCTAAAAAGTTTATGTTAGGACCCTAATTACAGATCCAGAACATCCCCTTAAGTATCCAAATAGGCATTTAATTATCTTTGTAGTTTCTACTCAAAACACTTCTGAAGCAGGCCAACAAAGGAATATAGAAGAAGGGAGTCACTAAATGCAGTTAAAACCAAGGTTTAACTTGTCAGCCTCAATTAATTGCTATAATAATATGAATTATTGTATCAGTAGATGTTTCCTGATGGGCAAGAGCAGACAAGAAGAGATTGGGCTATGAGAGGGTGTCACAAACTGCTGGGGCTCAGTCAGGTGGGTGGGAGCTGCTCCTACAGGTGTAAGGGACAGGCAGGAACAGAAGCCCAAAAGGTGAATAATCCCACAGGGTACAGCTCAGCCTCAGCTGGGGAAGGCACTTTAACCAACTTCTCTCCATCTCTCTGATGGAAAGGTGAATAATCCCACAGGGTACAGCTCAGCCTCAGCTGGGGAAGGCATTGATGGAAGAGAATCTCTGCCTGCCCCTGCCACTCACGTGCTTTTCAGAAACCCCAGAGTGATGTCTACTTCATACAACACTCTCTGATTTTTCTAGATACATGTGGAGTGGATTTTTCTGTAAATATATTTTAGAAAGGCCCAAAACATTTTAATTGCCTCCTGGATTTCTTTTTTTTTTTTTTTTTTTTTTTTGTGTGTGTGTCAGAAATTATGCTGATTAATAGTGTTCATAAAGGGACAAGATCACAGGCACAGCTGTCTCTGAACATTACCAAAGTTATAAAGCTATTAATTTCTCAGTGGTACCATTAAAAGAAAAATATTTTATGCAAATGTATTTAACTTTACAGATAATTATTCAAATTGTGGGAGTTACATTAGTGTGTTTTTAAAGACATTTTCCCTTTCTATCATTCTGGACATTTTCTCTTGACTCTGTTAGAAATGATAGCTCTGTTCCATGCTAAAAAAACAGCATCTAGCTTTAAATTTTAGTTTTCTTAGTTGTTTATATGACATACCATGACCAGCAACTACATTTTAAATGGCGTTTAGATAAAATTAGCACAATACTGAAGTTTTCAAGTGTTTATGTTTATTTTCAGCTCACATAGCTGTGTTCTATTCAAATAAAAATAGAAAACAGGTAACAAAAATGACCGTGAGAAGGACTGTTGTCTTTTGCTGTCCACTGAGTGCCTAAGCAACCAATAACCAGTTTGATGTATTTCTTATCTTTGCCTAACTTTGTAAAGACAGCTGAGTTCTGTGTGGTAATGTACAATGTTAGTGATGTAACATTTCAAGTCAGTCAATGGATTCAGTACAAGTATGTTAACCCAAATTTGGTAAAACCAGTAAAATTAGTCTCCTCTGTTGTTCTCTTGGATAAAATTAACTGTATTGTGAGCCAGATTTGGCTGAGTGTATGGAAACAGAGCCTGATAGACCCTATGGATTTAATGGACACCAATTAAAGTCTATAGAGATTAAGAATATCTTCCTGCTCAATAGCATTTATTATCTTAGTTTTCAAAGCTTAGGATATTTTCCTATTTTTAAAAATAATAAGGATGTTCCTAGTGAAGCATACTCACATAGCCTAAAACTCAATTTGTTTCAACAGTTTTTCTTTGCCTTTTAACAACTTCTTAGTCATATATTTGGCATATCTATGGCAGTACAAAAAGCCATCTTTTCCTTCTTGCTGTCATCTGTGTGCTCTTCATCTTATAAGCATTAAAAGGACCCTCTGGCTCTCTGGCTGGCACGTAGGTGATCTTTATCCCCATTTCATTGTATCAGTGAAAGAAAACAAACAGTACTTTTCAAGTGTAATTGAACTCTAAAAAAAAAAATCTAATTGCCCCAGGCAGTAAATGAGAATGAGCCACTTAAATTTTAGTTTGAATGCATTAATTTTTTTAGTATAAGTCTATTTCAGCTACAGTAGGATACAAAACAGATGAACTTTTCAAGGCATAATTTTTTATCTATTGTAATAAGTTTTCACAGTGTTGCAGGTCAAAATGAGTTCTGTAGTTTTAAATGAGTTTTTGGATATTAACAGCTTAATGGCTGTGGAATTTATATCAGGAACATGATAATTTTTTAAACTTTGAGCATGCTATATAGGCAATAAAAAAAGCTCCTCAAATTATTAAAAATGAGTCTTTTTGCACTAACAGAGAAGCAACAGAATTAATGAGATATCAGGAAATCAGAACGTTTGCACAAGGTACAAAGGATTCCAGAAAGCAGGTTGCATTCATTATGCTTTTCATCAGTAAGCACTGTTGGTTCTCTTCTGCATTTCAGTGCCAGCTGAAGTTCAATGCCAATACAAGGTCATAGGGGAATGAATGGGTTCCAACAGCACTTTTACTTTATGAGCTATTGCTCATTTCACCACTTCAGCGTTGGGAAAGATAAATTTTCTAATCCTGAAGTTATTTGAATTAGCTGCTTAGAACCTTTTTGTAAATTATAATACTCGGAAGCACCTAATTTTTGCATTTTTGTGTTAGGAACTTATTGAACAAAAACACTGTGTACTGTACATGTGCCAAAGCAGCCCATAGGAGGTTTGAATATCTTTGAGTGGCTTGGTGCCAATGACATCTTGAGCTGACTGTGCTGTCTTAAAGTAAAAATCTAGAATCAGTTTCAAGCTTAAAGAAAATAAAATCTCTACTGTATAAAGCTCTTGCTATTTATAAGCAGAATAAATGGAAGACATTTGAGTTCTGTGGGTCCATAGACATGAGATGATGGGATTGCCTGATAACTTTTCTGAGCTAACATAGTGAAAGGATGAAATGGTTTGACAAAGATCCAGTTGCATACACTCAGAGCGCGCCTTCTCTGGGGTTAGTTCCATCTTCCCTAGGTGACTTTGTTTTGAAACAGGATTAATAGTCTTGCCCAGTAGGGAAGGCACATGGGGATTGTTGCTTATGGGGTATTATGTAGCTGAGAGTTATAAACATAATTTATTTACTGAAAGTGAAGTTGATACCATTGTAACTATGTTCATTTGCAGCCACGCTTTGCTCATAAGGTATCCACGAGGCTCAGTGGCACTGGTGATGAGTGAATACTGAAAGTTATAGGTGCAGGATTAACATTTCCCAGCAAAGGAAGAGAAATTTTTTAAACTTGGAGAATTTAGACTTCAAGTGAAAAGTAATGGACAGCACCAAACTTTGTGAAAAAATTCTGTGGAAAATAAATAAGGCCTTGAGCTTTACTGATTTCTCTCCAGTAAGTCAACCAGTGCTGATGCAAAAACCAAAGAAGAATTTCTAATATATTTTTCTCGTCCAAATTCAAAACATTTCAATTTCTAAGGTGTTTTTGTTTTAACTCTAAAGCTGTGGAACTGTCCCAAAGAGGCATGTACAGCTTAGCTTTGCTTTTCAAGCTTGGAGTTCCATAGGCTTCATTTGCAGTGTCACAAGCTTATCCTGATGGAAATGTCACTCTGCATGCAGGGCAGGGTGTCCACTCAATGACAGAGGCAAAGGCTGTGACAGATCCAGGCTAGGTACTGATTACCTGGATTGCTAATTACCAGGATTGCTATTGATCCCAGACAAAGCTGCTGCTGGCAGATGGATGCAGCTCTGAGAGCCATCTCCCAAGTCTCTGTGATGAGCACTGTCCAGGGGCACATGTTGGCCTCTTGTTGAATTTCAGAGAGAGAAAAACCCTCTTTAGGGAGCTCAGTGCTTTATCTAAAGGCAAATATGCCCATGCTAAAACCAAGCTGCCCTGTTGAGGCACTGCAAGAAAAAGAGCACAGTCTCTGTGAAGGACAGTGCTGCTGATGGTAAATGCAAAGCACACCTTTGTTTGGCAATGTCAAATTGAGGCATTCAGAAGGAATCAGGCGCAAAAAAATCCAACAAATGAATGAAATTAAAAACATTGCATTGGTAGAAATTTATCTTTGATTTTGGGTGTTGGATCATTGGTGTCTTTCAAGCTTTTCTCTGTACTTTAAGAGTAGGGATGGGTTTTTTTTTTTCTTAATCAAAGCTTAAAACCAAAGGACATAACTTCCTTCTAGCTACCAGCACTTTCAAATGTGAAGGAAATAACTAAACTCCTTATGGTAAAGTAGCATGGTCAGTCAGCACCAAGCAACTAAGTGAAATTCTAGTGTGACACAGACAACTAAACGGTCATAAGCATGTGGATATTTTAATATTACAAGAACAGATTTAACACCCACTCCAACTCACAGTAGTCATAAAATGGGACTAAGACTATGACTTTGTTCTTGGAGAATGGCAAACTTCAGTTTTCTTTCAGTGGAGAATATAATCCCTGAAACAAAGGGATTCTATTCTGCAGCATAATTAACAAGGAAGATTTACATGAAGAAAAGATGAAAAAGAAGCACTTTAAATAGCTTTCAATATACTATTTGTTCAGTGCTGAGAATGACATTGATTCCTCGTACATCCTCTAGACAGCAAAATGATGGAAACAACATCATGACTTTGAGGAAAGAAATGAACATCAAATATAAAAATAAAGATACTTCTGGCCCTAGACTGTCAGATTTTTGATTTCAGATCACATGAAAAAAGAAAAAAACAAACTGAAATACATGAAGGGGCATTGGCTAGTTTAATCCAACCAAAAAACCCTTGATTTGTTTATTCCCTGTAAAGCCAAAGTAAGATTACTCTTCAGTTGGCAAGGGTTCTCCATGTGTTTCTGTAGAATTATCATTGCTAGATTTTTCTTTAAAGTAAATTCAATTGCATCATGAAACATATGCACTGGAATTGTGCATTCTGAATCTCAAAAAGAGCAATACATCCCCTTGAAACTTTAAGTATTTTTCCTCATCTCAGCACATACTAGTTTAGAAACTTTCCATTCTGCTTTTTCTCCTTTTTTTTCCCCTCTACAATCCACTTACTTTTTGTTTTATTTTGCTTATGGTTCATGCATTTATAAGAGTCTGTAAATACTAGCTGGTAGCACAATTCTGCATTTTCTGTATCTAGCCTTAGATGCCATACTGCATACTTTAGTTCCTTCCAAGGTAAAACCCATCAGTGTCAAATTAAAACAGATTGAAGAATTTTGCTCTTTTTTCTCTGTCAGGTATTTCTTGACAGCCTGGAATTTGCACTAACCTCTGTTTGATCCTTGACACTCTTGACAACCTCAAACTGGAAATTTGTTAAAGGGTGCCAACATATCTTGTATATTAACATCTATATTAAAGTGAGGTTTTAAAAAGGATTCTAATAGCATTTGGCACCAGAAAACTTTTAAATGTTGATAATTGTATGCTATTATCATTGGATATATAGTTCCTGATCATATCAATTGACATATCACTTGGCAATGGTTCTTGATTTCTCTCTGGGAAAAGCTGCTGGTTCAGTTATACTTGCACATTCTATTTCAGGAATAGTTAATGAAATTACTTCTTTCTCAGGAGGAATTTTTGGCATATTCAGGTTGCATATCCATTTTATTGGGCTATAGCTGAACACTGTGAAATGTGATGGACAGAATGATACAATTTCTGCAGTATATATTTCAGTGTGAGAAAGAACTCTTGGCTAAAGCCTGTCTGCTGTGAACTGTCATGTACTACACAGGAGAGAAAAATTTCCTCTTGTTTATGAGCTGCTGTGATCTTGGTCAGCACAGGTTGGGTACAAAGGCCCACTGCTCCACCTATTTAATCCCAGATGTGTGCAGGAATAGTTAATGAAATTACTTCTTTCTCAGGAGGAATTTTTGGCATATTCAGGTTGCATATCCATTTTATTGGGCTATAGCTGAACACTGTGAAATGTGATGGACAGAATGATACAATTTCTGCAGTATATATTTCAGTGTGAGAAAGAACTCTTGGCTAAAGCCTGTCTGCTGTGAACTGTCATGTACTACACAGGAGAGAAAAATTTCCTCTTGTTTATGAGCTGCTGTGATCTTGGTCAGCACAGGTTGGGTACAAAGGCCCACTGCTCCACCTATTTACTCCCAGATGTGTCTTGTCTCACTTCCTGGGTGCAAGGACAGTACAGATAAATAAGTACAAAAGGTAGTTTTTTATGAACAGAGTATCACCTACTTCAGCCCTAGCAGCTGTTAGCAACAGCACCTCCCTGCCTTGGCAAAACACTCAGGCAGAGCCATGGACTCTCTGGGAGTCTGTTATCATGTTTGGAATGCTAGCAGTTTAATTGTGGCCACTCTGAAATTTAGGAATCACATCGGATAAAAGACCATCCTATGGTGCTGTTTTCCTCTGGAGGGGTTGTCCTAGTCCCCAGATTCTTGCAAAATTTGAACTTGCTGTTTTTTTCTCAGACAAATTACCAGTGATTACAACTGAGGAAAGACTGCAAGCCATGACATGGTAATTATTCTAAGAGATAATTAGGAAGCAGAACAGAGAAATATTACTAAAGAATGAAGACAGCTGCATTGTAACTTAAAGCAAAATTGCTGAAACTCATAGCCATAAAGGGATGGTATTTTGTGTGTTAGATGTGGAAAATGTAGTCAGCTCACCAAATAGTCACCATTTGTTTTTACCCCAGGAGGTGACAGGCACAAGAATTTGAGTCAGGAGTGGTGTTATTCCAACCATTCCATCATATTTTCCTGAGTCAAAATGGACTTTAGAGCTTTCTCTCTAAAGTTCTCCAGTGTGTTATTCAAAACATACAATGGTGGGTATCACAGTGACCCTAGTGACTTCTATCAATAGTCACTGCCCTAATTAGAAAATGTGGCAAAATCTGATATAAATTCTCCCAGCTGTACTTTAATTTCCTTATGACTACTCTGAATATAATGGACACAGAGAACAGCTTAGAGGTTTTTTCTTTGCAGTAGCAAATATAAAAAATCATTTTGTTTTCCTTCTATCTACTCCTTTATGAATTTAGTCCTTAAAAGAAGTGACCAATCCAAAGAGAAGTTAATTCAAAATGATGGGTGTTGTTGAGCCAGTTAACTTCAGGGCTTGATCTGATGCTGATTGAAGTGATAGGAAAAGTGATCCTGAATCACAGGAACTGCATTTTGGCCACAGAAAGTGCCAGTGCCCTCATTCGTGCTGCAGCCAGACACGAAGATTTCTGGGCAGCCCGGAGCTGGCTGAGCCTCTCAGATACATCAGCAGTGTGGCTGCTCCATGTCCCAGCCCTTGCCAGCTGGACTAAGGGCAGGGAACCATCACAAATCCAGGATACCCAGATGGTGTTCTTTACTTTTAATTCCCTGTGCTTTTGCTCTCTGCTAATGTGCTCTCATGGCCATGTTTGCCATCTATTTATCTGTGTATGTAAAGTGGAATTTCCTTGTTTTCTCCTCCCCTTTTATTTCGTCTGATTTTTTCTTTCCTTTTTTAACCTGGTGGCATCTGTGAAATGCGGTAACTTTACTACATGTTTAACATACAAATTGAGGACAAGGCAAACCTAAAAGTTCTACAGATTTGTTAAAAGTTCCTACAGTTTATTTTGAACTTGGCAACATCCATTAATGTCTTTAGTATCATTGCAAGCACCTATGCTTACACATAAAAATAAGAAAAAAGTTTGAATACATGGAAAAATACAAGATAGTTGGTATTCACCCCTCATTAATTTGTGAAGTATATAATGCTATCTTAAAAGCTTAATATTGTAATATTAAAAGTATTCATTCCAGATCAAAAGAGTGAAGCTGAAGTTATTTTGAAAATATTTAATAATTGTTTTCATTTTTATTGATAATATTTTGCAGTTGGGGTGAATTTTATCACATACCCTTCTTTGCCCTTTTATACTCTGGATTTGCCTTACTCTAGAGTGCCTTGTTTTAGCTTCCTTTTTCATGGTCTGCAAACTTCAGAGTTAAGTTTTATGTGCACTGTAGGAAGCAGAAAGACAACAGCCTCTGAAGTTACCAGAAAGAAATTGCATCCTGTAAATGCATTTTGGGATAACTCTGCTAGTCTTTATCTCCAGATAATCGTGGGTATTGAGGAAGCATGCACATCTATAAATACTCCATTTCTGATTTTCTGCTATTTATATTTGCATTCACAATTCCTGGGCAACTTCAGCTTTTTCCATGCTGGCACAGCCTAGGTTGACTCGGGTACCTCCATCCAAAAGGAACAGAAATCCTCTATGCTGGCACACAGATAATGAAATGGTATGGCAGCAACATCACTTGCATAATTATGCATCAGCTTATGCTGAAGAAAAAGCAGGCATTTCCAGCTTAATTGTTGCCCTTGTCTCTGAGAGGTCTGTTCCTTCCAAATTCTCTTTCTCTTAAGAAATTTATCTACAGTGTAATTAGGAACACAGAAAAACCAAGCAATGAAAATGTGTGAATATGCAGGCAGCAAAAATACTTCATGAAGTGTGCAGCATGCAGACATTATGTTTATCCTTCCCCTCATGTGATCCAAATTCATGAATTTACTAGTGCTATAAATGTTTCTTATAATATGTGATTAGAAGCTGAAATTTGGAATATAAAGGAGTAACTGGATTGCAGGTTTATATTAAACTGTATTTAAGATCTACATTTTCTCTGATGAAGATATTAAATACAATGTGCTTCAGTACCAATAAAAAATGCCACTTTTACTATTTTTTTCAGGCATAAGACTTTGTCCAAGCTTATGGCATTCAAATGAAGATTAAATCCTGTATAAGGTTAGAAACAAAATACAGTAAATATTGCTTATTTATTAATAAACCATTGGTAGATCATTTAAAGTGCAGTCCTTTATTCAGGCTGCCAGAGTGGTGTTGAAATCCTTAAAGCATTCAGATGGTGCAGTAATTGCACACGTCTGATGCCAAGACTGCAAAACTTTGCTGAAAACTGTGTCTTTGTTTTTGCTGTAGATAGATCATGTTCTCTGCTGCAGTGAATTAAAAGAAAAAACTTCAGTAATATCTTCACATGTTATATCCAAATCTAGCACTCAGAGTCCAATGAGTCATGTCAGCAGCAGAGCTAGTAAGTGAATTTATATTTGTGTCTGCATAACCATCTCTTTAAATTTATAAATGGTTCTCCTTTTTAAGAGCTGCTAAGTATGCAGCAGTTGCCTGAGCTATATGGACTTCCTCATTAGGCTGATGAACTTCAAAGCAATTGGGGTTCCTTCCAAGTATGAAGGGAGGACACACAATGCATTCCAACTGAGGTTAAGGATAAAATGTACATTTTTTTAAAAACAAAATGTTCAAAATAATTAATTTCTTTTTCAACTAAAAGAATGTATAATATTTTCTCCAGCAAGTCATTCTTTTCCCTTGCCATTTCTAATCTGCAAAATTAAATTTTACTTGAGTGAAGTCCTTTACTGACCTCATGTGCATCAGATTTTCCTCTGTGGAGTTCAGAATAGGTACATAACCTATGAATGAATTCTGGCCACATTTTACTGCAGACAAGTATTTAACAGTATTTCCTCAGTCCTTTAATTTTCAGGCTTCTAGAATTTATTTTGCTGTGGTTTAACCATAGTCTGCCCAAGTCCTACTAGTGTAATTTAGATTGGATATCTGTTTAGTTTTATTAGAGTTAACATGTAAAAGATTTTCAATAGAAAGGCTCTTATTTTCCATTTCAGCAAATCTCATTCTGGAGACAGATTATTTCATTGATTTTAGCATTAAGCAAATAAAACACAAATTCTAATTTGAGTCTGGAGTCTAGGAATGAAGCCTACTTCTTTGGCACAAGGTGAAATTCAATGGGCTGTAGTGCAGAGGTCTCAAAGTTATTTCAGGTTTCATTCCAAATAAACTGCAGGACCCAGCAGAGTTATTTCCACATACTAAAATTCTGCACTGTGGTAAGCATAATCTAGTATTTTTTTAATGACTAATAAGCTGTGAGAGTAAGACTTTAAGACCAAATGGAAACAGTTCCTTATTTGAAGTTTAATGGCCCTTTCCTCATGTATTAGGTCATGGAAAATATTGCAAAACAAGGAGAGGAGGGAACCACAGTACAGTGGGTGCTTCTGAGAGGGAATCTTGTAGAAGGTTCAGAAAATAACAGAGACTTCTAGCATGTGTGTTTTTTTCCTTCCATTTCTCTGTGTCCAATGTGAGATTTATACCAATAAAGATTAAAGGGTTGGACACTAACCTGCTGTGTGGGGCAGCTGCAGTGCTCTGCCTTGAAAGGAGGAATGCCTGTGGATGAGGATGGGTCCCCAGGCCAGCTGCACACACCTGGCTGCTGCTCTGCCTCTGCAGGGCCCTGGCCATGCTCTGTGTCCCTGAGGGTCCAGGGCAAGGCATGTCCTATTTGTCCAGTGTTTTCACAAGAGCTGGGGCACGTGTAGAGGCAGAAGGAGGCCTGCAAATAAATGTCACTGCATAGGGCTTGTTGTGCATTACAGTGAAAACTGTTTTCTTAGCGGGATTGTATTATGGGATTTTCACGTGCTAAAGATATTAAACATTCCTCTGTGTTTATAAATTAGGCTGTTAAATTCCTTATCTGGATTTCCCACCAGAAAAAAAAATCCTACATCTTTTGTAGGGGTGTGACATGACATTTACTTTTCATTTCTGGGGGTTACGTGCTACTGTGAGATGTGATGCACTTGGACAGTCCTTACCCTGTGTGAGAGGGGGTCCTTATTCCAAGAACTGGAAAGATAACATGAATTGAAGTTTAAAAAAGCAATTTTTGCAGGCTGCAGAAGCTGGCATTTTTTGTTAATTTATTATTTTTACCCCCAAGAAGGGAGAATCGGGAAAAATGTATTTCAGAAGTGTGCATGACTGCTTACAATTTTGGCAGTGGAGCACAGAGCCTACTGCCCCTCAGGTAAAGTAATTTTCTTTCTTATTGCCTATGGACATACTAAAAATGTAGCATTTTGCAAGAAGGCAATGCAGCACATAAAAGATTATCATTTTGTGATAGAAAATGCCATAGGAATCCCTTGGTGTTGTATGACATGACTTTACAGAACTTAATGGAGTACCAGCATTATATATATATATATATGTATACATGTATGTATATATGCATAATAGTATGTCAGTGGCTCGAAGATGAGGGAGAAGTCATCCTCCATTGAAGTTGTAGCTATTTTAATCAAAACACCGTGATTTTTATAAAAGTCAAGCCTTAGGTGTGCCTTTCTGAGATGTAGGAAGGCCAAGAGAAGTGGCATTTAGATGAAGTACATGGGAGGACCAGCACTGTACAAGGAACTCCTTTTATTACTACACTTCTTTTCCCCACTATTAATTTTCCTTTTCTGTTGCTTGTGTTCCAGTTTTTGTGAACTGCCCCAGACTGAACTTGGTGTTTATCACAGATGTATTTGCTGTAACCCTGAAGAGCAGGAGCACCATGCCTTTCATGGGTACAGAGCCAAGAAACAATCACTTCACAGTCTGCTAGAAAGAAGTGGAGAGTGAAGAGGAGATGTGGGTTGCCCAAATGGTGCAATGTGGGCACTGGTGGAGATGTTATCACTCAGATTTTCTGTAGGATACAGGTTCAGGCTGAATAGGTGATTCATTGTCACTTAAACAATTAGTGCTGCTGTACAGCATGTAGGAAATCACTGACAATTTGTCTCTTGTGCTGATCAAATTAATTGTCATTCCAAAGGAAGGATATATATATTTTTTTGCACTTCCACTCTCTGTGTTATACTCAGAAAGAAAGCTGAGTTGAGATATTCTCATCATCATCTTTCAGCTATTCCTAATTTTCTCAAATCAAGACTCTTTTTTTATCTGATTTAATCTAGCAGATAAAAGCAATAAAAGAATCAATGTCTGGCCAAATTCAAGTAGGGAATTGGGACCAAATTTTAACAATGACTGTATGAACCATTTTCCAAAGTTCTGTATCACCTGAAATCGTTAGATCAAGATGGCATTTCTAAAGCAGACTTTAAGTTCATCTACAAATCTCTTTTGTTCTATTATGCTGCTGATTCAACAATACGATTAAAGAGGATCTAATTGGTTTCAGAGATACCTTTTTTCTTATACTTTTTCCATTTGTGAGCAGAAACTAAAGTTGTTTGGGTCTTAGTCTACACAAAGTTGGTTTGGCAGTACTTTGGGATTTGTAGTTCTGGTGAGAGTCCATGATTTATGGAATAAAATTACAGAATGCAATATTTATTACTAGTTTCATTAATGATTTTGACTAACCTATTGAGACTGGAACTCCCTTTAACCCTTCTGTATTGAGAAGTGTGATTTGCTAATTTTAGCCCATCTTTCCCACATTCTCCCATTCTATCACAAACAATATTGCATTATGAAGCATAGAAGAGCTTAATTATAGAAGTGTTTTTATTATGGTAACACAAGTTAGACTGAAATAATTTGCATGTAGTGATGTTTTTACTCTGGTAGTAATGGTTTTGAGTTGCTGCTGTAGGAGATATTCAAGCCTGAGACACTAGAAGTATCTGAAACCCCACAGCTCTGCTAAACCTGGCAATGGGGGAAGCCAGATATTTTTCATAGAGGGGTGAATGGCACACATTTCATTTATTAGTTCCTTACAGTTTAAGCTGTAGGAAAAGATGTGAAAGTCAGCACAGAAGGTCTGTGATTGCAATCCTCCCTTGAATGTATTACCACTGTGAAAATTCCTGCTTCCATCTACTCTGATTCTGATATGCACATGGTGGGAATCTTGAGTGTGTCTGTAGACACCAGGAAGGTGGCAGTAATGCAAGACTGGTGATGGGGGAAATTGCAATAAAATGCTTGGACCAGTACAGTATCCTATTTTATTCATGAAACACTACAGTGTACAATTTTCACTTTTTTTTTTGGTTTATTTATTTATTTTTTTTGTTAAGGTCTGACTTTAATTAACAAATTTGGCAATTATATAAACTGAATTGGTGCATAGAAAGGAGAGAACACCAATATTCTCAGTTCATGGGAGCATTCTCTGTATTACTTGCAGAGTTGGAGCTCATTGAGTTGTTTACCTCTGGAAATTATCCTTTCTGTATTTCTTTTTCTCAAGCGGCAGCTTCTCTATGACTGTGTTGACTGGAGTATTAAGATATGAAAAGGTAATCCTGTAACAGTTGAGATTCAGTAGCTGTAGAGAAAAAGGAGAAAAAAAAACCATCCTCCTATGCTCAGAGAAAAGCCTAGACCCTATAATTAAGATAACATTTCATTTGACAACTGAACAGGAGCCAGACCTTCAGTCATTTTGGAGCTGGTATATTGCCACCAATTATTTTAAATCTCTTTAGTTGCCAGATATTGTTGCTCTTCTGCTGCCTGGCAGGGCACCAATGATGCTGATCTATGATCCAACCAAACAGGAAGAATAAATTAACAGCAGTGTAACTGGAACATTCTCAATCCACCAGAATTAACCACAAGTGCAAAAGAGACAGTCATAAGATAATGACTGCCTGCAGGGTAGACCATGTTTAAGATATTCTGTACTGAATAAGAATGTGGAAATGTTCCATGACAATGAGACTAAACTAATTACCTCTCATATTTAAAGAAAATATTTTAAAAAGTTGTAAATTCTGTATTTTCTTCATGCTGCTAAGTGCACACCTTGAGTTTTCCAATTCAGAGAGCAAGATCTTCTGACCAAATTCCCCATTTATGCTGAATTTTTACACATTACTGCCATTTATTGTTGAACAGGCAAAACCACATATATCCCACTTGGAAAACTGTTTGGAGTACAAATCTCACATATTTTTCTGCAGCTGAAGTAGTATTCTTGTAACCTGGATTTGTGCTTGACAACTTCTGGTGGTTCTTCAGTAAGCCTCTATATTGGAGTATCAATTTCTCTCTAGCAGCTCTCAGATTTGCTTATATTAATGCTCAACTCTCCTTTAAAAAAAACCAAACCAAAACAAACAAACGAAAGAAAACAAACAAACAAAAACCCCAAACCAAACCTTGGTTTCTTCCCTCTTAATTGTAAGTAAATCTCCCAGGAACTGAACCTGTGTTTGACACAAGGTGGTACTGGTGCAAGAGAGTCAAAGGGAGACTGAGAACACTTCAAGTGATTTGGTGAAATTGTCGTATAGAACTTCACTTCTATATACCCAAATAATTTGGTTTTGTTGTTTGCATTTAAATTTGTTTGTTCTGATGCATTTTTTTTTTAATTAATAAAGGGTTGTAATACATAATCATAGAATCATAGGGTTGAGTCGGAAGTGACCTTAGAGATCACCCTGTTGCAACCCCCTGCCATGGGCAGGGACACCTCCCACTGCCCCAGGTTGCTTTGAGCCCCAGTGTCCAGCCTGGTCTTGGACACTTCCAGGGATGAAGCAGTCCCAGCTGCTCTGGGCACCCTGTGCCAGGGCCTCAGTACCCTCACAGGTGAGGCTGTGACAGGTCAGTGGTTCCCAGGGTTTTCCTTTCTCCCCTTTTAAAAATGAGAGCAATGTTTCCCCTTGCCCACTCTCCTGGGACTTCACTGTACTGCCATGACTTGGTCCTTGTTTCCTTGCCTGTGGAATTGCTTCTTTCCTTTTCATTTGAATCAGTGTCAAACATTTCCTGTCATGGTTTGCAAACTGAGTTCATTGTCCACTGCTCTTTCTTGCTTGTAACTAATGTGCCCCATAAGCAGTGAGCTGCTTGATTCTTTCCTTTACTGTGAATCATAAATACAAAATCCTTAACATAAGCACATTTTATTCTAATTTGTGATGTTGTTTTCTAATGAAAAATGAAATGCAGATTTTTAAATCACATAACAGAGCAGATGGAAATCTTATCTTCAGAGTTCTAAAGGGAGCCCTATGGAGGAGCCTAATTGAATTTCACATAAAAGGACAATGTTTTGGTTCTTTTATTTAAATGGAAGGGTTTGACATTCCCAAAAGAAAACATTTCATTCTTGCTTTTTTCTTTGCTGTTAAATAGCTCATCTCATCTAGGTTTTGTATATTTAGATTTTTTTTTTCTATTGGTTTTGGACTCAGCGATTGTTTTTCATTAGAAATGCTCTTAAAAAGAAAAACTGCAAGTAGTTTATCTGAAAACTTTATTTATATGAATCATAATCTTTTTACTGATGGATAATGAGAAAGTTGAGACAGAGTTAAATCATGTGCAGAAAGACTTGTTGCTTCAATGTACGATCATGTTGTCCTTCCCTGCATCCTTATTTAGAATGGCACTGCCTTTCAAGCTAAATACATAAAGCAGCACTAACAAGTTTTCACAGCTCTGCTTTAGGGTACTTCAAGGTTTATTTATATGTTATATTGCAAAATCCTGCATCTGAAGCTGGAGTCCTGCCATCTGTGGTTAACTGTGCATTAAGGGGATTGCTGCCAATACAAGTGTACAAGATGACAAGGATGATCAGTTGGAAATTATCTGCTAGGAATAAGATAGAAGCACATCTAGGATATAGCTAGAGCCTTAGATTAATGGAGGGTGTTAATTTTCTGTGACACATATGGTTGTTCTTCAATGCTTCCCTACTTTTAACCCTCTGTAGCTCTCAAAGGATATATTCCCACATCCACTTTTCCAATCTACATAGTTCCCAAATAAATAGAGCTCTGTACTATTTTAGAGAGTTAGTTCACTGATTAAGCAGTGAAAAAAAATACCTTCTAACACTGGACATATCCTGGCATGCAGAGAAGGTAAACAATATGCTTTTACATAATCCTGAAGGTCAGAAGCACTTACATTTAAATCAAGGAGGTTGTGGCTGAAAGACTGTAGGGACTGGAGTTGACAAAGTTGCCAACATGTTAGCAGTCTGTGGGCATCTCTGCCAACAGATAATTGTCTAATACAATTTTGTATGTCTAAAAGCACATTTTTGGCTTTACTTTTTTTTTATTTTTTAGTTTTTTTAAATGAAAGAGTTTGGTATGCCCAGAAGAAAGTATTTCATTATTACTTTGTTCCTTGTAGTCAAATAACTCATCTCCTCTAGGTTTTGTGTGTTTAGAGAGTGTGCTCTGATAATTTTAACTCTACATGAACATACAGGCCTCTCCTTTTAATGAGACTTTTCAGGGCATGGTGCAACCTCAGCATCTGCCTGGAACATGGATCATGATTTGTGTCTGAGCACTGTTTGCTGTGAAATTCTGGTGTGACACTGATGAAGTTTGCAAAGGCAGTGGCATTGGACATTTGCCAGTGGAGGTCACAGCACTTCACTGGCTGCAGATTTGCTGCACCTTGGTGTGTCCATATGGACCAGAATGGAAATGTTTGTTTTATATTTTTGTTCAAAATGTGAAGAGCAGAAATGCTTAAAGGTATTTAAATCTATCCTGCATATTCTCCACAGCATGGTAATTTTTTATGGCTTCTTTTTTTGTTGTTGTTTTTTGGGTTTGTTTGGGGATTTTTGTTGTTGGTTTTTTTTTTTAGTATTTTCAGCAATACCTCTTTGGTTGCTGGTGGAAATATCCTAAGTTAATAAAAATAGTATAGGAAACAGGAAACACAAAGGCTACTAGCTTGATCTGATTAAAGTTGTTTAAACATTACAAGTTTACCCATCCTAGCCATACGAATTTTGTGCTTAAATAAAACCTCAGTAAATGGGTATGGCACTTAATTCCATTTAGTCAAAAAAAAGGCGACCAGAGAAATCAAACAAAAACTTGATTTATAGTTTCCACTATAAACAGTGGTGGTGGTATTTTTAGTGTACTTTCATTGTTTCTTGATTTCTCCCTCACAGGTGATTGGAATTGGCTGGTAAAAAACAATAAGGTGGAAATAATCTAATTTTTTTAAAGAAAAATATATCTCTGTTGAGCAATGGAAACTGTAGCATAGAAGAATGAACAGTTCAAAAAAGTTCTACACATTGAAGTTAACTATAGCAAGACATCAAACATCTAATAGTGGCATTGATGGAGAACGGCACATAGTGGGAAATGTTTTGAGCTTAATGTGAGCCTTTTGTATTTGAACCAAAATTACTAACATTTTCTGTGTGGGAGGGATATGGGAAAAGATGTCTTAATTGTTCTTGCAGATTAATTTTTCAATTGAGAAAGGGCAAGTTTCATTAGAAATTATTTCCCTGTGTTTACGAAGATGAGGTGAAGGAAAAGGCAATATCTGGTTGACATTCATTTGGGTTTGCTTTTCTTATATGTGCAGCAGTCATTTAAGCAGAGTTCTGGGAACGTGTATGGAAAATATATTCGTTTGTGGCTCCCTTGCTTTGAATTTCTGCATGACCTCGCCTTTACTTTTCCTGCTCTGCTGCAAAAGATATTGAGCTTCTGAGGATTTCTCCCCCCACACCCCCAAATTTACATGTCAATATACCAGTATTATACACAGAGGAAGAATGAAGGAACACAGAAGTTAATTAATCTTAAGATTACACAGGACTGAAATGTAATTTTAGAAAGTGCTCTGAGTTTCCTGGGTAATTCTATTATCCCGGGAAGAACAAAGAAACCCTAGCACTTTTCTGCTTTAACATCTCATATCAGTGAGGAATAAGTTGTTTCCTGTCTTTGAGCAGCCAAGTCCCAGCCATGCACTTGAGCTGGCTCCTGGCAAGGAGCTCTGCTGCCTCTCTCCCCTCCTGCCTGCTCTTAGGAACAAGGCACAGAGCAGCAGGACTTGTTTTCCCTCCTGCACCCCAGGGGTGAACATCTCTGTGCTAAGCCAGAAGAGAGGCTGACCTGCTTTGGGGTGTCTTCTCTGGCCCCTGGTGTGTTCCTGATGTGCCATGGGGGATATGTGTGGCTTGTCCCCAAAGACAAGGACCATGGTGAGCACTGTAAATGCCTCCTCTTCCCCATTTCAGACAGTGAAAGTTATTTCCATACCTTTGTGAACAAATAATTACTGAATTACCTGCTTAATCAAAGTGCACTCTAGCATTGCTGAGTACAGAGGAGCTTCTCTAGGGGATGATTCAGAACAGAATCTTAATTTCTGCTGTCTCTCAGGTGTCTGCAGGAGGGACTGGACTCCAGGATTCAGTTCCTTAAAGTTGCATGGTAGAAAATGAAAAGTTGCATATTTCCTCCCAAGGAACAGGATATGGGAATCACCAAATATTGTTTCTTGCTCTAAAAGGCACAGTCCTTTCATGTCCATGGCAGTAGTTTAATTGGTAGTGAATTTTAAGTGAGTGAATTTTAAGTGTGCGATTTATATAAAAGGAATGCAAGAAATACAAAGGCTCAGCAAGATTGGTGGGAAAAAACTCTACTTTTTGTACGTAATAAGGGATGCCCCCTATGAAAAACTGTGGCCTGTGAAGAGCCTTCTGTTCGTGATGGTAAACAGGGGAAGAAATGAAGAATTTTTACCAGCTTGTTAGAAGCAAGCACATTAACGATAAACTATGACATTTTCTTTTTTGGAACTACATCTTTTAAAGGAAGAAATATAACTAAAAGCACAGGATTGTCATAGGGGAGGAGGTGTTTGCTTTTAGCTGAGAACTCCTATTTCCAAGTCTGTACATCAAGGGAGGCTTCACTTCAAAGCTGTCTACACCAAGGAATAGGAACTTCTAATGAAACTGATAGTTAAACCCTCAGCTATCACATCATAAGCGAGTTGCTATAATAGTGCCTGCAACTATTGCACATCCTCTTTGATTTATTTCAGTTTTGATCTTTACCACCTGCTGGACCAGCACAGCTTTGTTCGCCCTGGCTGAGATTTTTTTTAAAAAATTAACCAATATACCAACAAAAATGCATTAACAATCCCTCATTATCTTTACATGATCATTATTTAGGCTTAATAAGAAAGAACATGAATAATAACAGGAAAATCAAGTCTCACACAGAAGAAAGAGATCAAGGCTACATTTTTAGATAAAACAAATTCCTGTCTTTTACGTATTCCAATTAATTACGTGATATGCTGCCTGTGCTGCAAATTTCCCTGTACTGTACTTAAATTGCATAAAAAATTGAAATGCTGTTGTTTCCTAGGTTTAAAAACAGATTTTAAAAGTTATTATATGTTCTGAGCTTGCTGAAGATTGGGTCTGAATATACAAATTTTGAGTATCTATCATATTGGCACTTGTATTTCTTTAATGAAGTGTTATATTGGCTCAGTTCATTGTATCCAATAATATCTGGGAGTAGGAAGAAACGTATGTGGATTTCCTAGTAATAAATAAGAGAAAAAATACAAAGTCATCCTAATAATCTGAAGATTTTACTAGTTTATGCCACTACTTATTAAGGAAAATAAAGTAGATTTGTCTCTTTGGAATAATTATAAGGTTTCTCTAATCAACTCTTACAGAATGTTCTTCTAACTGATTTTTGCCACAAGAAGAGATTTGTCCTGTTGAGAAAAAGAAAGCTTAGATTAAATTCTTGAATATTGACTTCCAAAGAGAGTAACATATATATTTACAGCGCTTGTTACCTTGAGAAGAGTAAGTCAGTATTCTGCTAAAAAGTCACAGTGTGACTCAGTAGCAGCAGAACAGCAGCCAGATAGTATTTTAATTGCGATTATTTGCATTAATCTTCCAAGCACTGAATTTACTGTATTCCCAGAGAGTTTGAGATACTCGTTTCCTTTCTTTCTTTCCCATGTTCTCATCCCTAATAAAATGCATTTGAGTCTTCTTAAAGAAAAAAAAAAAGAGGAACAGCAACTGGAACCTAAAACAACCAAACCCTGGGGAATGGTTTTGCAGAGCTTTAGAATTGCAATTGGTAGACTTTATGTAAATCAGGTTACCAATACTGGATTTACATAAAAATGCACAAAGTCCTCCAGGGTAAAGTGTATTATGAACACATCTGCCATCAGAGACAAACAGTAGGCACAGAAAAGGGTTTGGCTTATGGAGTTACTGAAGTTTAGCAGAGTTGAACTCAAAGGGACTCAATTTTTCACTCCTTTTGCCTTTAGAAATCTTCAGATGATAGGAATTTCTCACAGCCATGAGAGACCAGCCTGTTCTATACTGGGCTATTGAGGGAGGTCACATTTGCAAGACTTCAGCTCAGGCAGGGGTTCAATCTATTCCCAGCTAGGAGGAAGACTTATTTTTTAGGATACTAGCAAAGGGCTGCTGAGGTGATTAAGGGATGGGAGCACCTCACACGTGCAGAAAGGCTGGGACTGTTAATCCTGGTGCAGAAACCACTCAGCATGATTTCTTGAGTATATGAAACTATCGTGAAGGGAGGATGATTAGGAAATGGAGCAGTCCCTTTTCAGTGGTGTCTAGGGACAGGGCAATGTGCACAAACTGAAACAGAGGAATATAAAGAATTCCTTGGTTTTTTTGTTTTGTTTTTTTACTGGAGGTGACTGAATGCTGAAGACTGCTTTGAGCAATATGTTTAAAATGCCACTGTGAAGGTAAAGCACCTTATCATTAAAGCATTGGGGCAGTGGTCCACTAGCAACCTTTTTGGTACTCCTTTGTTCCCATTATTCAGGGAATTCTGTTTTGATGCTGTGAATTATTCAGTGCATAGACACGATGAGATTAGCCAGCCTGAGTCAGGAACCACGTAGTCAGTAAATCACAGGGGGTCTGAGCTTCATCTGCCACTGACAAATAGATCTCTTGGCAGGGATGAGTAGACTGTGGAGAGAGCTTTGTTCATGTATCTGCTCTGCAAGATTTGTATAAGATTTCCCTAATTTAAATACTGGGGAGCAGATATATAGATGCTGCACTTGCAACAACATTCACTGGATTCAGAAGTGTAGCTTTCACTTAGATTTGGATATGAACACTCTGCTGTTATTCACAGTAGGTCTGGTCCAAGACACTGAAAGTGTATTAAAAAACCAGCTTCTCAACAGTTTGGCAATTTGATCTGATAATATCTGTTCTCTGTGCAAGAACCTGAGAAATGAATTAGCAATTTGAGACCTAGTCAGTGCATAGTTAGAACAGGAATTGTTTACATTATATAGGAATACATTTAGTCAAGTGAAAGGATTTCTTTAGGAAGGCACTTCATCTGTTTCACTGTAAAGTTAATTTTAATTTGAAAAAACTTATGCTATTTTTCCAGAAGTATGCATTATTTCAGAAACAGATTAAAGGGAATCAGTTCATTGACTGTAAACACCTCATTTATTTGAAGTAATTATGTGAATATTTTATTCCAGGAAGAATATTTGATATCAAATGAGTCCTAATGTTTCTGCATAAATGTGGCTTTGTCTCAATAAATTAAAGCCTGTAAAACCATAATCTTAATAAACTTCACAAATTACTTTGCTCATGACTGTTAAACTGGAAGTGTTATCCACTCTGGAGGCAAATAATTGTTTCCATACTTGTTTATTTCTGACTATCACAGTAATTGTAAGGCATTCTCTTTGATGTAAACCCTTATACAGTTGTATATAAAAAGTGATATGAGCCATCTTGTGTTTTAATTGAATAACTTTGGCAACCAAATTTTCAATCTTCAAATATTGTTACATTAATTCACTTGGAACCATTCAAATAATTTCTAGAAGAAAATGAAGTATAGAGTGGGCTTATTCTTGTTTTTTGAATGTTATTCCCTGCTAAACAAGGTTCTCATCTATTCCTGAATGGGAACTTACTCTGTGCATGGCCTTTTTAAATAAATGAGCTGCCATGCTTATTCAGCCAATCACCCATGCATTAATGTAATGTTAAGTTTATTAACAGGTCTTTTAAAAGACCATGATAAAGTGCAACTTTCATTATTTTTAATTATGGTTGGCAGAGTACTGAAAAGCAGTTGTGAATCATGATTTGGTGGCTTTTGCCTTTTATTCCTCCCCAAAGGTTTCTACTTTTGTGTTACCTTAACTTATTCCCTACATCTTGATTGTAAAACCAGTTAGGAACTCTTCTCTTGTAACAGCTCATGGAGATTTTAAGGAAGCAGTTTTGGAATTAAATCACTCTGTTTAGGGTTTCAGTGTAGTAGCTCCATGAAGAGAAAAACAAGAACCATCTCACCCAGGCTTTTGCCACTGCAGCCTCATTCTCCAAATTACTGTATGTTTTCTATCCTTCGTCTTAAAAGTGAAGGAAGGTGAGATAATCACTGGTACCTCACCTGTCACAGGGTCATTGGGCTGAAAATTACCCTTCAGTGGTGGGTCATTGTGCTTCTAGATGGAGAGACTTTGTATTATAATGGCAGTTAATTATTAATAATTCTGTGAGAGCATTCCCAGAGTAAATTTCTAAAATACCCTGAGCTGTGATTGAGCATTTTCAAATATCTAATATTTCTGGGTGAAAGGAGTCATTAATTCTCCATTTGCAGAATAAGTGGACTGCTCAGGGCTGTGGAAAATTCAGAAGCTCTCTGTGATGAGACATGATTTCAGGTTTTACCTCCAAGTTTGTCTTGCAGGGTCAAGGACTTGGTGCATAGAGACATTGAAGATTCTTTGAGCTGCTGGTCTATGTCCAGAAAGTGACACTTAAGACTTGGAGTGGGTGATTTTGCATTAAATTCCTTGGATATGTGAAATAAAGCATTTAATCAGTGACTAGTGGGAGGGTGTGTAGCTACAATCTGTAAAGGGAGGATCAGTCTTGTGCTTATTTAGTTTTTCATGTGATTCAGACATATGAGATGAGAATCTTTTAGAATTTTAAATAGCTAGATAGTATTTTAAGACCAAATTAGAACATTTTGCAAAGTCACTATGTCTTGTTATTGTGTTGTGCTGAACTTATCTTCTTTAAATCTGATTCTTTAAATCTGGAGTTACGGGGTGAATATACACACGAGCTGTTGGAAATTGATGTTTTCTTTTTGTTATTAAAAATATGGTATGCAAAATTTTAAATTAAAAAAAAAGTGAAAAAATCCAAACTTAAAAGTGATACTTTTTTTCCCTCAAAATTCCTCTTTTATACTGTCTTCAAAACTCAGCCCAGAAGTAGATAAAATACATAATATTAGCTTTTAGAATTATTACTTAATTGAGACTGCAGGTAATGATTTGAGAAGGGAGGTTTTATTGTGAATCTAGAATGGAACTGGAAACAAGTGTAAAGCAGATATGATAAAATGTTGCATGAAGTTATTATTCAGCTCCCAGCTGTCACAAAGAAGTTGTAGTCTTGCTGGTTAAAAACATTCTGTGTGACTATGAATTTGATATAAAAAGCATTTAGCTTCTGTAGGTTTTGTCTGCATCTCTTTTTTGCTGAGCACTTTTACTGGCTCAGATCAACTTTATCTATTGACTTTTGCTTTGCTCCAGCTATCTTTTAAAGTAATTAGGTATTTTTTTGACACCTCAATCTATTAGCTTCCTTACTTTGAGATTTTTTTATGGATTGTGGTCACGCCTGGTTTACAATTTTGAGAGTTGTCTTAAAAGCAAAATGTTCTACATAAAGGTGTTCTGAATGAGAAACAGCAGGCATGGTCTCAGAATAGGCTGGGGAATGGAGGATTGCATGCAAGCCTGGGACTTTTCAAGATTTTTGGCATCATTTGAGAGTCAAGCTGAAAGCAGAGGGAATTCCATTGTTACTTTGTTTTATTCTGAAGTAGTGTTTGCCTTCACAACGAAGAGTCGAGTGAAAGGCTGCAACTATGCCATTTATTTTTAAAAATCGCTATTTTATCATAATTGTATTTATATAACTATATATAAATAATCTTAAGACCATGCTGCATATGTGTGATTTCCCCTTTGGTAAAGAATAAGGCACCAAAAAAGAGATATGGGAGCTTTAACAGTTTTATATTTTTCATTTTTTAAGCACCCCTGTGGACTCCAGAGCAAAGATCAAGCTAACATTTTATTAGTAAACTATTGGCCAAGTTTTAATTTTTGCCCAGTTACTTTGGGTTTCACTAACTAAAAAAAACCCAAACTTTCCATCAAGCTGTATCTTTTCACACAGATCCTGTCTGTCTCCAAACTTGAGGAAGTTTGGGGGATTTTTAAAATAGATTTTGGCATGTAGATAATTTTTCCAGACCAACTATTTTGGTGATAAACTGTATTTATTTGGGTTCTTTTCAATATGAAAAGAAAGTCATCCAAGAGCTGTGGCAAACCTCCTGATGGGACAGATTGGTTTTTAGTGTTGAGGAGTGTGGTTGGACGCCCACTTTGCCTTTACAGCCAATGAAAAAAAGACAAGCAATTCTCACTTATATCACATTTTTAAAATATTCATTAGAAGAAATGAGACGGAGGCTTCCATATTCTGCTAAACTTTGAAAGTAGGACTTAAAAGGCCCATTTAATTAGATGGTACTTTGCCCCCTTACACTCCTTAAATCTTGTCCTTTATATTTATGACAGGTACAGACAAATTTATGGTATTTAATTATAGGCAAAGAGACCATTTCCTGCCATAGCCATAATATCACAGAACAGTTGATGTGGAAATTAATGATAATGAGAGATACTTAGTTTCTTGTTACTTTATTAGTAAAGGAATGTATTACCTCAAAGACTGTTCTACACTTGAGAAATATTCAGTGCAAAATGCTGAAGCAGTCATGACATTCAAGTGAGAATGTGAAGATTTATCTTGGCATATGGTGATAGAAAGAAGGCGATATGTTTTGACAAGTATCGTAATTTGACAGTTAAAATAAATACACAGTCAAACAAAAATGGGATGGCTGATGAAAACTATGTGCTGAGTACTTTTCCTATAGTTGCTCTGAATAACACAGAAGCTTTTATGACGTTGGTAATCTGGAACACCTGCGGACTCTGAGTGAGAACCAAGGGCATTGTATCTCACATTATAGCATTGCAGTTTTTGGATTTTATTTCCAGAAACAATACTGCAGCACTGCGCAGTGGGAACTTACCAATGTGAGCATTACTCACAGATGAATCATGAAGGTTATCAAAAATGACTAAACAGAGAGAACCGCAGGGAGATCTTCTGGGTCCAAGAACAAACAAATGTATTTGGTCCTTTCTTATTTATTCCTTTGGTTGCTGGCAGAGCAGGAGGCCTGAAAGCACTCAAATCTCCAAAATAATTTAATTTTATACTGAAAAGTCCTGAAAGTGTCTCATAAGGGTCAGAGCATCCTGACACTCAGGTCTTTCCGTGAAGATCCAGCACTGTGCTAGGAGCCCTGGGGTGCAGGGGGCGAGGGCAGGGCTGGGGAGCCCAGGCTGCTCCTGGGCTGGGCAGGACAGACCCTGCAAGGCTGCCACTGGCACTCGCTTGGGCGCCCCTTTGCTCAGCTCTCTGCACCAGTTTTGTCCTCCAGGAGCTTCATGGAGAACCATCTTTGATATGAAGACGTGATTATTAAATGGTACAAATTATTCCTTGGCTTTACCCAATGTGTTGATTTATTCAAACTGAGGATCTGACTCATAACATCTGTTGTGTTCATCACTGTTATTTCCTTGCATTACCACTCCTATTATATTAAAAAAAATTGGAATAGTTTGAAAGGAAACATAGAAAGACAGACTTTTTTTAGATGTAACAATTTCTCCTTAGAGAAATTAGATATTGGTGTATACAGTTGCCAGCTGCTACTGTACTTTGATGGATAGTCTGCTTTTCTGCCAGAAAAAGTATCTGAATACATTAAACAATATACTAAACAGAGCATAATACAGCTTCCTGTTATTTAGTTTGTTGTTGTTGTATAGTTCTTACCAACACAGAGGTATTTACTTCTTAAATCTGCACTGTTATAGAAATGAGATCTTTATAAATCTGAAAATCTCAAATTTAGATTTGACCCAAGGCTTGTCTTATTTTCTGTTACCAAATATATCTAAAATTCAATATATTTTGAAAGTTTCAGGGGACTTCTCTATCAGTAGCTGCACCTCTCTAACCAGGATATATCAGTTGTTTTTTTTTTTTTTTCATTATACTAGATAATAATTTGGAAAGTGAAATAATCACGGCTGTACCATTTTCCTGACTTAGCTCTGACCTATTTATTTGCTTTTTGTGGGGGAGCCCTTCCATAACTTTGATCATTCTTTCCTGTTCTTTGTAGTTTTTTGGTTGGTTGTTTTTTGCCTATTTTTTTGTTTTTTTCTTTTTTTTGTTCTGACATTTCCTTTCACTAAGGAAGGCAGAGGAATAGAACCACCCACACTCTTTAGGTAGTGAGCTTATTATGGATTTATTGAGTTGTACAGTAATGGTTTCATTGCTGAATTCACTGGCATCACTGTGTCTGAGAAGGCCTTAAGATGAAGATTCTAGAAGGTTTTAAAATTAATCTTGAGGGTTTTCCCCTCCCTAAATATTGTGTCTGATCTGTCCCCCTAGGAAAATTGGAATAGCTGTAGTTTTCCATGGAAAAAAGGGTGTTAAAAGTCTCTAAAAAATAAGTATGGCAAGGTTGCCAGAGTTTAGCAGTGCTTTCTGCTAATGAGTATCAGTACTTTGAAATCTCAGGTTGCTTAATTTTTCTTTTCTTAATCACCAGCCAATGAAGGCCATATTCTTGAACTAAAATGTAGGGGGAAAATTATGACTTGGAAAGTGTCTGACTTTTCCAAGCTCTCCAGTTTTCCTAGCTAGAATAGATGAAATTACTGCAACAATCATGATTGCCCCTTTGAAAGTAATTTAACCTTATTTTTTGTCAAAGAGTTTTTAAGAAATCTGGACAGATCAGCACTGATATGGCACAGGTTTAGAGCTGTTCAGAATATTTCATTTTGGTTGTATGAATTTCACGTACATATTAATTTTTAAAAGTGCATTTTATCATTTTATGTACATGAGGCTTAATATGCTATGTAAAAAAAAATTCTCAGCGTGACTGTTCCATTTGTGGAATGCTCATTTTAATAGTGCCAAGGCAATTTTGGCTAGGTTGATTGCAGTTATTTCTATTTGGTAATATATTTATAACCTTATATAAAAAATAAAACCCCACACAAAACCAAAAATACCTACAAATCCCTAGGTTGATTGCAGTTATTTCTATTTGGTAATATATTTATAACCTTATATATAAAAAAAAACCCCACAAAACCAAAACTACCAAAAATACCTACAAATCCACAAAACAAAACAAACAAACAAAAAACCCCCCAGACTAAAATAACACAGAGCCAGAATCAGCCTAAAATTCCCCATCCTGTCTTTGTTAGGTGGAGTGGTTACCTCTGCTAGTGACGTGCCTGTAGCAGCTGGCCTAAGGAAAGCCTCTAAGCTCATGTGCTTGCTCTGTCCAGCTGCTTTTGAAGCTGGAAAATTATTTTTTCTTGAATTTGTCTCCCTTTTCTGCAGCCCTGTGTTGTGCCATGGTTCAGCTTGAGAGCAGCCTTGGGGTTTGTCTGCATTTCCTTTCTTGTATCTGGTTCTTCTTGAACAGGTCTGCAGCCAAACATCTTCCAGCAGCTCGTTTGCTTGCTCATGGAAAGTGAGCAGACAACTGAGATCCCTTGCACTATGTGCAGTGTTGGAATCCAAAATATAAGGAATTCTCAGAATTTTGGGCCTGTAAGCTAAAGCTTAAACACAGGAATTGATTTGAGACCTTGCAAGAGGCTTCCAAACTCAGGTGATAGACGTGAGGATGAGGATTTATCATTTAAAGCAGAGACATATTCAGTTAAAAAGAGTAAAGTTTAGAGTTTTAGACTTTAAGACATAGAAAAATTAAAAATAGTTACAAAGGTAAACAAGGAGTTTAGAATGCAGCACTGTAGGTTTGTGTGTCATAACATGATTGGCTAAGACATCTAACACTGTAGCATGAGTCCATAAGATTAAATATTTAAGGATTGGGTCAAAAACATAAATATCCTTATTGGCAGTGTTTTATTGGTCAATAAATCCATAAAACATCTTGTAACTAAAGGTCTTGTGACCTCCTGAACCATGCAGTAAAGATGTGAGCTGAACTCACCCTTCCTGCTGTGTGGAAGACAAGAAAAATAAACCACATTGTATAAAAACTCAGAGGCCCTGTCTCTAACTCTTTCAAAATTCTTTCAAAAATCCCCATAGTGCAGAACAAACAGTTTTCTGAGTGCATCCTTCTTGTAGCAATAAATACATACATACCTTTATAGGAACTTTTGCCAGTGAGGTATATTTAGGCCCATGTGTCTCACCGGAAAAGCAGGTGGCTTTTCTGAGCAAGCAGGAGAGACAAAAGCCTGTTGGGAGAAACAGCAACAGTGCCTTGATACTTTAAGATGTACAAGGTAAATATCTCCTTGTCTGTGTTCAGGTACAGAGAACACTGAAAGAAAACAAAGAGATATTCCCCAGATGTGTCACAAAAATAACTGTGGGAACTCAAGAAAATGAATTGTCTCCTTCCAGTGGGAAGGAGACTGCTACTTCTGTGCTTGGATCTGTTTTCCTGTTTTCTGTTTTTCATAAGCTTCTAACAGTGAGCTCCTGAAAACACAGCTTACCTTTAAGCTGTGCCTTGCCAGCACTGTCACTTCAGGTATGTTTTCTGTTTTTCATAAGCTTCTAACAGTGAGCTCCTGAAAACACAGCTTACCTTAAGTCGTGTTTTCCCAGCACTGTCACTTCAGGTGCTCTGCTGTTTGTGAACCCTCATGTCCTCCAGCAGGGCAGGTGGTGCTGGCTCATGACCCAGGACAAGGCTCTGTTTGACAGAGAATAAAGTAGGTTGTCTCTGGAGCCCCTTTCTGCCATTTGCTCCTTCTGTGACCACAGAAGGAGAGTTAGCCCTGCTTTTGGCTTTCACCCTCGTGCAGCCTGCCAAGGACTGTGATTCTGATGGGATAACGTGGTCTGCCAGCACAAAATCCCTGAGTGTGCAGCATCCCTGCTCTCTGCATAGTGGGCTGGACAGGAGAAAAGTATTTGGCTTGGGCCAGGTACAGAAGTGGGAATTAAGACAATTATTGAGGCTCTTGGTGGTGCTTTGTATGTTGTGTGTGGACCACAGGTTGCTCATGGAAGTTCTCTTCTAATTTAGGGATCTTAAACTGCAGTTTCTGAATTATTAAGCAAAAAGAAGAAACATTGCAGAATAACAGTGGCTTTAGGTCATAGAAGACAGGGTGTGCAATCTCACTTTACTGGGAAACCAACCAAAAAGCATATCCTGCAGGCAAGAGAGGACTGATTGCTTTGGTGTGGGGGAGAGGATAAAACACCTTTACAGGCTTGAGGCTGGAGGACAGAGTGAGAGCCTAAATATTGGAGTGGAGGTCTTGGTAATAGAAACAGAGTGGAATCTCTGTTTCTGGACACTCTGCCCTTTTACAGTGTAGAGCCTGTTAATCTTGTGGTCTCCTTGAGATGCAGCTTCCAAACTGCAGCATCCTTGCTAGCCTGTGCTCTGCTGGACTAAGTCAGTGTCTTCTCTGACACACAGATGGTGCTCCTCAGGGCACAGCAGGTGAGTCTGGATGGCAATATTTAACTGACTCTTCTATTCCTATGAGTGGTTTAACTGCATGTTTCTTAGAAACAGGACCTGTGTGTGGGAGGAAATGCATTCTGGTAGGAACTATAAGTTGGTCTCCTTTCAGAACATGATTACAGAAAAATACGCTTTTGACCATTTAGGGAGCTTCCTCATACTGAATTTCTGGTTCAGGCTTTTGGTCTTGCAAACAGCTTGATTTGTGTTTTTAAAGACGAACTGAAGATGAAACCTTTTTTAAAAATTAATATAGTCTAGATAATTCTGAAAATTATTTTCTAATTGAATGACACTCAGGCCATATATTGTCTTCTGGTGTTTGCAATATCTTTTCCTATGTCTCTTTTACTACATCAGCAAACCATCCCTTGCTGTGAACCCTGAATGTCAAGTCTCCACTGCCCTGCTTGGACAGAGTAGAGGCCACGCTTGTTTTTACAGTTCTGAATCCACTGTAGAGAAAATGTCCTTATCTTACAGGAAGATGAAATTTTATATCTAATGTAGGAAGTGAACTTTGTGGGACTTTGACTTTACAACCACTTCACCCAGCTGTGCAAATGTAAGTACCATTCTTAATGAGATCCATCTAGATATTGAAGTTTTTTGAGAGTCTGCTGAACAAGTAGCATCTCCTCAGAGTAAGGCATGAAACCTGTTAACAGGCTGCCCAAATACTGGGGTTTCAGGCTTGTTATATAGATAATTCTTCTTAATATCTTGAACCACAACAAATAGATCTGTAATAAGAGAGCTAAAGTCATGTGGTGAAAGAGGTGCTATTGGCCTACTCCAGAACTCTGCAATTGCCATTGAGCTCAGCTGTGCAGATCTAGCTTAGACAAAATAATCTGCTGAAATTTGACAGTTTCATTCATGCAGGGATCCAGCTTCCAGTGCAGCAGCAGCATGACTCTTGGGAGTATGTTGGGGTGGAAGGTATTCAAATGGCAATTTGCCAAAGCAAGTCTGTATGTGAAAGGCTTCTGGTGACACCCTGTTCTTTGAGACTGGGCCATTTGTCCTGATTTATTTGCAGTAAGCTGTCCAGTCTGTCCCCTGCAGCTCCAGGAGCTCACCCTGAGGTTCCATCTCACATTTCTTTCCTTCTAATAAGTGGAGAAATCCCTGCTTTTGGTGCTGCAACCATGGTGCCAGAGTAAGAGATGCCCTGTTCTTGAGCAGAATACTGGGCTTGCTCTGGAGCCTCTGTCACCTGCTTTGACATTTACCTGCTATTGGTACTGCTGATGTGTTTATTGACCAGTTAAAGGTGCTGATCTGATTGAAGATGTGTCTGAAGATCCTGCCATGTATCTACCTCTTCTCAAAAAGATAAGGTTTTCAGATAATCCAAATCCACAGCAGTTCTCTGTGGCAAGAAGTTGGGTGCAGCAGTGCCTGGTGCAGCATCACACAGAGCCTGTGCTCCGAGCTGTGGGTGGCGGTGTGCAGGGCTGGCTGAGAGGGAGGATGTGTGCAGGTTTGGAAGACACAGGGCTGTGTGAGCTGGTAGGGCTCAATTAGGTGAATGGGGTGAAGAACAGCAAGTAATGAGACCCATTGTAGTGCAGATCCTGCCGGCAGCCCTGGAGCTGGTTCATGCAGCACAGCTCCCTTTGTTGCTGTGGTAACCACGGTGCGGTTTTTTGAATATTTATGCTGTGTAAAAGGAGCTTGAATAACCTAAAGATAGCGTGGATGGCTCTTTAACATGAGTCCCTTTGGTAGGAATAGAGACTTTGATTCCTTTGGAAAAACTTACCTGATGCTGTCTTATTTTTCCCAAGATTGGTGAAAAATGCTAATAAATTGGCACTTGTGTAGCCTGGGGAGTGGGGTGAGGTGGTGGCAGTATTTGGGGCTTGTCAGAAAAACTCAGTGCATAGTTCCACTTTGTTCTCTTCCCAAAGCCTTTTTTGTTTGTGCATTAATTTAAGCATTCAGTATCAATGTTCAGCCCTCATGGGATGACTCTTTTCGAGGCAGAGGATGCTGCCTGCTTCTGTGAAATCAGATTAGGTAGGAGATGTGTAAAGCACCATGATCGTGCTGTGGGGAGTGGAACCCTGCTGGTTCCAAAATCTGACAGGACCTACAAAGCCCTACGGGCTTCAGTCCATGTTCTGGCAGTGCTGGTTTCTTTTGGTGTTTCTTACTTGGCCACATTGCAGGATTTTTCACAAGATATGTTTTGTAAAGCTTTTGTGTTTTCCCAAGTGTAGTGAAACTACTTCAGCAATTACCTTGTACAGCTTCTTGTTCCCAGAAGCTCAAGGAGTGGGAAGGCATTTGAGCAATTGCTGTTCTGTCCTGATCTCTCTGAAATGCTTCTCCTTCCTGCAGATCCCAGCTTCTCACGGAAGGAGTCTCATTCAGCACAGTATGGAGCAGCAAAGAGCAGCCCTTGCCTCAGAGCAGGCTAATTTACAGGTTGAACTTTGCAGCAGCTTTTCTGTTACAATTATCTGAAGTTTCCCAGCACAATCTGTTGGTTTCAGTTGTGTTGCCCTTTTGCTGATTAGTTGAACTGCTGCTTTAGGAATGTGTGTGAAAGTTTGTGGATTTCCAGGGAGAGGAATTTAGAAAATAGGAAGTTCTGTTGCATGGTTTTGGATGCTTTTTAAAACAAGACAAACCAAACCAACAAAAAAACCTCCAAACCAAACCCCCGGTAGCTCAAGATCAGAGATTTAAAATATAGAGGAGCTTAAAAATGGGGGGAAAGGGTTTTTATTTTCCTGGAGAAATCCTCTCAGAAATAGTTACTTATGATTTGCAGCCTGAACACTTGGCCTGTACTGCACAGACTCAGGACTCAGAAGTTTCTCACTTCACCTTCAGACAAGAATCATAGAATTGTTTAGGTTGGAAAGAAACTAAGGTCATCAAGTTCACCTGAGGACACAGAAGGATACCTTTCAGTTGTGCATTTTTCTTCAGGATGCTCTTGGCCATGACACAGATGCAGGCAGTTGGGGATTATGAGTTGCAGCTTTGTGTTTTGTTGACAGGTGTTAACTCTGGGGGTTTGCCAGCCCTCATTGAGTGAGCCTTCCTTCTCCTGTGCTGAAAAGTTGGCAAGTGACAGGAACTCCTCTCAGATTTTTTCAGGATGTTCAGGATCCCTCCTGAGCTCTGACTTACCCACTGCTGGGAGCCTGGTCTGGTCAGCTGGCATTTTGTTGGTGTTGTTTTGATAACTGCAGTCTGGAGGATTGTGGCCAGGAAGGGGGTGATGTACAGAGGAGAGATCCAAACTGTTTTGTGTGACACTTCTGTTTCCTCAGCGTAGCTGGAAACAGTTTTGACCCATCACACTTACTGGGCCCCAAACCACAGCTGCTTGGAGCCCTGGAAGTTCAAATTCAGCAGATGTCCAGTTCAAGAGGCTGCTAGGGCAATGTCTTCTCTTTTAAAAGTATCCCCAAACCAGGTGCAGCTAAAAATGGAGACTCACGGACAAATCACCAGTGCAACAAGTGCAACTGTTCCCATTTAGATGTGTTTAAGTGGCATTCCCAGAACAAATTTCTTTCTAAGGTGTTTAATCAGCAGTTTCCCAATATTTGACCTTTTTGTACCTTTTACTTAAATACGTGCATTTTTTCAAATACCTTCATGCAATGACAGATTAATACTTCTATTTGCTGGCTGCATTCACCCGAATTCTGCTTCCACTGGAAAAATTTATTTCTTGGTGATAATAATGAAATAGAAAGGAGACTATGGCATGGACAAAAGCTGTAAAATATGTAAATAAAACTAAGGTTTCTTCTCTCATCGCCTGTCTGGGGATAGCAAATAACTAAAGGGTTATGAGGAGTAATAATTTACTTCAGATTGAACAGTAAACTGTTCAAAAAAAAGATAACTTAGATACTCAGATAATTCAATATGTTTATCTTCAACTGTAGCAGAGAATCTCAGTTGCACGCTAATTTTTCTATTTAGGTAAATCCATTCTGCCTTTTCTACCTAAGGTGCCCTTGGTGTTCAGTTATTATTACAAGTTATTCTTGTGTGATTACCTCTTCTCCAGGAGCTTTATTTTCCTAATAAGTAAAATGTTTCAGGTTTCTCTGCAGAAAATGTGAGAGATAAATGTATGGAATTGCATGTTCAGTTTGGAAACAGTATCTCCATAGCAAGTCAGAAGTTGTTGGATTTGGTTTAGAATAATGTCACAATTGCTGTTATGGTGGTGGGGTTGGAGGTTTTAATTGAGTGAATTTCTCCTCTGAGTGAATAATTTCCTTTAAAACACAGTCCTTTGAAGTGCACAAAAACCTGCACCCACCATTTAGAAAAGTAACTGGTTTGTGTGCTGTTTATGGTGCTCAGTGGTACACAGATGTGTTAACAATTCTACTTCTGGAAGTTCTGGGTGATATTCACACTAGGAAATATACTTAATTTCCCACTTTCTTTTGCTTAACTGCAAAACAGCTAAAATGTGAAGCAATAGTGATATATAATGTAGCCTAAAGGAATTGCAACCCTCACGTCCCTTATTACTGCAGTATTTACAAAATCATTTACCAGAGTTAAGTTTCCAATTCCAGCTTTATGGAGAAAACAAGGTTTATCATAGGCAAACAGATGGTTTTCTGAAATTATTATCTTTTTCTCTGTTCAGAAGAGCACAGTAATAGGATATCAGCAGTCCCTGGCGAGGTGAGTCTGTGACCATGGGGTTTAGACACAGGAAATTCACAGGCTTTGCTCTTCTTTACTGAAGAACAGATTTCATCTCTGTGCTAGAAAAATAAATAAAGAACTGGGGAGAGGGGGTGTGGAAATTGTTTCAGACCTTTGGTTTTTGGTTTGAAGATGGAAAGCAGTAACTCAGTTTAAAAAACAAGACCGTGTTTTGAATTAATAATTTTCAGAGAATGTTCTTCTGCAGTTGAACTTCTCAGGTGAAACTAACTATACAATTTGAATTAGTTTCTTACCTGTAAATTAAAGCATTGATCTTTTATGGTACTTTTTATTATGACAATTTTTTTTCTTTTTTAATGGTGAAATGCCACTGATTATTCATTACTCCTCACAGAAGTGAAATTGCAGGGTGTGATTGCAATAATGAACATTATTTACTCTCATGGAATTGCATGGAATCTAACATAATCTGATTTAAATCCAGATTCAGCTGCTTTTGAAGTAGTTATTCCATTTCTTCATTCAGCATACTTTTGTAACTAAACTTTCACACCAAAAAATGTAGACTAATGACTGGGGAATGAAAACAGTCATCAAAATTTCATTAAGTATATATATTTGAACTGTCATTTAATTGTGATTCTTTCTCCCAGGTGAATGTATGACAGGGACAACACTAATGGGATTCACTGTGACTGACTTGAGATAAATGTAGCTGTAATTGTAGATAAATCTCAGATAGTTCCCTGAACTTCCTTGATTTTCAGCAAAGGCGCATTTTGACTTTCAATTCCTTTAGCCTGTTGCATTTCATACTACTTTGAATCATACTTAGAATTTTCTGTCAGTTTACTAGCTATGAAGATGTCTATGCTGGTAGCTCAGAAGGTGTTTTGCAAACATGTAAAATGTAAATGGTTTGAAGTTTTTGGTGATGGATGGAACCTAATACAAAAAACCAAAAACACCTCAGATATTTTTTAGATTTTTCTTAGATCTGCTCTGGAAAATGTTCTCTTTTTCCACAACACTTCATTTATCACAATCTTTCTTCTAGTTTTTCTTTATGGAAGTCAGGGTAATATGTATACGAATTATTTTTCTTCCTAATGCTTCCACTTTTCATGCTACTTATTTGCAATATTTCCTTAGGAAAGGAACCAAGAGAACATCAGTGTCATTGAACTGTGTCAGTAATTTTGTTTCTCCTGTTCATCAGAGAGGGCCTGTGTATTAAAACACTACTAAGAAATGGTGAATGGGAACGTTTAAATTACAGAATGCTACAATTATAACATGTTAATGGGTGGGTGTTAAAGGTATCACAGCTGATAATCAGGAATTTTTCTGGCTCACTGGAGTGTTTCACAGTCCATAACAATCAAATACCTATGAATTAAAATGAGGGGTGCAGTAGTATCTGCAGAGGGGTAGAAATATCTGAATCTAGTCATGGTGTGCACAGCTTGGCCACTTTTCAAGGGGCTGGGGGAAGCCTGGAGCCTCCCTCCCTTGCATTTGGGGTTGTGTTTCAGTGCAGGTCCCTGCCTGAGCCCTGTTCTTAGCAGTGCCTCTTGCCTTGTCTCATGCCTTGCTTCTCCTGGTCTTTCTGGGTTTGTCTCACACCCAGGGAATGATGACCAGTGAGCTGATGAATTAGGTGTAAAACCAGGTCTCTCCTAGTTTTTCTGTCACCTGCCCACTTCTGTTCCTCAAATCTTGTCACCTTTTATGTCCTTTGGTGCTCTTCTGGCTTGGGGTCTGACCCAGGAGGAGGGAGTGAATACTCCAGCATTTTAAATTCAAAATGTAAATCTCCAGAAGTTTCTACTTAGCAGCATGGAGCAAGTACTGGGTATTCATAGACATACCAACCTTTTGATGGTGTTTATCAGCTGAATGCCCAGCTAAACTCCTGAATTCCAGGTGGGCTTGCCAGCTGAGTACAGCTTTTTGTTGGCATAGGTGCAGCCTGAGCATCAGGTAACTCACAGATCCCTCAGTGCAGAGCCACTGACCACATCTGACTCTCAACAAAGTGTGAGAGAAGAGCTCCCATTCCATTTCATTTGGATTAAAGACCCTTTGGTGTTGGAACCACGGGTAAAGGCAGTGTAGAGGAAGGTGCCCTAACCCCTTAGCTGGAAGTATTATTCAGTGGGAGTCTTCAAATCCTCTTTTGAAGCCTTTGTCTTTCCTAGGGTAAGTAAGAAATTGGTATTAAGTGACAGAGTCTGCCTTTAGTTTATTGGTTAGAGATTCTTCTGGAGAGAGGGAAGACTTCAGTTTCTTTCAAAATATTTAAGCACTTCTACAAATATATGACTAGAGCCTGGAACTGATGTCTCTCTGGTAGGGACTCTAACCACCAGGGCATTCAGTAATTCTCACTGGCATAATAACTAGTATGTGTCCCACAGAGAATCACTTCAGGAAAAGAGATCAACAGATTCCTACTGGGTATTCCCAGCTGGCTGATAGAGATGATTATTTCATCAATAAGTTGACCTTTGTGAATACCAATACCTACAGAAATTGAATATTTGCACCCCAAGTTAGTGCTACTTTGTGGCAGGGTGCCTAAAAATTTTTGTTGCGTAAAGATAATTCTTTGCCTAAGCTTGAAATTAATTCTCTTTTGGTTCTGCACTGGGCATTTAAAGTGAACAAACTTGTATATAATTATCTGCTGATGCTGCTTCCATGAGACAAAACTGAAGTGAAAATGCTCTGAATAGAAAGTGTCTGACTGGAGGGGGAAAGGCCTGAACACCCTGCAGATATCTTCAGTAGCCCTTTTCTTGAGGTATTTTCCATTGTGCTTGATGAAAGTTCTTGCTATCAAAAACTAGAAGTATTGCTCTTCTAGTAGAAAGGCATTAGTAATAGACCTGTTATACAACCTGGATTTATATCTTCACTACTCCAGATACTGGTGTAATGAATGGTGTATGAAAAAAATATATGAGTGCTTAAGAAACTGGAAAATGCACTCAGGATGAATGGTTGAAATATTTGTTTTTACTTGAAATTCATAATCATGTTGGGGTAAAAATTTGTTTGATATTTCCACAGTTTTTATTAATTAGAGCCTTCTGCACTTTACTGTGAATCTCTCAGCTGTGGCTGAGCAATAATCATACATTTCCTTATCCAGCTTGACACTGCTGATAGCTCTTGTAATTCATTCTCTTGATTATGTTTGGCAACTCATAATTTGCTGGTAGCTGGTGTATCAGAATAAGAGTTCCTGGTGAGCATTCACACCATTTAACTCTCATGACATGATTTAATTAGAGGAAATTACCTGAATGTTACCCCTACTTGCTTTCCCTTTAAGGGGTCTGTAAGACAAACTGAGTCCCCATTCTATTAAAACAGGGGAAAGGACAAGTAGCCTAAGCTTTGATGGACAGGGAACTTGCAAAAACAATGAACTCAGTCCTTTGGCTTTCATGCTGATCTGTCTCTTAATTAGGTGGGATGTAAATTATGCTTATTGAGAGATGACAGGAGATTTTTTTCTTTTAAACGTACCTAAATATGATGAATACTTTGTTCTTACTTGTCATTAGAGATTTTCTACTTGAATTTGTTCACACGCATTTTTGCCTCTTCATAAAAGCCTTTGCCCTTCCTTTGGTTCACGTTTGGTTTGACATGAGCATGACAAAAATCTGTAACATAAATGAACTTGTGATGAATTACAACAGTTCATAATTTGAACTGTACAATCTCAGCCAGGGACTGAATGGTGCCACCTCTTCTGCCAGCTGGCAGTCTCATGGGAGAAGCTCTTCAAACTATAAACAGAACAAAACCAACAAAAGGATCCCAAACCCAACCAAAAGAGAAGGTGCCCAAACCCCAACCCAACACCTCCTGCATAGTGTGGAGAACTGGAAAGGTGACCTTAGGTAGGATTTCTAACAGAACAGGGCAAAAATGTGTTAATTTGCACTTGCACTGTAGATGCCATGTGTGGTAGAAAGGAAGAATGAGCTAAGTAGTGAACTAAATAAAGCTGTCCCCAGATTTCATTTGTATGAAGATATTTTTGCTAGACAATTTTTATCACACAGAATCTGTCTATTTCCAGCTTGCAAAGCACTGTGGGAATCTGTCCAAGGCACTTCAGTGTAAATTGACTTTCTGTATTTGCTATATTAATTGATTATAATCAAGAGAATTTTGGAAACAGAAAATGCAATTATGAGAACTCTACAGAGAACTTTTAATATTAAGAAATTTTATAGTTGTGGGTAATTTTTGGGAAACATTTTTCTCAAGGGGTAGATACCTCTGTGTTTTGCTTAGGATTCCATGTGTGTGCTCATGATTATGGCCTGCCTTATAGCCTTCTCCTCTCAGAAAAGCCTGTAGTGAATAGATAACAGTGCTACAGTGTTGTGTAGAAATCCCTAGCAAAGAATTGCCCTGTGAGATGGTTGTGTGCTAGACAAAAGGCAAAAGACAAATATCTTTTTTTCCTCATTTAAAGTATCTTTAGGCCTATGACCTACCTTTTTGGGTTAAGAGAAACAAAAGTGGATACAGTGTGCTATAACCTTGTTGACATCTTCCTGTTAGAAGCCACATGAGTGACAGCAGTTAATCTGAAAATCATTTAACCCTCACTATGTTTTATCTCTTTATGCTTTTACACAAATTTTCATTTATAGTTCATCCGTTTCTAATAATTGAATGGAATTTGTTGTTTATTGACATCTGGCCTTCCTTTTTAGATATGCAGGAATGTAGAAATTATTAATGAAACATTAATAGTAGAACTGAGAATAGCACTCTCAGCATGAGCATTCTGTCAGGAGATGAAATGTAGATTTTCTGTGTGGGTAACATAAAACCAAATACAAGAATCAAAAAGATCCTCATGAATAAACATGAGGTCTTGGAAACATCATCATTCTCCCTCATCCTGTTGTTTCCTATTCCTTTTAAAATTTCTATTATTTTATTTTTAGAAACAGTGTTCAGATGTTCCTGGGATGGTAATGTTAGAGTTGCTAATGGCCCCTGGCATGTGTTATCATGATGTCAGGGTGTTTTAAAGGCTTTTTACAGTCTTAGTGTTTCAAGTCCAATCTATTTTTTCTGACATTACCTGGCAGTGATGTAGCCTAAACAGATTGTTTGTAAGTCTTGGAAATATTGATGCAAAGGATGCACTTTCATTTAAGCCATAGATCTTTGCAACAGGAAAATGATTGCAGCACATGTTGTGGAAAAGGTAATTCACTTTTGACTAGACATTCAAATGAGAAGAGGCTGTAATTTTCAGCTTAAGTACTAAAGGTGGGGGAATCTGTAGTTATTTGTTTTAGTGATTAAAATACAAAACCACAAAGGACAAGAAATTCCCCGAGCAGGAGCAGAGTTGTGCTTCCCTTGTGGATTCCTGGTAGTCAATGAAACTACAGAATTTTTTTTTTGAACATCACCAAAATGTGATTGTGGTATCTTTTGAATTTTGTTTTTTTTTGTTAGTTTTTTTTTTTTTTTTTTAAACTTTAAATAATATAAAATGTGATTGTGGTATCTTTTGAATTTTATTTTTTTTAAACTTTAAATAATACAGCATATATTTGGTGAGATATTTGGAATTAAAAATAGAGAATGTTGATTTTTTTTTTCAATCAGTTCTCATTTTGGAGCAAAATCATAATTTTCAATGTCAGAATTATTTGCAGGAGGAAATTAGATTTTTCTGGTCCACCATTTTAAGTAGGCTGAAGCAGAACTTTCAGGATGAGCTACTTTTTCTTCATAATTTGTAAAAATCTTTTGATTTCTCTTTCATTCTCTGAAGTATCTATTTTCAGTCTTTGATTGAACGCCCCAGATCCAATTAAACATAACTCCTCCTCCTTTGGATCATCCCCATTTGTATATAACTCCTAATCAGAACGATTTCTTTCTCCTTCTTGATCTAAATAGTTTCTCTTGATGGCTCTGACTTTCCTAGACAGGGGATTTTATGTCTGCAATACACGATGAGCATGTTTCAAACTCTGTGTCTTGCCACTGTATTGCTTGGTTGCTGCAGACAGCTCTGGAAATTCTGTTAACTGCCTTAATAATCCTTCTTGCACTGTCTGTAACTAAAAGGTGAATTTGCAGCTCACAATGATGGTGCAATGTTAGTGAGAAACCGTGTTCTGCCTAGCAGGTGGGGCAGTCCTCAGGCTTGTGTGTGAGAATTTCAAGTCTCTTTGTTCTGAACTCTCTTGTATTTTCAAAAGCAGAAATCTGCTAGGATCACTGAATCCTAGCAGAGGAAAACTTTGGTTGGCATTCTTGCCAGAGGTCCAGGATGAAAATGCTATGTCTGTTACCTAGCTGAAAATTACTTTTCTGGGATCATGAGAAGAATCTATAGGGAACTTAGTGAGAAAACAGGGTGATTTTTGTTAGATTTCAGAGATGTCATTTGACTGAGACCAGGGAGTTTCAATTTTTAGCATAGAACTCTTGATGAGAAGATTATTTCCAGGCAGAGATAAAATCCTGACAACTGAAAATCACATAACTCAGTGCCTGTCAGTAATTCTGGTATTGAGGGGGTTTGCTAAGAAATTCCCCAAGCCTGTCAAGAAGCAGTCTTGGAAGGATCAATAGTTAACTACTGGTCTTCCTGTCAGAAATATCTGAAAAAAAGTGATGGTTTAAAGAAAAAAAAAAGGGATATATACAAGAATTTGCAGTTGTTACCTCACTGCAGTATTCAACCATGTAATAGTCACAGTGATCTTCCTGCCTTTTGCATTACCTAAAAGCCACAATGAAAGAAGGAAAAACAAACTCCCTCCAAAATCCTATGCCAAGGGTAGGGTTGGGGGATCACCTCTCTCAGATTTTTTTTCTGTTTGAATATGGTTTTGTCTAACATATAGCTCCAGAAATAAGTTCTATTGTATAAAAAATAAATCAACTAAATTACTAATATTTGTAACAAATCAAGTCATTTAGATAGAATAAAGTTAGAGAATAACTGGACTGGAGGACCTTTGGGATGTGGTTGGTCTCAGCTCTTGCTTAAAGCAGAACCAACACTGTTTGCCATGTTTGCATGAATGGGTCGTGTCTGGAGCACTGCAATGATCCAGTCCCTTTTGAGTTGATGGAGTGTAGCAGACACTCTGCTGAGGTTTATTTTGAGACCAGGGGTGGTGCACTGCAATCATAGACTGCAAGACTTTCCTCACTACTCATAATTTTTAATATATTGCTTTGCAATAAACTCTGAGTTCTGCAGCACTTCTGTGCAGTTGGCTGCCATAAAGAAGTGCTTCCAGTCCCTGACAACAGCAGAGCTACAAGTTCAGGTATCTTGGAAAATCAAACCTTAATTTCTGCTGATGGCTGTGCAGGATGTGTTGGATTCAGATCAGTAGCTGGTAGTTGGAATAATGCAGGCTGTGTACCAGGAGACAGATTGACTCATGCAATGGTCCTTAATTCGTCCCCACAGGAAGAAAACATGATTCTGTGTTTGAATTATTTCCTGCAACATTGACTGCCAGTCTCCAGATCAATAATGTTAAAAGAACTTTTCTACCTGTCCATGAACATAAAGTTTGACTTCATTTAGTGACTTTCTAATAAAATATTTTACATAAAGTATTATTAGGGTAATCTTTGACAGTTTAGCTAGGAAATGTGGGTGTAAATGCTTTTTTTTGCGGTGCAGACAGCCATGACTGACAGAACTACACAGGGGCCTTGACACAGTGTTCTTGTCACTGTTCCCCAGGGGGTTTGGGGATGCTTTATGGCCCCTGGATGCAAGGCATGGAGCTTACATCACTAAATGTTAGAGATGAGGTACTTTTGATTACTTCACAGGGGACCAGATTGTTAAAACAAATCTCTTTGTAGATCTGTATGTAGGGTCATAAATCTCATTCTGTCTCTGGGTTATTAAAAGAGGCACTCTGTGGCCCACAAGCTGGACTAAGTGAAATGGCTACTGTAATTTCTGTAATGATTTAAAGTAGAACTAAACTTTTCAAGTAAGCATAGTAATTTTGCCAAAACATAATTTTTTAAATCCTTTTTCTGTGATAACCTTGACCATGTAATTATTTTTGTGTAGCACCACTGTTAGGTGAAGTCACTGATTTTGTGTATTGGGTAAAAATTGAGTCTGGTGCTTTTTTTGCTTATTTCTCTTATGTAACTACTAACCAGCTGCATATTTAAATTACCTTTTAACAAAAATCATAGCAAATTTAAGGATTTCTAGATTTCTTATTTTAGAGAGATAATATCTCTACTACTCTGTTAATTCTCAAATATTAGCACATACTTCTCTATATTATGTAGTAGTTATAGCTGTCCCTGTGACGTTTTTAATTTTTAAAGTTAGGCATAATACAATAATATTTTGAATGTCTGTGATGTCTGGGACAATGCATAGCAGTTTGTGATATGCATTATTGAGCATATCCCCATAAAGCTTTTTAAAGACGATGTTATGTGCTTTTTTATTTTTCCTTAGTTGGAAAGTTATCTTCATTAGAGTCCATCCCTAAAGGCTGCATTCTCAGAGGTTCCAGGATGTTGCTCTGCAAGGCAAAAAATCTTATTCTGCTGCTTCTTCCTTAAAAACTCTCCTGGATCCTGTGCTGCTCTGAAGAGAAGTAAAGCACTCTTAATCACAGAGTGATAGAACGGTTTGGGTTGCAATGGACTTTAAAGATCTTCCAGTAGACAGTGTCCATGCCCTAGGTAAGAAGGTTGGAACTAGAAAATCAAATAGGATTCCGAGCACTCTGCATGGGTATGGAAGGAGCAGGATCTTGTGTTCTGGTTTGTAGTGGTCTAAGGTCCTAATTGGCATATCAAAACTGGGAGTAAGCATAGAACCATAATGTGCTGTCACAGAAGACAAAGATTGCCCCCCAAACCAGTCACCAAATCCAGTACAGCAATATGGGCTAAGTGTGACTTTTGCTGCAGTGTCTCCATGTTTAGGTCTTGCTCCTGGACAGTTGCCTTGTGGAATCTATTCCTGGCCCCAAAGCTGAACAAAAGCTGGCCAGAAAGACCATGGGGCGTGTGAATGATTACTTTGACTTGTGAATAGTCAGGGACTTCTGTGGGTTGGGGGGGGATTCCAGGTTGTTGTATGGTTTGGTTTGGTTTTTTTGTAAACTTTATGTGGGTACGCAAAATAGACTTTAGGAAAGAATAGATATTTTTGAAATTTAAATGAGCATCAGTGGGGTGAGAAGGGGATCAAATTGAATAATAATGCATACTCATGTGTGTTCAGGTTTGCTCAACCATAATTAAAAGATTCTAATTGGTTTGCATTAGTTTTGGATATAAAGCAGAAACTGCACATCTTTTCCACACTATTTGTTATGTAGTGATGCCAATAATATATGTATTTAATTCAGCTTTCAGTTGGATATAATCCAAGGCCGTGCTGGGGAACAATTAGAGGAAGGACTTGTATGAATAAACTTGATTGCTGTTAAGGTTTACATTATTACTTTCTCTAAGGGTTGCAATTACTTCATCTCCTTCATTCAAGCTATCTTTGTAAAGGTCAGGAAAAAAAGTGAGTTTTGGTGGGGGAGGGAAGGTTGTCTTTTGGGCTTTTTTGGAAAGGAATTTCATCTCAATGACAAATGGTTCTTTGCTGATAGGAAGGAAAAAAAAAAAAAGAATTAAGTGGTTCAATTAGGGGTGAACAAATTCTAACAGGAAGAAGGTCGGAACTTGTCCAGTTTCAATGCTGTCTAAAATCTGAGTGGAACTTCAATGATTGCTTCAGTGTTAATGCTGAATTCCATGATTAAGGCTCTTTAGACCCCAGGGGGATATTTTGGGTGCCTTCATTCAGCTTTAGTAGTGCATTCTTTCTGAGCCTGTAGGTTTTTGGATTTGTTAGGCAACTTTCTTATGTTTTTAAGTCCATTAATGCCATTCCAGAGTGCTGTGGAATTGATCTCATTTGGCTTGTGCTATTTCTTTTGTGAGGCAAAATATCTTCACAGTCCAGTGTTTTTGTCAATAAAATATGGGAAATGCCAGTGAGATCTGGACATTTCCCTTTACTTTCCACACTGAGTTATGCTGCCCACATTCTTCCACATGAAAACTAACACCAGTTTTGTACCTGTAGCTCTTTATACAGACTTGACTTAGACAGATTAGATGAAGTAACAGACTGGGATTTCTCTCAAACTTTATTTTTGTCTAATTTTTTTTTTTTTTTGAGAGGAGGTGTGAATTCCTGATAATGTAGAAGAGCCTATGCTGTGTCCTGTCTTGACAATATAAAGAGGAAATTGAAAGTAAGGGAATTTCTCACACTGAAAGTATTACCATATCCAGTCACAGTGGTAAGGCCAAAGAACCAGTTACAGCAAACATATTTAAATGAAAAGCAGTTTTGAATGTTTACCCAAGTTTGAAGTTGGGTTTAAATTGGCCTATTGATTGAGCCACTGTGTGAAGTTGTGTAGTCCTTGGGAAGATATTTTTTGGGCCAGAGTTCTCAAACAGTTTATGGTTTTCCCTATCGTATAGAAAACTGCTGATGTGATTTATCTACTGTAGCTGTCAAAGTGTCTAATCCAGGCAAATTGTTAGGCTTCCTTTCAGTCAGCAAAAAACCGTGAGGAAGTCATCAATTCCTTTTTATGGAAGGGGAAGTTTATTGTCTTTGGACGTGGCCATTTGCCTTTGTGGCCCATGGAAAAGGAACTGGGTGGCCCTCTTTGAGTAGACCTTAAGCAGGTAGAGTGGGTGCTCTGCCATGGGCTGTGCCAAATTTGTCTGTAATATTGAATGCTGTTTTGAATGTTTATCTTTTGCTTTACTCATAGCAGGACTCCAATGTTTTGACAAGTTCCATGATAATAAAATGCTGTGTCAGTACGTGCTTTAGGAAGGAAATGTTAAATATTTTCAGATTATTTGCTCATGGGGCTTCATGCTCCTTCAATTCAATTCACAGTTCAGGACAAACCTGCTAAAGATTAACAAGCAGAGAAGCTGTCCTTATATTCCAGTGATCCTCAAAAGCTGAAAGAAACACTTTTCATAGTAAGTGTACAGTTATTATTGGACTTGATATTGTGAAATACCATTTTGCTAAACAAAGTTCTAGTGTATAATATATTTTGCAGAATTGAAATTTGCATAAAGATAGAATGGAAGAATTCTATTTTCAAGTAGTACTAAAATATGATAAATTTTTTTGCTTGCTGTGAGTGCCTGTAAAATACCATACACTAAAAGTGTCAAGTCTGCTGAAAGATAGCTCTGAAGCACTTTTACTTTTAATCTTCTAAATAGGCATGAACTCAGAAAAAGGTATTCACAATTTGTAGTGTAAACCACAATGCTTTATTAAATAGCTTCTATTTATTATTATTTATTTGACTAGAAAAACATGAACTACTTACCAAAATAACTTGCAAACTTAGTATTAATATAGACCTTTGCAGAATCCCATAACTCTCTAGGTTAAAAGTGCACAAAGATGAAATATGACATTAAAAATATGCACTATGTGTAACTTTCATGTCTTGTCTAGCTTTCAGAAATTTGAAAGCTCTCCAATAATTTGCATGAATTTGTAGCCTCCTAAGGTGTAGCAGTCACCATTCACAAATGGGAAAAAATCTTTACCATGGTGTAGATGTCACCATGCTTCCATGGATCCACCATGAATCCCATGGATTCCACTAAAAATTACCAGACAAGATTTCCAGTGTGTTTGCTGTACTTGGTATTTGACAGTTTGTGCTCAGAGCCTGACTTATAAAGTAAAGCATTAGCCCACACTCCCAAAAAATTGGGAGGGATCATATTTGATAGGGGTGTAAGGCTAAATCCTGTGAGAAGATGCCTTTAATAACTCCTGCGTTGTGCTTGGTCCCTTCCACCTTCATTAGCTAAAGAACCAAAGCTGGCTCTGTGTGAGTGCATCCTCCAAGCTCCACTCCCATGGTCAGTCCCACTGACCCAAAAAATACCTCTTTGTCTTTTTGGGATGCCATAGGAAACCAAAGTCTTCCCCACAGCTTAAATTTCTTACTTTTGTCTCCTTTGCATCCTTCAGAAAATGGAATATCAATTCCAATTTCTCATGTATAAATATCAAGTCATATTCAGTAAGGATAAAGACCTTCCTGACATCATTTCAGTGTGGCTAGAGGCACCGCATCATCATTTGTATTTAACCTAATTTAGTACTTCAGACAGACTTGAGAGCTTATCTAAGAGAATTAATCAGCTGGTGAGGCTTAGAGAGGCAGCTGAGTCATTTTGATGTGTCCCTACAGCAGCAAGACTGTTGCAACTTCATTTTGTGTGCAAAGGACACAGTTCTGAGCCTGTTTTACATCTGTGTATGGCTGTGGGACTACTATTATGGATTTGTTAAGAATGCAGAGACCCCAGCTTAGGAACCTGCTGTGAGTTCTTGCAAATCTTACCCTTTCTTGTCAGTCATCTGTAGACAGATGTGGGGATTAACCACTTTATCTAATTAGGCTCCTTGACTAGCTGTTAAGCTTTGCAGTTGTACCTCTCTGCCCCTGTTCTTGCGAGTTTGTTAATGGCATTCAAGTCATGCAAGGGAAGTCCAGTCAGCACATCTGCACACTCTGCAAACAGATCCATTTGCCAAGTGCTGCCCTCAGTCAGGTCAGTGTCCTGCAGCTCTTTGTGGACTATTCTGCTGCTGCACACAACATGAATTTTTCAAGCCTCTCACTCATTCAGTCTCTGTCTCTCCAGCTCGTTAGTGTGAGAGCAATTCAAAGCTGGAGGACAACTTTCAATGTTCCAAATTATCCTTAGGGGAGCCTAGAGAGTTAGATTTCCCTAGGCTGAAGCTGACCTTCCTGAACCTACTGTCAGTGCATAAAATTTGGTAAAACATAGTATCTACTTAAACTGCACTTACTTCTACAGGAGTAGCTGACTTATTTAATGCTCATACATGAGGCTGTACTTACAAGGAGTTTATTTCAGCTTAAGAGACTCAGTCTTTCCAAGAATTCAGATGTCCTTCATTTCAACTAGCAGATAGTTTACTACCTTCTAGTAATTTATTACTTTCTAGTAATTTTTTGCCACATTTTTCTTGGCAGAAAAATCTCTCTCTTATTTTTGTGTTTGGTTTTTTTTTTTTTTCACTAGGAACTTTTCAAATAAGGGCCATTCTCTTTTATCCCTGAGCAGGAAAAGGAATTTTTTAAACAATTGTCATGTATCATTGAAGAGTTGAGGTAGAGTTACTTAGGACATACATATCTTTAAAGACTGTCCATGTTACCTCCTTGTGATAATTCAGTGCCTGAAAAAGTAAAGTCACTTTGTGACTCAGTTACCTGAAGACATCCTCAACTGTTCAATATTGAGCCTTCCTCTCACATTTGCTGTGCAAAATTCCTTACAATCTCTCCTGAACCAGGCTCTCACAAAGTGATTCAGGTTACTTGTATGGTTGTGATTCTATCCCCCAAACTAAACCACTCTCTCAACCATAGTGGAGGGCAATTACCTGTACGTGGTGGTAGAGCTTGTGGGCAGTGACCCTGCTGGTGGCAGCACTATGTCAGGGTGAGGGTAGAAACCTTCCTACCCTTGGTCTTTTGAAGGTAGAACAGTCCAAAGCTTCAATTGACAAACACTTACATTTGAATGTCTGTATAATAGATATTTCTAAATGCATTTAATATCCTAATATCCTTATATGTTCGGGAGTAATATTGGTTCTGCCATATCCTCCTGTTTTATTCATGCTGGTATGTGTAACTGTGGTTAGAAAACATTGAATTATTCTCTTTTGAACTTAATTTTCAAAGTATTTTTTTATAAGGAGGCATTGTAAAAGTGCGTTTTGACAATTTTTGGGGAGGAAAAGAATTGAATTTATGAATACTGGAAATTATTCTGCAGACAAAGAAAAGTATTATTCCTTAGATGAGACTGTGTGCTTGGCAAAAGAGCAGGTATCTAGGGCAAACTTCAGAGGACCAATATAGATGCACTGACCTAAGCTGGCTGCTGTAATCTATTAGTTTGATGCCTTTTTCTCTTGTGCTGAGTGGACCCTGGCTAATTACACATGATTTCCCCAACATCAAGAGGATGCAGAGACAAAAACATCCAGAACTAAAAGCTGTGCTGCCCAGATTCAAAAGATGGTCAAAGAGAATCTCTTTTGACTCTAAAATGAGTTCCAGTGTTCATATCCTCACATTGGGTTTTTTAGTTTCACACCACCTTTGGGGTGACCTATCTTCCAACTCAGGATAGGGAAATTAAGTTTTCCCAAAAGTTTTCTCTTAATATGTAGGGACTGATCAAGAAAATTCCAGGGTAATGTGCTGCATATTAACTTATATTTTAACATCTTCAAATTCTTGAAGGAATAAAATCAGACAAAACAAAACCCTGCTATTTAAAAGGAGTGGAGCATAGCTGCAATAAATATCTTGAAATGATTGGATTCTCCTACCTGTTCTGCTTTAAAATTATGACTACTTTTCTGTTCTCCAGTTCTTTTTATTTATTCTTATATGGATTTATTTAGTCTCTTCTACTGCTAGAAATAATCTATTTTAACTGTTTGCATTTGGTAGGGGGAATTGAATATGATGAATGGAACAGGTAAGAAATAAGTATTGATTTAGCATTGTGTTTGTGGGCTGCTTGGCATTCTGTGGAAACATATTACATTATTCTGAGTTAATAATCAATTAGTAATAAGATTTCCATAATCCAGTAATAGCTGCAATAAAGGACAATTTACAGAGCTGGATATTGTTGGCTATAATACAACATGTAGCATTGCTTTTGCCCACCATTGAATATTCCCTGGAATTTATCTTGTTGATAGAGTAATGAAAATGATATTGACTATATTTAGTAAATATTACTGCATAAAATTCAGTGGCCATCCTGCCTTAAAATAAACTAGAAATAAATTGAATGCAATTAGTTTTCTTCTTTCCTCTTGTTATTAGAATCTTCAATAAAGTATAATTTTAGGTAGGCTGAAAAATAGACTTTGGGGAGCTGTTCTGAGAATGGGAAGCTGTTCTGAGAACTTATGCTTGCATGAGCAGAGTAGAAAATTCTGATGAGGTGGACTTTTATGATGCCAAAACATGGAAGGCAAAGGAAAATAAAGTTCTACTCATTTTCAAGACTATGCCAGTAAATTTCTGTCTCAGTCAAGATGATTTAGATATTCATCTCTCAGGCAAACATCTGAACCCACAGGCTTTCTCTTCCCATTCCTTTTGAAATTTTCAGAATACAGAAGAGGATTCAATATCTATTGAATATAAAAGTAGATATTTTGAAGCAGTTGCCACATTTCACAAAATACAGCAGTTACCATTTAGGTGCAACTAGATTGTAATTATTTTCTTTCTTCTGAAGACTGATTTATTTTTATTTGCAAATACCCAGTCTATTTTTCTTCAAGTAAAATATAATTTTTTCACTTATTAAGAATTTATACACTCTGTGCAATTATCAGAAATAAGAGACAGTTGAACAATCTAAGATTTGTAATGAAGTTATTATGATTCTGTCATATGAAAAGGGGAGATTTTTTCCTTTGACCTCAGTGTTTGATTTGTCTGATTTCCTTGACCCTCAGTGTTTGATTTGTCTGCCAGTGCCCCAGGATGGTTGAGACCTTTGTGCCTGATCAGTTTGCCCATGTGTCACCACAGGGGCCCCTCACTGACCACTTCTGCTGGATCACGGGGTGGTTCAAATTACATTTTCAGGGACACACCAATAGCACAAGGGAGATCCCTCAGTGAGCCTTTATTCAGTGTGTTCCCTGCTGCTGGCACCTGCCAGCTCCTGTGAAGGACTCACACTCACATTTATAGAAGAACTGCCTTTATTAACATTAAATTGTGCCAGGTTAAGCCTTGAGGATTGTTGGTGATGGTATTTGACTGCAAAAATGCATTCGTAGCAATACACAGGGAGGCTCTAATCCCCAATAAAAGTGTGCACAGAGGGCAGGTTCAGCCTGTTGACTGATCCCAGTATTTACAATGGTGTCTTCCCTAACTTTTCTCCCATTCTTGACTTTTATACTATTTCTTTATATTTAGGTGGAGCTTGGGTGACTACTCATACATGCCTTTGTTGCTGATTGGTGTAAAATTCTTCCACTTTGGTTTTAAAGATAGAGTCAATAAAATCTAGAGCAGATGCGCAGTGAGGGGTGATCATACCTTGGGGGAGAGCAATTTTGGAGGGGGTGTGTGTGTTAATATTGCAATTATGCTGTAGTAAACCAATTTCCTCTGAGGAGAACAATTTCACCACAGCTGTTCTTCAGCTGGAAGACATTTTCCCTCTCCCCTGGCTGACAGGTGGTTTGGGGTTTATCACCTGGAAAGTACCATCGAGTTCCCCTCCTCATGAAGGATTTCATCAGAGCCTGGCTGTGGTGTCTCCACTCCTCTGTTCCCTCCTTCTCATCAGGTACTGCAGTTTTGTGGGGAATCACCCGGAACATTCCAACCCCATTCCATCCAGGGAGAAGCAGCTGTATTTTGCTCTATACTTTCTGTACCACTGTAACTTCTGTTAGGAAGAGAATAAAATTTCTCGTTTCCTCCAGTTTTATCCCCACACATGTTTCCACGGGAACCACACAGAAATGCAGCTTTTCACATACTCAAAATTATAATAATTTTTATGTTTCTTAACTTTTTACATGGCAATTAGAGAAACTCTGGACTTTCTGACACTGATACTTGTGCTAAGCATCTATAAAACTCTGTGCTGACAGTTTGAATTTTAGTAAGAAATACTTTACACTTCTCTGTACTGTTCTGGTAAATTGTAACTTCAGATGTTCTGTCTAGAAATCTTTTTTCCCTGTTTTTCTACATAAGAGATTTACTAGGTCTGTATCTTGAACCTTTGTTGTTCAGCCCCAGTGAGTTCTGTCATTATTCCTGCACTGAATGAGGTCTTGAAACTAAAGCATTCTGACACAGTCCTGCTTTCTTGTACAGCTATTTCATGTCTTCACACAATATGTTTCAAACTACTGCACTGCAGCATGCTCAATGCTTTTTTCTCCCCACAAGAAGTTACCTTTTGTTGTTGAGGTGACAGTTTCATATATGGTCAATTAAATGTGTGAAAGCTGTTTATAACTTTACAAGGATTTATTAGGGGATGGAGCACAGTGAGACATGCTTGATTTTCCTCATATAGCACAAGGCCTTTGTCTAGCACATTTTATAAATATTTGGTGCTTCAACTTAGCTGGAAAGAAACACATTCTGTGTAAAGGACCGTGTTTCCTTCCACCCATTACTTATTTCTGGGGAAATCTGAATAGATTGGTAGCTAGGTAGAATTCTTGTGTTCAAGGTGATAGTCAGTGAGGTCACCCACACAAACATCTTCCCTTCCTCCAGGAGATATAGATTATAAAGTTACCATCCCTCTGGTATTCTTTCCTGAGCTGAGGTGTTGCAATTAAACTGTGCCTGACTTTAGCCAAAATGCCAAGAAGTGACCTGACCAAGTGAGTGCTCCTAAAGTGAGTTAGTGCCACATAAAATGTGCTTTTCTATGGGCATGCTCACTGGACAGTCTGTGTGGGGTTGCAATTAAACTGTGCCTGACTTTAGCCAAAATGCCAAGAAGTGACCTGACCAAGTGAGTGCTCCTAAAGTGAGTTAGTGCCACATAAAATATGCTTTTCTACGGGCGTGCTCACAGTCTGTGTGGCTGCTGCTCCTGTTATTCTAAATAGCTGAGGAAAGGCTACACCTCCTGTGTTCTGTGAACAGTGTTGTTCCTTCTCATCTTCTAGAATTTAATGATGTGAGTAACCTCTAAGTGTAGGTGCAGGCATTATTTATAATGGGTTATTTTGTTGACTACATTACTGTATGAATTCACATGTCTCATCAGAAGAGAAAAGGTGGACTCTACCATGTGACTATGGGAAATGGTGACTATGGACTGGGTTGGATTTGTCAAAGCTATAGCACAGTGCTAAAAGGTTGAGCCCTGATATCTTTAATAATAAGGTTATGACTAACATAATATTTTTAAATGGTGCAAAGCTAATCTCTTTCTTGTATCATTTCAGTGTTGGTAAAATTAGGTAGGGAGCATGAGGAATTCATGAATGCCCACCAGATCTGTTCTCTTTAGGAAGAAAATTCTTCCAGGTATATTGAAAATACTTTCCAATTAATTGGAAATTTTGATTTTTAGTAATTACCTGATTAAAAAAGTGCTTAGAAATTCTGTTTGCATATATGTTGATGTTCCTGAGTACAGTTGCACTTGCTGGACATGCAGAGTTACCTGCCCAGTCTGTGCAATCCCAGTGTCTGCCAGACTTTGTCTGTTGCTGGTGCTTTTGGTGTGGGTGAATGCATTCTCCCAACAGGGTGCTCCCAGCAATGCCTGAAGGGCACAGCAGAGGTTTGTGCATCCTCTCCTTGCTCAAAGGGAGGTTTTGCAGCTGCCAAATGCCCATTACTGCCTTCCAAACTCAGCTGTGTGTGCCTCTGGGAGGAGCAGAGGCTGCTCAGGTAAGGAGAGCTGCAAGGAGCCAAGAGCAATCCATTCCTGCAGCAGCACCTGAATTAAGAGGTCCAAAGAGTCAGTTTGGGGATGTAACTGAAGCTCAAAGGATGTATTTTCTGTATAAAAAAGAATCAGACTTAATTTTCTCAGTTTTGTTGACCTTCCTCTCAAACAACAGTGTTTAGGACTTGGGAATTTGCAGTAAAATTCCACAATACAGAGCACCTGCCCCTCTCAGGGATGAGCTCTGTGAGCTGTGTCACCACCACACAAGTCAGAAGCAAGGGATACAAAACAGCTGATACAGCACTTGCAAAAACTTGCTGTGAGTTTGGGGATCAGCTTTCTGTTCCCAGCATGACTAACTGATTGGGCCTTGATTTTTCTTTTGTTGCCTTTTCCCTCTTTTCTGATTTGACACAATGGGTGGCTGAGGCCTTTAGTTATGTTGGCCTGTTTCAGAAAATTAATTTACATACTTTACATCCTTTCAATCTGCTTGAGATAAAGATCTAATTAATCTGAACATGACAGGCAAGTATAATGCTAAGGCAAATGGTAAATCTGTGTTTAGGAGTATTGGTTCCTTCGTCTATTGTTGTGATGCATTTTTAATTCACATTTAAAAATGTGAATTAATGCTTTAGGCCATTTGTATGCAAATCCATTCCAATTATTTTCTGATGATTTACACTTGGCGTTTGTGTGGGATATATTGTAAATGAAATTCAGTAGAACTATGTTTTTTCTTCATAAAATTAACTCCCCTATTTTCAGAGTGTTAAATGCTGTGACTGCTGTTCTTTTTATACCAGGCTGTGGACCTGATAGTAAATAGAGGCCACATAATGTATTTAAAAATACAAAGGATATGGTTTCTAAGGAAAGTTTACTATATTAAAATGGTAGATGTTTTGTCTATGCAGGCAAAACCCTCTAGGTTTCTGAAGAATTGTTTAGAATACCCAAAAGACTATTATTTCAATTTATGGAACTGAAATGTCAGGAATTAATTTTTATAACAGTCTTTACTCTAGCTATGTTCTCTTAAATAAAACCTATTGGATAAGACACTGGAAGCTTTTAAAGTATTTTCTGTTCATCACACCATTGTAGCCCAGACTCAGCAAAGCATATTAATCTGTGAACAAAAATAAGTCTGTGTATAAGTCCTTTTCTAGATGCAAAACCACTTCAACATATGGACAGATTCCTCAGTAATATTGCAGCTTTTATCAGTGGTTTAAAGGGCTGGCAAACTGAAACACATTATACAGCATCTGGCTTGCAAGGGCCTGGATGTAAATTCTATCTGTGCAAAGCCAGAATTTTGAGGATTTAGGAATCTCTACCCTTCTGAATTTCTTATCTGATTTTTAGTTTTATAAGTGGAACATGCAAACATTTTCTGCCCACTGAGATGTTTGTAATCCCATTTCTAATAATCAAGAAAAAATGTAAGCTGCCTATTTTGAATGCTCTGTTGATAAGCATTTCAACAAGATGATTCTAAACTTACACTGTGCTGGATTATCTGTGATAAATTTCTCTGTCAAAGAAGCATTTTGCATATGACAAGTTTTTCTGTGCTGCTATGCCATTGAATTTTTTTAAATAAATGTTTTTTGTGTCTGACAGTGTAGTCCTGCATATGCCATTGCATGCACAATGTAAAAATGATTACTTTTTTCCATTTTTTTCTGCCTAACTTACAATGAGTTCAAAGCTGCATACTTACAATACAATAGGAGAATAATTATTTTAGAACAAATGATCTTTTCAACAGTCCACCATTTCCCTACACTTTTAGTTTATTGAATGGCTGATAAAAATGATATGCTGCATGTTTGAGAGAGGCAGAATAAAAAGGACATACTTGATCCTTGTCAATACTTCCTGCTTTACAAAAACTCTTCAGAGACTCGAGATGTATGATTATGTAAAATTGCCTTTTCTTTATGGCTCATTCAATATCATATTTCCATATTTATAAAAAACCACATGCAATTCAAAACTGTGGTGGATGTGACCTTACAGGTGAGTTCAATCACCAGCATTTAGAACTATATCTTGTGTGTTAGTCAAACCATTTCCAGTTGTGATATAAAATTCAAAACATGGAAAATCAAATCCTTGAGGAAAAAAAAAAGATTGTATTCTTCAATTTGTTAGGGACATACTCATTAGAACTGCTCATTTCACGAAATGGTAAAGCCTGATTTGGAAAGAGCTTTTCTAAATAACTGCAAAAACAAGCCTAATCCATGACACCTACATTTTATCACGAACAAAATTAAAACTCTGCCTTCCAAACTGGCACACTGAAACTTTGCCTTGGCTTCTTTGGTGCCTGGCAAGAGGAGGATGCTTGGCTGTGGCCGGGGTGGCTGAGCAGGTGCCTCCTGCCCCAGAGCGGGGGAGCTCTGCCCTGCCCTTCCTGGAGGGGCTGTGGAAGGGGCTGGCAGCTGGAATCACAGCACAGATGGGTGATCTTTTTGCAGCCTGGCCAAGGAGACTTTGACCTAGGAGGCAGGGGAAGTACAGAATAGATTTGGAGGGAGATGGCCTTGGAAGAATGGCATTAATCTAAGGTGACAGAGAAGGAGAGAACTGTATGGGGCAAGCTGAGAAAACATACTGAATGGATGGTGATTTTTCTGGCTGTCTGAAGAGGAGGCAGGTTTTTCCAGAAAATGCATAAATTTCTGGAAAGGACCTGAAAGGTCTGGAGTGACTTATCTGTCCACATTTCTCAATCAATACTGAGTAAATTATATCTTGTTTTTCATCTCCTATTCTTACCTGTAGGGTAAGAATTCTTTGTCAACAGTGTGGAAACCTCCTTGTAAAGGGAGAAAACCCCACTGAATCCTGTGTTATGTCAGCATTTTGTTTATGTAGTCTTGCCTTTAAGAAGCACAGTTTTTTAAAATTACTTACCCTATATATATGATAATATAGTAATGCTCTTTATTACTTAAATTATGTGATTTGAAAAGATGTCCCAACACATTTGTATATAAGTTGATTAAATATATTCCAATACAGTGGTTTATTATATAAAATCTAATACAAATTAAAAGTAAAAAACCCCATCATTGTTGCTTTGAAAACTTTCTACTTGAAAGACTTAACCACACAAAACAGGATTCTTAAGCCTGTAAGTGCCAGTATAGACATTTCTATTAAGATTCAATTTAGTTTAAAATAGTTTTGAGTAATTTCTGACTTCACAATTGAAAGAGTCATGCTTACCTGGTTTACATGCAGCAGTACACTCAAGAAGCAAATCTGGAATATAAATAAATGATTCTATGCCTAATAAAAAGAATTTTCAGAAAGGAGATCCTTATTCCCTTTAACAGTTATTTATTCATTAACAAGTCAAATTTTTAAACTTCATTGAATAAGGGTAAAAAAAGTTGCCAAGGAAAATATGGTGTATTGTCTAGAATTGTAGCAACCAGTAAAATTATAGTAAAAAGTACACTAATGTCAATGAAATATATCTTATGAGGTAGTTCTCACTTCTTTTGTCTTTTTCAGGTTTTCTGCAGTCATGTTTTTTTCTTCCTTTTGGCTTTTTTTTTTTTTTATGGCAATCCTACAAAGATGAAATGAAACCTTCTCTTTTCCTCCTGATAGTAAGGACAAAGGCTCTCTCTAAACACAATACAATACAATTTTGGTAGAAGAAAAAGAGTGCTGTGCTCTATAGAAGAAAGTATCCATAGGGGACTGCAATCAAAAGACAGTATGAACTTGATCAGAAACAAATGAAAAGGACTCTGATTCAGTGGTGAGTTTTCTTTCTCTCTCTTTTTTTTTTTAATAATTCAGGAACAAATTATACGTTTAACATCAGGAGCCAGAAGTTCCCTTCCTGGATAAGTGTCTTGGATAAAAAATTATTCAGTGCTCCATTTCCAACAAAGAATGGAGGTAGCAGAAGAGACAATTTACCCTACCTGGCATGTAACAGTTCTGATAAATGCAGCTCACAAAGTTCAATATCAGTGCTGCTGTTTCCTTTGATGCCCAAAGAACTGGGAATTTGGTCTTTGATTCAATTGCTGCCATCAGCAGCTTGTGTGTTTTTGGTGCCACTGAGAAGTTCCACCCAGGACATGAAAGTCAGAGACTCAGAACAATCAACCCCAAGGCCAGCAGCCTGCAGAGTGATGCAGCTTTTGTCACTTAGGTAGACTGAAAGACTAACATTAATTTAATCTAGACAAGGCTCTGCTTATGCCTTCTGCTCCTATTTTGCTGTCATATATATTTCAATTCAGAAGCTGGAAAAATTAGGCTAAATAATTGGCTGTTCATATCAGTGAAATACATGGAAAGAGCAGAGAGCAGTGCAAGATTAGTGAGATAACAGAACTAAGTAAATATAGCTTTCATGATGGAAAACTTTAATTATTTCTTCTTAAGTGTGACCAGGCATGAAAATACATTTCCAAGAATAGTACCTGATTGGCATCTTAGTAATAAACTCTGATCTTAAATAGATTTCATAATTTATTATTCTTTAATATGTTTTTAGGAGTGATGATTGGTTTCTAACTTCACTTTGCTTTGTGTTGAACTGCATACACAAACCTTAAACTTGCAACTTGCCACAAAGGGCAGCTTGACCTGATGAAGGAGCATGACCCTGTGGCTAGAGAGTTTAGTACACTTTTTTTCTAGGGAATAATCTTGTTTTCCTTTTACTGAGATCCTCTGAATGCATTGAGTGGGCTCATCCTGTTCTGAGAATCTGTTCCCTTTTGCTATTCTGTGGGATTTCTGCCTTGCTGGCATCAGAGCTGTCCTTTAGCAGGGAGCACACCTCCCTGCTGAGCTCGTGGCTGGGCAGGGGGAGAGGGAGGGACAGGGAGGGACCAGAGCAGCACCATCCCATGTTTGGGAGTGATTGTGAATCACAGCAAAGCTGGAGATCCTTCTGCTGCTCTGCATGTACTGCTGAAACAGGGAGGAATTTCATGACATATCAATGCTTTGTCTCTGTCAAAGTTAAGGTCTATTTGCTTAACCATTCGAAAAAAATATTGCAACTCATTATAAGTTAGGAAAACTTTTTATTTGATGTCAATATACATCTATATCTTAAATCTTTGCCATGATATCCATTCTCTCTACTTGTCTAAGCTGATTTTTCAGGACTGAAGGAAATAGAATTAAATAATAAAACAAATTTTATGGTGCTCTATGCATTTTTCTGTGCTGGCTGTACAGGGTCTGACAGATGACAGTACTGAATCTATGTGTGCTTATCTAATCTCTTTCAGAAAGTTCAATATTACCTTACTTTTGAAAAGAGTGTAACTGGCAGTATCTGTGCTAAACAGCTTTTTGAATTTTTAGTCTTTTATTGATAACATTCCGAGTGTATGTTATATTTTATTCATATCTATATATATATATATATAGTATGTATAAAATTATTTTTGTTGGAAAAGACCTCTAAGATTACTGAGTCCAACCATTTATGTAAAACTACCAAGCCCACACTAAACCAGCTCCTCAAGAGTTATGTCTGAATGTCTTTTAAACTCCTCCAGGGCTGGTGACTGAGCCACTTCCCTGGGCATCCTGTTCCAGTGTTTGACAACCTTATCTGTGAAGAAATTTTTCCTAATATCCAATCTAAACCTTCCCTGGTACAATCTGAGGCTGTGTCCTCCTGCTCATTACTTGTGGAAAGAGGCTGACCCCCACCTGGCTCCTTCCAGGCAGTTGCAGAGAGTGATCATCTTTTTCTCCAGGATAAACACCCCCAGCTCCCTCAGGTTTGTATGTGACAATTTTTAAAGTTGTCTTAATGTTATGACATAACACAAGGAATCTGACTTAGCATACAAAAAATGTAGGAAGAAAATGACAAAACAATTATTTTTTCTTGAGGGCAAAGCAGTATTAACAATAAACCACTAAGTCTTTGGAGGGGAGCAAAAATAACACCAGGATTATTGCAGAATATTATTCATGTATATGAATCATGTTATGCAAAAGATTCCTATACAGAATTTTACACAGCCTACATTTTAAACAGGTTATGAAGCACAGAAACATGCCTTGTCTAAATATATTCTTCTTACAGGAAGATTCTCATTTTTTTATTTTCTGGTGTAACAGTTCACCAGAGCAGAACATCATGTAATTAAAATACATTAAATTTGGCTCCCCAAGTACTTAGTTTTGCAGTGGTGAAGAGCAGAGGAAAAGTGGTATATGATTAAAAATAAGAATATGAAAAATAATGTGAATAAGAAGAATAATAGAATGAGGAAGGAATGGGAGACTTAGGGAGTTGTGAGAAAAACTCATGTTGCACGACAATTTTCTTCTTGCCACCTGTTCTAAGCCCACAATGTTAAAAGCCTTTAGCTGTGCTGAGGGCCTGATAATTTTCTTTGTTACAAAATGAAGAGGTAAATTGGATGGTATCATGCCTAGGCTGCACCTCTTAAATTTGGATTATTTTCTCTCTGGGTAGCTAGAGAAACAAAAGGATCACCCCACTAACCAGTTTGGACAATGCACTGAAATTCAGAATACAAAGGCTCAGACCAGGCAGCTGGAAACCCTTTGCTGCAGGGTGGGGGGAGGCTGTCAGTGAGGGAGCACAGCCACAGCTCCCTGATGGGATTCCAGGTTTATTGTAGACTTGAACTCTGGTCACGTCCACCAAATGGCTTGACCCTTCCAAGGCATTAAATTCTTCCACTTTCAGAGGTGAAATCCAAAATTAAAAGCAAACTTTTGAGTCTCAGCCTTACTCTGCAGTCTTAAGGGTTGTTTTTAGCTCTATGCTGCCAAACAATAGGGCTGACACAACAAATGTGTCAAATCCTCAATTTATCACCTGTATCAGTGTTGTGTAAAATTTATTAATCCCTGCAGGAGATAAAAATGCAGGTTTTTGGTTTGTATGCTCACTGTGTCTTGTAGCTGGAGTGGGCAGAGTTGGGGAGCTGAGTTGTAGATTTGCTCCCAGAGGTTTTCAGGAACAGCAGGTCAAAAAGCCACTGTGCCACAATCAGTCTTACAGATGCTTTCTGGAAATGTAAAAGATTCATTTTGATAGACATCCTAAGTCAATATAATGAAAATTCATTTCTTGTTTAGTGCAAATTTTCATATTAAATGTGCCTTTGATACTTGCAGCAAGATTGTGACAGGTGTTAAAATGGTTCAGTAATTTCATACAAATATCTCTGACTATTGCCATTTAATTTCACTGCACAAATCTTGCAGATATGCCAGAAAGTATAATCCTCAAAAGAAGCTTGTTGCAGTCACAAGAAAAGATAGTCTTGTAATTGAGGTGCCACCTGGGATCACAGAAGGTCTGCTCTTTTTTCCTCAGCTCCGTGTCTGTTTTGAGAGTGACCTTTTGGGAATGCTCTACAGTCCTTGCAGCACTGTTGTTCACTCAAGGCTGGATGTAGTGAGTACCCTGTGAACAGCTGTGGAATTTATATAGCATCAAAAATGCAGCTCACACGGTCACAGGGTGCAGATCCAAGGCTTCACAATTGAAAATTAGGCTGGGAAGGCAGAGCAGCAGGATGGATCACAGGGAGCTGAGAGCAGCAATTCATTATTCCTGCCTCTTCTCCCTTCCCTCCACTGCCGTGGCTCTGTTCATTTTGCTCTGTCAGGCCATGGATGTCACTGTTTTACCATGCCCCATTTTCAGGGCATGTTGACATTCCATCTCCAATAGAGTTGAACCTGCATGAAGAGTCAAAAAACCCTCCCTGGTACAGTTTGTATTTCTGCAAATCAGCCTGTGTGTAATAGAGTTGTACAACCAATGCTGCTGCTGGTGCTTCTGCTGCTTGCTTACAGACTGCTTGCTCAGCCTCAGCAACTTTGCAATATGTAATTAAGAAGTTAATTACTATTTTAAGACAGGGATAGTGGGATGTTAGGGCATTGCTAAAGTATGTAACAGTTTGTATATAGAGATTATCAGATTGTTTAGTGATTTTTGATTTATAAGTGTTAATATTGAAAGGCTGATACAGAAAGAGTAACAACAGGTTGTGTGCACAAGAATAATTTGTAATAGCCTTTTTATTTGGTGCCCTAACTTAGGATGCTTTGTAATACTTATACAATATCTGTTAATAAAGTAATTTAATAACCTAAGAACTCAAAGGTCTTTCACTGAGTGTGACTCTCTCATATCTTGGTCACTGACGAAGCAAACTACCCCACTTTCCCCTAGGGTTGCTACAGTAAGTTATCTTGCTTTGCTTTGTTCTGTGCTTTTGTGTTTTGTTTTAGGCTTTTTTTGTTTGTTTTTGTTTTGTTATGTTGATTTCCCCCCCATCCTTTTCCCAGGTGAGGTTCCTTGCTTAGCTGCATGTCTTAAGTTCCAGCTTCTGCTGTTTCTATACTGTGCTGGGCAACTCGCCAGGGCACACAAATCAAAGTTATGGCTTTGGTTGTTTCCTCATGTTGAACTCTTACAAAAGCCCTGCAATACAAAAGCTACAAAATATTATAATTTCATGCCTTATTTTCAGTAAACTGCTTTAATCTGTGTCTTTTCAATTTATTATTGAAAGTGAAAATTCTGGCATTCAAAAAATTGTGGAGAATCCAGTCAGTTGTCTGTGAAGGAAAGAGAAAGGGAGAGATCTCTTATACTGCCCTTGTTTTCCTTCAGTTCATCTCTTTTGGAAAGGAATCCTTGCAGAATGGTAATGGCAGTTCCAGAGATTTCCATGTCTTCCCTCATTTGCCCTGCACACAAAGCAAAGGGCTGGAGCAGCACTGGAATAGAAATGGGTGATCAATTATTCTACCCCCTTGCTATCACGAGTCATTTACTCCAGCACGTGTGTGTTTCCTATTCTACCCTGAGGGGGAAGATAAATGCTCTACTTGCCTGAGAAAACTAAAATTTAAAAAGTCACACTTCTATTTTCTCATTTGTTCTGTTTGTGCAAGAGGGGATGAGCAGAAACCTTAAGTTTCCTCATCAGTTTTAAGGAAAATGGCATTAAAAAGTCATTGAATAATTATGTATGACCAAAAGCAAATTTAGTGACCTTGCTAGGTGAGGCTGAAAGAATCTGAACAATTATAAGTAAACTGCTTGGTGGATCTACCTCTTTCTGGAGCTTGTTTTCCTATGGCATTTTGAAAGAATCTATAGCAATATTCTGTTTGTTTCTACCTTTAAATGTTTGCATTGCCTACATTAAAAAAAAAGCAAACAAAAAAGTCTGACTCGCATATTATCCCTAGTTGTAATAAGTTAATAATTACTAAAATTGGTTCTGTCTCACTGAAATGCTCTTTCATCTCAAGAATTAAGACATCCTATCAATTCAAAAAGAATTCTCTAAGCAGCATTTGGCTGTTGGCAAAGATATTGCATTGTTATTATTACCTTTACCCACTGAGGTTTGCTGCATCCATTTTAACTAAAATCACATTTCTATAAATGGTCTTTTAGTTGTGCCTCTTCCCTGCACTTGCAGAAATGGAAATATTATTTCAAGTAGTTTTGACTCCGCAAGGGCTGAACTCGTGGCTCTCTGCCCTTTCATCTCTGATTCTGGAGGAGAAAGGTGGGAAGGCCTGAAAGAGGGAAAATTCATTTTCATCATTAGAAAAATATGGAATTCTAGAATAATCCTGGCACTAAAACCTTAGGGGTACTGTCTCTGAAGACAAAGTTGGTTCAGTGACAAATTGCAAAGGTGCTGCAAGGAAGGGACTGGTGGATTTTGACAGGGATATTGAGGTAGATAAGAACTCAGATTATTCACTTTTTAGGTGTGTGTCTGACGTACTCAGAGCCCAGAGAGCACCAATAGGCTTGTAACCTCTTTTTGTTTGTGGCTTTGGAGGGGTAAGAGAGAAAAATAATGACCTGTCTCCAGTAAAGCAGGAGTCAATATTGCTTGTGTCTGAATTATGCATGAGACCCTCTATTTTATGAAAGCTGCTGATGCTATAAGCAGTTTGTTATCCATTTTCTGTTTCAGATATTTACATCCCACTAATAATGTGATAATTTCATGTGTTGTGTGCAGTGTAACTCATACTCATTTACCAATGCTTCATCTCCTTCATGAATGCAATTAAACAGCCTGATCTGGAGTGCTGAGCACAGAACTGGATTTGAAATGCTCATGGATACTTCATTGTAGCTAATCTTTAGACATGGAAAGCTATTAGCACTGCTGAATAATAGCTCAGAAGTGTCTTTCATTTTATCTATATCCCTAATAGACTTTGCTGCCACAGGAAAAAGGAATTCTAATTTTACTAGGAGAGTCTTCTGCAAGTTAATTTTATGAAAATGCTAATAACTGTGGGAGTGCTTGAAAGAATTTAGAGAAATTCCCATTTTTTTGCAATATATCTCTTTAGTGCTGTTGTAAATGAAAATTGTGCTAGTTGGTTTCTATGGTTTGGCCTATTTTTGTATAACTTTGATGGCCACAGACATTTTTACCATTTAATGTTTCAAAGCTCCTAATGAAGAGAATTTTAGTATATCTAGGTATTAGCGATGCTGGAGATGTAAGCTAAGCAAAAATTAAACAGTTTACATTGCAAAATGAACCCCAAAGGATTAAGAAAAAATCCTATTGTGTAAATTATAATTTTTCAAAGGTAAAATGAGAATTCCACAATTGTCATAATAAAATATTCTCTGAAACAACCCTTGCAGTGGCATGTGCTAACTTCTTTGTGTCAAATATTATAAAATATCAGATATACCCTTTTGTAGACTAACTACAGTATTTGAAACAATTTATCCTGCAGGTTTCCTCAAAGGAAAAAGGAAAGAAATAATTAGAAATAAACCTGCACACATACTTTTAGCAGGTTTAGAAAGTCTACCTTGGTAGAAAGGAAATATTCTTCTTGCAGAAACCCTTATTGGTTCTTAGTAACTACAACATGATAAATTTTATATATTTCTATTTTATAGGAAGAATGCAGAATATATTCTTAATATTTTCACTTCCTTTTACCTCCCAGTGACATACAAGCATTGTGATTTGTACAGCTTTAAGGGATCTTCTGCTGCTCTCTTGGAATAGTGCATCCAATATAGCTGTACAAAAAGAGACATTTTAATGAGCAGCAGAGTGCAAAATATTTTGACTAATATTCCAATTCTCTGCCAGAGTGCCACAGTAGCTTAATACCTGAGTTAGCCCTAGCACAGAAATCCACTGTAAACCATTGACTTGAAATACAGATTTAACCCTGAATGTTTGTGAGGATTCATTTTCCCAGTTTGAAATGCACTTGGCCTCCAGTGCTGCGTGTAACATAAATACTCAGCTTTTACTTGAAAATGTATAATCTGTTTCCTGCTAATATTTTTCCTCTCCTTTCTCTTCCCTAGGCACGACAAATGGTCGGAGACCTGGATTTGTATTTTTGCAGAAGAAATGGTTATGCTGGAGGGAGCTGCAGAGACGTGACAAATCTGAGCTCTCATGGCTGAGGCTTCTTGCTCTCACCTCATGTCCTGTGTCTGTAGCAAACCGAGGTGACTGTTTGGAAATCAACTAAAAGGTTCAGTGGGATGCTGCTGGAAGTTTCCCCGGCTGGGGTCATTCAATGTGTCCTCTCTCTCAGATTTTCTTGTGGTAAATATTTTTAAAAAATCTTACTTTTTTATTCATTAATAAGGATTTTTAACATTGAAATTCCATACTTGCTAAGGGATAATTAAAGAGATGGCTAAATATTAAGGTCTTTACAAAAGTGGAATAAATAAAAAGCATTATCTTTTAATTTTTCAGCTCTAGAAGAATAAAGGATTGTCACCTTTATTCTATATGTTTTTTAAAATTAAGACAGAAAGTTCACTGTTAAAAGCAGAAGAGTACATATTTTCATGAAATTTTTGTAAGAGAGTTATTATTTAAGCAGAGAGTGACATCACTGAGCCCCATGATAGCCAGGGATATCTGAAACTGAATTATGTCAAAGGACATATCTCCCAGGTCCTTATCTGATTGACAGCTGCCAGGTTATATTTCAGTGTTAGTTTTATATATCATTGCACGGAACAAATGCTATGTCAGGGTAATCTATTTCCAGTTGTATAAAACAATTGTTTTTCAAATACTGAAGGTAAATCTCGAGGCCATCGTGGATATCTTCTTCACAGTGACAATTGTTGAGGTGTTTGTGTAAGAGTTGTCTTTAATACAACAGGAGCTACATGGAGAAATTTTTTGTTGGCAGGCAGGGACACAACGTGGGCTTTTTAGAAGAAAGGCTTCTGTGCTTTTTAGAAGAGGTGTTTCAAATTTACGGTGATGATCCCAGTCAATATCTGTTCTGGAGGGAGCCTTTCTGTTGCCTTCACTGGAGTTTGAAGTGACTTTTAGAACTCTTTCTGTTAACTAATTTAAAGTATATTTTGGAATATATAAATATAAAACAAAATCTGGTTTTTTATACACTATATATGCCAACTACTTAACCTGTTAAATATCATATAACAATGTATGCCAGTGTGACTATTATGAATGAGGGGAACATCCTTCAGTTAAAGCATGAAGATGATGATTAATTATTTGACCAGGAAAATGGAGTCCTAAACTGCTCTGGCATACAGTAACTCTGCCAGTGGGCACTGTATAGCAAAACCATTTTTCTTAACTAGTCAAATTTCTGACACTCTTAAAGCATGTACTGACAGGATACAAATTTGGTGTGTTAGATTTATTGTTTGGAATCATTCAGCTGAAATAAAAACAACCAAGTGTATCAAAGTAAATGAGGAGCAAGAAAGATTATAATTAATTGGTTTGTTTTTGTTGAGTTTTTTTTTTCCTGTGCCTCTTACTGTATTCTTTAATGTTTATTTCTGGATTATTGGGATCTATTCAAGGCTTAGATAACCAATATACCTTCAAAGTAGGGCAGAAATTCTGTTACTTGTAGCAGTAGATGGAATTGAATGGGGGAAACTGTAAATAGTCTGCTTTATTTTTAATTAAGCTTATGGTTATAGGGCTGATGTTGGAAATAATCACAATATGGAATTTGGGCTTAAAATACTATCAGAAAAGAATTGAAATGATAGTTCTTAGTATCTCTCACAGATCTTTGTGGTTTTGCTGACATGCATCCCTCCTGCCCTGGGCTTCCAAGCGCTGCAGGGTGGGGAAGAGCCTTTGGAGCAGGCGGGTGCTGCTGTTGCAGTCAATAGCAAATCACAGCTGCCTCTGATCAGGGTGGGATTTTGGCAGTTGTGGCTGACAATTGAATAGTTGAAAGCTGCCTCAGCCCAGTGTTAGTCATCAGCTGAGCTGCTCAGCAAACACAGATCTTCATGATCTCAGCCCTCTGTGCCCTCCCCACTGCGGCTCTTGGTTGAAGACAGATTCAATTTAAGATCTCTGGCCATATGCTCACAGCTCCCCATGGGACTGGCATTAACAAGCAGATTAAATTGCTGTGTGCCAGACGTGTCCAGTGACAGCAGATTGTGACTTGGACTTCTCAGAAGTATGGGATGCAAAGCTTTAATGGGAATTTGGTTTAGCTGGTAAGTAATATCTTGTAAGACAAGTATCCATGGGGCTCTCTGTAGTTATTTCTTTTTCAAATCCTTGAAAAAGAAACCTTAATTTATCATTTCCCAAATATTTTTTAAATCTCTTTCTGGAAGAATACACACTCTTGAAATTTCATCCTTTTTAATTCCCTTGAAGTGCTAAAATAGATTTTAAAACCTGGTTTTTAAACAATTCCGTTTTAATATTCTAAGAAAAAAACAAAATGAAACAAAAACTATCCTGAAACTAAAAAGAGAAAAGAAAATTGTTCCATAAAGGTTCTAAAATACAAAGAAGATATTTTCTGGGGAAGAGCTATAAACCCCCCTACATTTAGAATGAAATTTTCGGAGTGGTTTTTTTTAAGATTGTGTTTCCCTCAAACCATATAAAGGATATGGGTTTCCTTTGAACCTGAATTAGGTAATATATGTAACAAACCATGGATCAGGAAAGTGATGCCAATAAGGAGAGCTTTTATTTTACTTCCTTATCAAATGTTTGGGCTTGATTGTCCTTAATACAGGCAAAGTAGTGGTAAAATTTAACAGGACAGGAAAAGCACAATGGGAAAGGGGGAGTGTCCACAGCCAGCTTCGTGGGCAGGTAGCACTTGATTGACAGGGTCCCAGTCCTGCTACAGCTCCTTCCTGGTGAGACATGACTGGTACCAGTGAAAAATCACCTAAAATAGCAATAAAATGACAGGGCTAAATGCCAGACTAGCAGAACTTTACACGTGTTGTGAGCTTGGGAATCAATGGAATTGACTGGGAGATTTCTTCTCCTTGCAGATCTGTAGCAAAAATGGAATTGGACTCTTTTGGGCACCTCAGCATGAGATTTCACTTTAGAAGCAATAGCTCCTGCAAATTTGCTAGGGAAGCATCTGTACAAGGCATGGCCAGTTCCTTCTCCCTTCCTTGCAAAGACAGCACTGAAAATACTGAAATTTGCTGCCTTTGAATTCAAAGAGAAATTTTTAAATTGAAGTCATGTCAATAAATGAAGTATCCGGGTTTATTTTCATGTAGAATCCTGTTCAGATTCCTGTTCCTCCACCTGAATGTATTTTTTGTGCAGGGATGATTAATTTTTGCAAATGGATGTATATCTGTGGATGTTGGCATCATTTTGGTAATGAAAATCAACTTGAAGCACCAAGAAATGGCAATGAAATAATTCCTCTGATTTTTGAGGTGACAGTGTTTTGTCTGAAGAGTAGCAAGGCTAAGAATGGTTGATGTAAGTTCATGGTTTGCCTTTATTTAATTTAATGGTAAATGAGGTTGTGATGAGGTGACTGACACTTCTTATCTGTTGTACAGGAAAATGCAAGACTGCAATCTTGATAAGCAGAATTAAATGAAAAAGGCTATCTTTAACATCATGCAAAAATAACTACATATAAACAATATAGGCCTCTATAAGGTATTTAATCTGAGCAAGCTTTTAGGTTAAAAAGGAAAAGGACAAGAAACACTTCTTCTTTGTTAAAATATTTATAGAAATCTACAGCAAACTTCTAGAGGTTTTTGAAGTTTAAGAATATGTCTTATCTTGTCTCCTGAGACCAAAGGATCAAAACTTAACTTTTATATTAGTCTCTAAGAAAAGGAAGCTTTTCAGTGTGGGTCTGAAGAAAAGAAGCCATTTCATCTGTATCATCTCCCTGACACACATCCACATCTGAAAATCACCTGCCTAAAGCCCACGGAACTGAACCTTCTGAGGCTCAGGGGAGGGGAAATCCTGCTCCAGCAGAAGGCCACATCTTGTGACATTGGTGTAGCTGATGCAGTGGCTGAGAGGTCTCACTGTCACTAAATTGCTGTGAATTGCCTCTGGAGTGCTGATGTGATTGATTCACTGCTGCAATAATTGCCTGTTCCTTCCATGGAGCTGATACCATTGCACAGAGTACCTCTGATGTGAGGGTGGCCTGGGAATCAGGGATCCAAATTGTCACACAACAGCTGGATTCCTTGGAGAATCTGACTGATTTGACACAAACTCCAGCAGGAAGCAGGAGTCCTGTTAGTGGTTTTCTACTGCCACCTCAATTTTACCTTCTATGTGTCAAAAAGTTTTCAGCCAAACTGACAAGAGTTTTGAATCTATCCTACAAATGAAGTGGATCTAAGTGGTCTGGTGGAGTAGAAGAGTTTTTGATGCATGGGTTTGTGTTATATCATATTCTAGAAAGTCAAGAGCAAGAGCAACCAATTCAAGGAATCATCAGTTCAGTCTTGGTCTGTGTTAGACCCAGAAGAATCTGTGAAGTAGGAGCCCATGAGAAACCAGCTCCCTCTAATTCTCCTGCTTGTGAAACTGCTTTAATTATGTCAGGATAAATACACACTGAAGTAATTTCCTGGTTGTGCTGGGTCTAGTTAATATCGAATGGTATATTTCAAAATAAATTAGCAGTTTAGCAGTATGTTTAGTGATAACTCTGAATTAGGGTTCTAAAGATTCATAGTAAAAGTCTTCTGAAGAAGAGTTCAGGGATTTCTTTTCCCTCACATTAACACTATCACTTTACACTCCTATATAATGTCTGCACACTGTCACAAATTGCCATGTGCTACTGGATAAATAAATTCTTTAAGGAGCTGTTAAATTATGAGGAAAAAGTCCTATTTATTTACAGAAGAAAAAAGTGCTACTAGTTAAACCAATAGCTTTAGTAAACTACAGGAATTAAGTATTGACAATTGTACTGACAATTAACTAATTAGATACTACCTTGTGGAGCATAAATATGCTTTCTTATTGTGAAACCTCAATTTCTTTTACTGTAAATGCCCAGTTGTTATATTTGTTATGAATTTGTTTTGCTATAAATGGTTAGGTCTTTCAATGACAGGGAGCAAGCAGATTCTCTAATTTGCTCTGCCTAGAGGGTAATCTACTGATGAGTTTGAGTCACAATGCATTAAAAGCCTCAGGATTGACTGCCCAGAAATAAATAACCTTGCTAGCACTGGTCTGTTGAGCTGGATGGGTGACATTATTTATTGCTTCTCCTATGGTGACATGACTGTACAGGAATGTTAAGTACTTGCAAATATCCCAACTTTGTGCAGGGTGAATCAACCACAGGACAGTATTTATTAAAACAAGACAAGAAAAACTTTCATCAGTCACTCTTGGAGAAAATACCCAAATTTTGCTGCAGCCAGCTATATGATGCAGTTTACATAATGCTGGCTGCAAGAGGCTTAATGCCTTCTGATGTTAAAATAAAGAAATAAAGATAGAAAGAACAAATGTTGTCTATTTAGGCATTAGTGGAGAATTTACTTAGGGAACTCAAAAGTGCCCCTTAAGCAATCTTATTTGTCAGGTAAATTTCCTTGAAATACAGTAAATTCAAGTTAAAATCAAGTTAAAATTACATTCTTGTATGTAAGTAACGTGGCAGAAGATAGGAAGTTGTACTGCTTTAGAAGGTTACACACTCATCTCTTTTGACATCCTGCTTTTTCTTCCTTTCTGTAGAATCTCTAGGAACTAGGCTTAAGTAAAATCCCTTAGAAAAATTTTGCGCTTTTAAGGCACAATTTGTTGGTGTCTTTTTTATCTATTTTGTAAGCTGTGGCTTGTAACATTGCCACTGAGTTTATTCATATCTTTGGGCTAATCCAGAGCTGTTAATTCTGGTAGTCATTACTGTTTCAAAGCCATTTGACTTGGGGGAGAGAAAGGAGATGACAACTCACATTTGTCCTCCAGGGTTTCAAAACCAGACAATAGATATGAATATATGTAAGACAGCTATTTTTATTCTTGTGTGTCTATTACAGTCATGCATGTAGAAGAGACATCCACCAACTTCGTAGCTAAATACACATAGCCCAAAGCTGATCTTTCACCTTGCTTAATCAGACCTGTGTGAAATGGCAGGGCTTTATTCTGCAATAAACTAATGAAGTACACAGTTTTCTTGGTGGTGGCTATTGTCAAAACAACTGATGTGTCTCAGAGTGCTTTCTGTTTGTTATGTTATCAGCAAGGATTACATTCTGTCCTTGTCTTGTGATGTTTTCTTCTCTCCACCCAGTGGGAAATGTATACATACCTGGATCTGAGCCTATGACTCATTTGATTTGCCTTCAAAAATTCTTAGAAGGGAGGCAAAAATAGGAACATATTCTTGAGCAAAAGCATCTTTCATACAGTGAACTTATCACCTGGCTCAAACTGCAAACTGTGACCAATTGTGAATGGAGCTAGTTGAAATTTGTTCTGCCTTACACACTGCACCAGAAATTCATTATTCTTTCTGCCACTTACTGCCCCATAGAAGGGTCATGATCTCCAGTTTTCAAAAGAGGAAAAGGAATTGTTGTATAGATTCTGGTAGGGCAAGGGAAAGGGCTCCCACTTCCCCTCTTTACTTTGCCCATCTTCTGTAAGTCCTGAGTTGGGGGTAAATGTCAGCAAACCCTGTGCTAACAGAAGCTGGTACTACATGGTAACTTTTAATAGCAGAGCTGGCATTTTTCCACAACCGAGTGTCCTGGTTCATTTTGGCTGACAAAGCCAAATGTCTCCTTTTATATAAACGAAGAAAAAATTCCTGCCTTGAATCTCAGAAATTCCTGAAGGCTCACAGTGAAAAGGTTTAGCATGTTAATCTACAACAGTGGAGTCCAACAGCAGCATTACGTGTCACTTTCCAATATACCTGCAGAGAAACTTTGTCCTTTTTCTCTCTGCCCATGGCACAAGGGTTGGAATCTCATGACCTGCAAGGAAGGTCACTTCTAAGCCAAACCATTCTATGAAAATGCTTCTGATCCCAAAATAGAGCATCGGCCTTTGTCATGTTCTTCAGTGTAAAAAAAACCTGCAAATAAAAATAAGAAATTTAAATTATTATTTTTAAAGGGAAAAACCCATGTACTCATGTAAATTGTCTACCTTTCCTCCTAGATATCATGTGGCAACAGTAATATTGTTTTTCATGTTGAGTTACTGAGCAGCAAAACTTGAGGGGAAATGTATGTAATTTACTTGTAAAAATAGGAACTGTTCTCAGGGAAGCCTGAAGTTTCAGTTTCATTCTGTTGCAAGCTCTGCATTTTGATATCTTGAGGCTGAAATGTCTTCGGAAGGGGTGAAGTGATGCTTGTGGGTGGGTGACTTGGAGCTCATCTCTCCCAGTCTGTGGACTGACAGACCTGATCATATTTTTCATAACCATTATTTGCTGCATCCTGCCCCTACAGTGCTTCTGTGGCTGATGAAAAGATTGTGATTTCTCTGTAAATGTTGCCTTGCTACCAAAGGGTAAGAATCTAGCAATATGAAGCATTGAAAATGACATCTGCTAGGAGGTATCCTCTAGTCAACCAGCAAATCTATCAATATTAAACACTAGAACCCATAAGACATAAGTTATTTTAACTGTAAACCAAATTCCTGTGGTTGAAGGAACTGACAAATGCAGGAGAAGTTTCTGACCATCTTTTTTGCCCTTATTTTAGGATTTGTGGGAGGCATTTTTTGATGTAAAATGCCAATTTGTACACACCCCCTCACCCAAAAAAAAGTCTGTAAAACGTTTGGCATGCAAAAGTAAGTGAAAAATCTGGCCCAAATTTCTCCCAAATTTGTCATCAAAATAACTGTGTGGATTATTAAGAAACATTCAACGCATGTATGGCAGGACTAGGAGGAAGCATGCAGTCTCCAAATCCATCTGGGTTTCTCAGTCAGTGGTCTGTAATATAACAGAAGGCACCTACAAAACTAGTGGAAAAACAAAGCGGAAGGAGAGAAAATATTATATTCCCATGAAATCACAGAAAATTAAACAAAAATATTACACTTTAAGGAATTTGTACAAAGGTAATTGTGGATACAGGGAATCTGTGGATAGCTTCTTACTCTCCCACGAATTTTTGTTCACACCTAATTGTTACTATTCATTAATGTGGAAATTACTCTGGTAAACAGTCAAGTGCCACCCCTGTGGGTGACTTCTTTCCATTTCCACCATTGATCTCAGTCTCTCTGACACTTTAGGAGAGTTGATAGTAGCTGACCAGTTGCCCAAATTAAACCTGTGCTCCTAATGCTGCTCACAATGTCATTTGTGTCACCACTGTGGCTCTCTGCAGCAAAGGCCACGCTGTGACTGATGGTTTGTTGGCCCAAGCTCTGGTGCCACACTGCTTGAAAATTAGAAACCAGAATTTATTACTGGAAGTTCTTTAGTGGTGAGGGAGAGCTGGTGATTCATGTGCTCAGCTGTGGCAGCCAGGCAGGCCAGTGGAACCCACAGCCGGCACAGAGGCTGCTGCCAGCAACAGATCGTGCTTCCATCATCCCACTGGCTTCCTCTGCTTGGAAGTGAAAAAAGCTTCACTGGGGCTTGGGGCCAGTTTCTGCTCCGAGTCCTTCAATTCCTCATGCGTTTGCCTCTGCTTCTCCTTTTGCAAGCGTTTTTGATTTTGATCTGTAATTTTACAAAAGCCTGGCTCTCCCCACGCTGTTGGTTTGATGTGATGCTGCCAGGCTCAGATGTAGAGCTGTTAGGATTTGTCTCAGTGCTTGACCTGCTGTAATGACAATGGGATCTCAGAGCACAAGATGTATTAATTTTCCTCTTCTTAATTTTACTCACAGTTTCTAATCCATCCTGATGTTTTACAGATTATTTCTGTGGATATGGCTCATCACACCTCCAATACAGGTCCCATTTTGGTTCATGGGTCATCTCTTTAAAAATTTAGTAACACTTCGTCCATCCTTTTTCAAAAAGTAATATCCTGTGAGCTCTAGGCCCTGTGTGTCTGATCTGATCACCATGAGTCGCATGTGTCCATCTGGTCCACAGAATCAGCAGCTTCACTGAGGATTTGGGACAGTCTGTCTCATTTGGCATAGTCCTGGCTGATCTTCTGAAGCTGTGGAAAAACAGTTGTTAATGTATTATCCAGCCCCTGTGAGTGATAAAGGTTGGATATTGAAGGTAGGCTGCAAAAGGTCACAGATGAGAAGTTCCCAGAATTAAAAAATATAATTTCATTTGTACTCATCCAGAACAAGTTGCACTCCATCCTTCCATACTGTAAATGAATAGAACCTATGCCATAATGCATGTTGTGGGGGTTTTAAGGCTTGAAAACATTTATTTAAGAATGTGAAGTTTTAAGTAAATGGTAACTTTTTTTTTAATACAGGGTCTCTGAGACATTATCTTGCCTTTTGTTCCTACTCAACCTTTGTATGAGGGACTAACATTAGAAACTGATGAGCAAGTTTGCTGTGAAACTTTTCAAATTGTTTTGAATAGTTTGCCTGGGCCTGTTTTAGGTGAGTATGCCCATGTAATTTTCCACATCCACTGCTACCCATATTTGTTTTCTATGCTTTAACAAAATTAGTAGGCAGTGATATGTTTGTGTTCTTATTTTTGTCTAAAAGAGGTTTAGTGTGAATGTCTGAAATGGAGCAGATCCTCTCAACTTTCAATGATACACTGTCCTACCTACCTACTTAAGAGAGACACTTCTTAAGATCTGATTCTTTTCTGGGTAAGAACATTGTAGGCTTAATGCAGTTCTCCCACGTACATCAACCAAATGGAGGTGGCATGTGAATTAATTAAAAATAAATCTTGTTCTATATTTTATTTTTAATCCTGTATTTTATCTTCAGTTCATATCCATTGTAAAGTTCTCATCTTTTTGTCAGTCCCAGTGAGAGGATTATTAGAGATGTTATCTTGTTAAGCAGCATATGTTTCGGGTTTTTAAAATTTTATGGGGCTGTAAAACAATGTAAATATCATACTTCTACGGCTACTTTAACAAAGGAAAATGCTTGATTCAGAATAAAACAGGCATGTAATGAAAAAAATTAAATACTCCACATCCCTCAGCATTTTGAATGCTATTTCTGTGGTATTCATTTAAAATTTTAGCTTTATTAAAACATTTACACCATGTTGATTTATGCTCTGCACCCTTTCCCTTCCTCCCATCCCTGCACTCCAGCCTGTCAACACAAGGCAGCTGCAGTTTAATCTAGGTATGATTCCTGCTGTGTTCCTCTGTGCAGTGTCGGGGGTGTCCTTCATAGCCTTTCTTTGGCACTCTTCTGTAATCCTCCCTTATTGCTGTTGCCAAGGCATTACAAGTTTTGTTCTATATTTTGCATTATTCTCCATTTCAAAATTGATGAACTGTACCCACATGTCATAACTCATGAATGTGTTACTTCAGTTTTTCTGTCTCTCTCTGTTTCCCTGAGGTACGCACCTTTCTTAATCTACTCTCTAATGCAAGGCTTTTGGGGTATAATTTGAAGCATCTCTTCCTTATTCTGCTCAATATTTTGGACATGCAAAAGGGAATAAAAAAAGCCTGTGTTGTCAGTGCTCCTCTCTCTGCAGTGTTGTCCCTGTTATTTTTGTACTGAACTTTATATCTATTTGTGATAGCTGGGTTTATATTTGGTAAGGCTTCAGCTGCGTTGTGTTGTTGTGACTGTGGATTTTGCTGTGATGAAGTGAAGCTCCCACAATGAAATCTGCACTATTTGGCTTGCAATGATGTTATTACCAGGTTTCTCCAGAAAGGAAAATATTGTCTCTTTATGCCAAGAATGACTATTTTTAGATTCAGTTGTTTGCAGGGGGATTTTAGAGGATGTTCTTGTGGAATTGGGTGAAAAATGGGTATGAATCACCTTCAGAAGGGAAAGTTGAGGTCCAGATTCTCCCCCACTGAACCTGATCAGAAAAGCAAATACTTTCTGCATCTGTTCACTTATCCAGGTAGGAAGATTTGTGATTTAAAAAAAAATATTTCAAAGCTAACTACCTGGCAGAGACATATAACTGTGTCAAAATTTACTAAATTAGGTATTTTAAGTCTATCTTATCAATCTGGTTTTGAGTCATGAGATTTGTATTAAATAGGAATTGATGCACAGATGATTCTTTTTACAGAAGTTATGCTTAAAATAGATTTGAGTGGGTTTCCATTTTTTTACTGAGTATGATTTCTTCCTCTCTCCCTCCTCCTTCCACCCTGTTCCACAAAAGTAAGCCCATGGGACAACCTACATTCAAGATTCTTCTTTTTGTTTTATTATATAAAAAGATAAAAGTGATAAAATACCTATGGGAATGCCAAATAACTGTGCTATGACATTATTTTACAAGACAACTTGTCAAATTTAAACTCAGGTAAGCTGCCATAGGTAAACTTTCATGTCTTCAACCAAAGAATGGTGTTCTCTGTCACCTCCACTGGGTGAAGACTCTACTCTTCAGTGGTGTCATGAGGCAGAGTTCTCTTCAGCACAGAATGATTTTTAGCTTCCATAGCTAATTTTTTTTTTAACTGCAGTGTTTGCCTTGGTCCCTGTACAAGAATAAAGGGAGTAATAAGTCCTGGCTGCCAGAAGCATCTCAGTCCTTCATTGCCTTCATCATGTTTTGAAAGTTTCTTCAGAAGATTATTTCCAAAGGGTTCATTCCTTTCCAAAGTTTAATTTTTGTGGGGTTTTTGATCTTGGCATAAATGTTTGATTCCTTTCCTCTGCTTTCCATTCTATGGTTTTTTGCAACTGTTCAGTTGAATATCTGAAAGTTAAGCTTTCTTTGCCTTGAACTGAGAGTCCCATGCACCTGGGCACTCTGGAAAATGTTCATAACTTCCTGTCACTCCTCATCAAAGTAACAAGGAAGAACAATCATTATTTTCCTACTAAGGTGCTCCAAGGGTGATCATTTACTGCTTATAAATTTCTTGGAGGGTAAAAATCCTCCACCTTGTATTGATCCTTCTATTTTAAAGGTCTAAGATATAAAAGAATAGTGTGCCATGAATGAATAGATAACGTTATCTCTGTGACTTTTTCAAAAGAAGTAAATATCCCCTTAAGGAAAATGACTCCTTTGAGTGCTAGTGCACTGCTGAGTGGTACTAAAACAGCTTTTTGGGTTTAGATAAGTGTCACAAGTGTTGCCATTTGTGAGGGGGAACAAATAGGGAAGTGTGTTGGGAGTAAACACTGGCAGATGCCTTTTCCACCAGGTCTGGTATGGTGAGAAGATGTGCAAAAAGAACAGAAGATGTGCAAAAAGATCCTCACTGTGCTCAGGGCTGCACCCACATAAATAATTTGCGTATTGCCTCCGCTTGAGCTGAGAAAGCACACAGGTCTAGGAACCCTGTGCTGATCCTAAAAATCTTGGCGGAAAATCTTTTCTTTTGCTTCAAAAATGGAGATTTTTTTTTTTTTTTTGGTGTTTCAAGGTGCATCAGAACAGTAAAGATTTAGATTATTGCCAGTGAATGAGGGAAATACCCTCCAAAAGGTGAATGATTGTCTCAGGGTGGCTGGGGCACAAGCATCTTGACTCTTTTTAATTTTTCCTTTTTTTGTAAAGGAAGAATTTTTTTATTATGATTTTTTTCACTGTTGAAAACCTGCTTATCCAAACATGAAAGTATTTTACCATTTTTGTGCTACAACTGCACTTACACTGACATCTGGGAAGTCTGCCCTCCTGCTGCTATTCCTTCAAGACCAGATAAAGGCAATATTTAGTGCAGCTTTTGTTGACTCATGGTTTCTTTCAAACTAAATTATGACTTTCATTGTATATATCTGAAAATAAAATAAGTGTTGTAAATGAAGCTTTGGTATTTTTAATATTAGTAGTTTGGTTAAATCATTGAAGCTATTCCTTTCAAGGCTTTAGTAATTATTAGCTGCATGCCACAAATCATCCAGCAGTTCTTTTTCACCAGAATTTAAAATCTTAGAGATATCTCAAGGCCCCCAAGGCAACACTTAAGCACCTCTTCCTCCTGCTCCCTGCCTGATCACAGCAACAGCATCCAAGTCCCAGAACTGTTTTTGCAGCAATTTTCTCCAGTGTCTCCATAGTTGCAAAAGAAGATTCTGCAAATTTTCTAACCCCTTGACAGCACAGGACTCAAAAGGCAGCAGAAACTGGGAACTTCAGCCTTGGAAATTCAATCTTTTTCATTGGTACTTTTATCTTTCATGTGGAGTCTAAATAAGAACCTGTCTGTCTGTCTGTCTGAATGAAGTTACAACCTACCTGAACTGCTGGGGTTTCCTGCATCTGCACAGTCACTATGGTTAAAACATTTAAGGACCAAACATCTGAACTACTCAAAAGTTGCCATGTACCAAGTACTTTCTGTAGGATGTCCTATTAAATCCTATTAATCCTACCAAGCCCCTAGAAGCATCTTAATGATGCTGTTTTTCTTTCTCTAAATAACTTTTAAAGACTGACAGCTCTATCACAAGCTGTTGACTTCACTGCATCACAGGGCTGTTTTTTTCTACATAAACCACATGATTTTTGAAGGCCCAAAACTTGGATGACAGAGAAAAGCCAGAAATGATCAGTCTCCACTTTATTCAGTGTACAAATATTGTAACATCTAAACTTTCTAAGTTTAACTTGAATTTGATTTATTATACAAAATTATGAAACAAATTTAGAGAAAATTAAGGGCTTGGGGGTAACCTAATCCCAGGTCTATGTTTCTTTTTGATGTTAAGCTGGATAAAAGTACATAGTTGTTCCTAATCAGAAAATAAATAGCAGGATTTTAACTTCACTTTTTCAAGAAGATAAAAAGGCATGGCAATAATTGTTGTTTGCAATATATGGCTATAGGAAAACTATTAGTAGAAGTGGGCTTGTTTTTACTGGGTCAAGAACCAGTGCTAGCTAGAACAGTCTAAAAATGCCTGGAATGCTATTTCAGCATTAAAAAAAACCAAAACAAACTTTAAAAAATCCTGGGGAAATTAAAAATTTTGTATGCATCCCAATTTCAGTTTTAGGTCCCAGCTTTCTTGGATCTTATGTTTTGCTGGCTCTATGAATAAGGGGTCTGCTCTCATAGACCAGCCTCACATTAGTACTTTAAACTATGATTCATTTCCCCTACTGACTTAATCAATTAACTAAATGTTATGGTTTGGCAAAAACAGTTTAAAAATTCCTTGAATTCTATTTTAGCATTAAAAAAAAAAAACAAAACAAACTTTAAAAAGTCCTGGGGTAATTAAAAATTTTGTATGCATCCCAATTTCAGTTTTAGGTCCCAGCTTTCTTGGATCTTATGTTTTGCTGGCTCTATGAATAGGGGGTCTGCTCTCATAGACCAGCCTCACATTAGTACTTTAAACTATGATTCATTTCCCCTACTGACTTAATCAATTAACTAAATGTTATGGTTTGGCACAACCATGACACAAAATCTCTTTCCCATGTAACATTTCCATATTTTTGAACATACTGTTTGCAGTTCCAGAGCCTTCCACTCATGTAATATCAGTCTTCACATCATGATTTTCTGTTTCAGGCATTGCTATAAAAAAAAAAATGCGAAGAATCACTGAAAAAGTACAGCAACAAAGATATTTTAAGGAAAAATGTTGATCCACTAGAATGTCAGTGATTTGGAATTACTCTGGCAGGACTGCTCTCCTGCTACCAATATTAGCAATATTGTCTTACCCAGCCTCTCTGTACTGGTTTCACTTTCTGCCATTTTTTTGGAACAATGGTACTTCTCTGTGCTTCACTGAATTGTTACATACATTAATTTGTAATTTTGTTAACATTTACAGGATGCTGCAAGTATAAGACATTCTATTAATTTTAGGAATTATGACTTTTATTATGAGTTTCCTACTCTTAATTAAGGGATTTGGTGCATGAGCAAATAATTCCAGCACAGACAGTGGTTTCTGTGATGGCAAGAGATTAAGCACTTGCACTTAGCATGCAAACAGGCTTTCAGAGGAATGTTTCCAGTGCTGACATTTGAGCTAACTAAATTACTGTTACTGCTCCATAGCACAGAGAGAAAACTTAATTTAGAAACTGGTTCCTGTGACTCCAGGTGAGACAGTTTGTAATTCACTGGTCCTTGAACAAGGAAAATGATCCCACTGTGGTAAAGAATTTAGCTGGTTATATGTAGCTGAACGTTTGTAATTGTTTGTCTTACAGCCCTTGAGGTTGGAATGGGGCTGAGTTAGTGTTGCTGCTGTATTTAGTGATTTTGTTCAGCACTGGGGACAGCAGGACAATGTCTCTGCAGTGCACAGAACAGCTCAGGTAACAGCAGCAGTGCCGTCCCTGCCAACAGGCTCTGGGGGTGTGGCAAGGCAGGCATTGTAATACAGCAAGGGGTTTTAAAGCCATAATTTCAGGGCAGTTAGTAGATAAATGAGGTTACATTATCTATTTACTTATATGCACAAATAAATAAGGATCCGTGCACCCTTCATGGCACTTAAACTGAAATCATGAATTAGCTCACCTAACAATCACTTGAACAACAGTGGTTGGGTGAGGAGAAAATAAACATTAACTTATTGCAACATTGTTATTATTACCTTAATTGTGATTCTGCTCCTTAAAATGCAGGAGGTGTCTGTGAGGCTTCTACTGGAACAAAGGAAACGCCTCAGGAAAATTACAGACCAGTTGAGATGTGTGCTTGTGCCTAAATATGCCACTGGAGACATGGAGCAGCTGATGTTGCTTCAGTTTCCAGATAAGTTGGATTTAGTTTAATCCTTGTATGAAGTTATGTATTGGCTTTTTCTCAAGACCACAATTACAGTGATGCTTACAGAAAGCACAGCAGCTAATCTCCTGGCCTCCTGCAGACAAAAAGCAATCTGCTTTCTATCCTGCTCCTTGATCATTCAGCAGCAGCTGGGAATCTGGTGCTCAGAGCCAAGGGCCACTGCTCAAGGGAAAGTGCATCATCCCCTCTCTGTTTCCTGTGTTGCTGCATTTGCCTTTTTGTGAAGCCTTCTAATGCCTCCTTCTACAGACCTCACACAAAGAGATGTCATAAGCTGGAATCCTGCAGAATATTAAAGAGATTCCCATCATCTCCCTTGAGGGTGCTAGTGTTAAAAGTTGAACCATCAGCTACAGGGAAGTGAGAGGAAATGTGCTAGCCATCGAGTTGTTCTCACTTTTAAGCAGCCTTCTCTTTAAGTTTGGAAAGGAAGGGGCTGATCTGTGGCACACAGAAGTGAATATAAACCATCAGCTGTTAGGTCTGACTCCCTGGATAACAGAAATACATTTTGCCACTCAAGTGGCTCTAATAATCAGCTCCATGGCACACGCTGGATCAGGCTGCCATGGGCTAGATGAGATGCTCTCTTTCAATCTGCAGGGTGTTGACATTTCCATTCTAAAGTGAGAAGGAACTAAGACCTACATTTTTCATGAGAGAGAGTGAAAAAGCTCTGCTTTAAGAAGCTGTGTAGGGAATTTACAATCTCTAAACAAGCAGAGATCTGAAACTGGTTTCCTCTTTCTCCTATTAATTATTTTAATTGTGGAGTTTTGTTTTTGTTTTTTGCTTTGGTTTAGGTTTTTTTCTCCCTTTTTATCCGTTGTTCTGTCTGCTGCCAGGGATGTCCTTATCCCAGCTTCATTAGAACTGGCATATGTCTGTGAAATGCATATTTCTTATTAATTTGTTTTCAAGGTCCCTCTTTCTTTATTAAGTACCCAAACTGTTCCTCTCCTTTTTGCTTTACAAATACAAGCATAACAAAAGTAGCTCCTGGCCAATTGCTGACAAGATAAATGTTGTTGTCTTTTTCTTAAAAAACTCAGTCATGAAATTTCTTTCTTCTTTTGTCAAGATGATAGTCTTCATTTAATGGTGTTGCTACATGTCATCCATTTCATCAGTTAATTTTAAATGAGAGAAAGAGGGTTAGAGAGTGAATGAGTTAAAAGTAGAACTGCTGTGCCAAAAAGTGCCTGTTTTTCTCTCCTGTTTCTCCTGTTCCTCCCTAAGCACACCTCATTTAGGACAGGAAAATGTCTGGTCCAGCTGTCATGGAAGTGTTATTTATAAGTACAATTTTGAAAATGAATATATTATGTTTTTTTTAGCTACTGTCAACAACTACCAGGACAACTTGTGCATCTGGCGTGGGAAGCCAATGCAAAAGTTAAATTTAAGAAAAGATTTTCCTTTCTTGGTCTGCTGTCAGAGGTAACAACTGGATTTGGCCTTGATTTTATCTTACTTTCCACATTCACAGAGAACCAACTGTCTGGCTGGAACACAGGTGGAGAAAATAGATGGGGAAAAGCAAAGAAAAGAGCAGCAGCACTGTGAGTTCTGTTTGTGATATTGTCAATGAGAAGCACCATGCTCTGCTGTGGGGTTTCTCAGCTGACATTTCATTTCAAGCCAACTGAGAGGGTGGTTTGGTAGAAAATGGTTTTCTTGACTCTTGAGGTTCTTGAGACTTTGAACACTTTTATTTGCTTTGAAAGGGAAGTATGAGACTTTTCACATTAAAAGGGAAAAACCAAATAAAGAGTAGAGATGCAAATATATCCGAGTGACTGGGGCACCCAGAAGATGTAGAAATGTGTTTTACCATCTGTGACCACCTCTCAATATTTTAGCCAAATGTATTAGATGTTCTCTGTGGGAGAAAATAAAGTTAGTGTAGTAAATTTTTAAGTTGAGGTAACTGTTTAATTAGAACAAATGTATTGTCTATACCTATGAAGTTTTTAGTTAATCTGGCAGAAACAATGATGACCTGTACATGGTGTTAATGGAGATATATACTTTTCTAGAGTAAATATGATTGGGATGGAATATGTGATCTTATTTTCAAAGAAGATTTTTCAGCTGAGAAAAGTGAGGAATGCTGGCCTTGGGGGGTGGGTTGACCCCCTGAGGCTGGGAGCTCTGACATGGATCCTTTCCTTGGTGTACCAGTGCTTATGTATTGTCAGCACAGCTTTCAAGTGAGTGTGGGTGTGACAATGGCCCTCAGCTTGAGGCACCACCTTTTTTATCATAATAAATACATTTCAATTGCTAATAATGGGCCCAAGAGGGAGAGAGAGAAAATTTTATTAAATATATCTCATAACAGAAAGCTTTTCATCTGTTAGCAGGCAAGCAAATTACTGTCATCAACGATGTGTGAGGAGATTGACAATGCACCGCTTTGGAGAGGGAAAGGCAGGAACACAGCCAAAATTAACATCACAGAGCAAAGTTGCTGTGTAGTCACGTCATGCCTCTTCTTTGACCCACAGATTTTCAAAAAGAGAATCATTACTTTTATCATGGATTTTTCTGACCTACAGTTCATACTAGAAAGGCACCTCATTAGATTATTAGCAGCATGTGCTCAAAGCATGGGGAAAATATTGTCAAAAGCACTTCACCTGACTGCCCTCCCCTTTGAAATACATCAGCAACTTAACTTCCATTCTAAAAGTAATTATCTGTTTATTTTAGCATTCTCTAATAATAACTATGACCAAGCAAAAGCTTTTCTATTAATGTCCCCCCATTTATACAGTGCTCATTTTTGGTAAAAATATTTTGCATCAGTGGATGCTTGATATATCCTAAAGTAAGGTTTAATCTAAATTTGTTCCTGAACCCAGTAATAAAAAGGCAGATAATATTTTGCCATGCTAATTTAAAATAGTGTTTGCCCTGAAAATTCTTTTGTTTTGCTGAAAGCTGGGAACATCCAGAGTTTAGTGGTTATTTCCTTCAACTTCTGTTGCTCCAGTTTGTTCAATCACCTGAACATGCACAGGCTTCAAGACCCTGCTCCTGAAGTGGCCACACATGGCTGCTATGCCCAAGTGAGCAAACAAGTGAATTGAAACTTGTATCTTGATTACTTTAAAAAAAAAAACCCAAATAAGTGCATGTTTTAAAACATAGAAAATAGATTTTTCATACCTTAGGCTGTAAAACTGATTTTTTATTTTTTTTTCCACAAAAAAAGAGATACTGGAAAAAAACCCTCACTTTTTATACAACAAAGTGATTTTTTTGGACATAATGCCTAATTGAGATAAAATGTAAATGCCAACATTTCAGAAGAAAATGTCTTAAAGTAGTCAAGATGAAACTGTCAACCTGTGTTTTGACACTCTGCCATGACAACAGATATGATCCTATGAAACTTTTCTGTTGCATGCTTTCAGCCAACTCAAGGAAGCACCAAAATACATCTGGTTTCATTTCATAAATTTAGAAATATCCCTTTTTTTTTACTTACTTGCATAAGGAGTAATCAGAAGCTGCTTGTCAAAGCAATCACTGTGTGATTAGATTAGCTCTTACCACATATGTCTGAGCTTTTCCAATGACTTTGATTTCCTGAGGACACCTAGTAGTCACTGTAACCTTTGTCACTCAGCATTAGTTTTTGCTTACGTTTTAATCCCTGGCTCTCACTGTTGGATTCTCCCATCAGCAGTTGGTGTATTTGTTAGGTCGTGCCCCCATGCAAAGCTAATTCATTTCGTCATCTAGAAACATAGCCTTGTGAGTTAAAAATTCTGCAACTTGATGATCAAGACTGCCTTCAGCCCTGGGTTTAGCCTCGGGCAAAGCAGTTAACCTTTGAACTGCCTGTGCACAGTGACCTGCTGGCTTTGCTGCTGCTCCTGTGGCTTTGTGGCCCCCTGGTTATGGGCAGATACTCATGCTGTGTAAAGAACTGAGATAATCCATGCCCCAAGGAGATGGGGGCATGGAAATGAGAGTTATCAGGTGATTGTTGGCAGGTGACAGAGAGGAATAAAGTGTCCCTGAAGCAGTGTAGAGAGTGGGTTCAGCGACTGAGGTCCCAGCCCCTCTCAGTTCTCTTTTAGCTTCACATTAAACATTTTACAATGGCTTTTAAAACAATGATCTACTAAAGACAAGTTCACAAGCAGTGTCTATGCTAGCAGAAAAGTGTATGGATTTGGTCTCAGGTCATTATTGCAATGTAAATTAAAAATAAGGTAACAATCAATCCATCCCTATTCTCTATGGGCGGAGAGATGAAGCAGATCATCACTCACAATCATCAGCACTGTGCATTTCACATGGAGGCAGCGTGCAGCTCCCCATTTTCATCACTGTGTATGTGTAGAAGCATCTGCATTAAATCTGATCAGTAAAGTAAAATTGCAGTTTTATGTTGTCATGCTGGCTAGCCACAAGGAATGCTCTTATCCCTGCCCCTGCAGTGTCCCACATGTTCAGCATTTTCACAGCACTGCAGTTGCTGCATTCTGCAGGCAGAGGTGCCTTGGCTGCAGGTTACAGGTGCCCAAGCCAAGCAGGTACCCAGGGGGGATTTGAATTCAGGAGTTTTCCCTGTTTCATGTTTTGCCTTGCAGTTTTGAGTTGTATGACTCTTTTTCAGATGCAGTCTAGCAAGATCATAAATTTGTTTTTGGGTTTCATAGGGTCTCCATTGGCACCTTGGGGTTTTCTGGAGATGGATTGCAAACAAAAGGAAATATTCTGTTGATTTATGAAGTGTAGACATATTTCTAGGTTTTGAAGAGCTGTTTTGACTAAATCCTTGAAATATTTGCCTTACCCCATTTTGGTACTTTGGAATTGGAAATTGTGATGATTCGTGGTTTTGTTAAGCTTTTGTTCTGCCACTTCTGCTTTTCATGTTTACTATTCTTACAGTAGCAGCTACAAAATCCTCCCACAAGCAGACTCTCACTGTGTAAATATGACACTCCCTGCCCAAAGGAATTTACAATCAAAAGGCTTGAACAAACTGAACTGAAAGAAAAGTACCCCCTGAACGGGAACAGCAGCTTTTTTAGATCAGGCAGGGCTGTAGCCATTAATTCAGGCTGGGACATTTGGAGTTCCATGCACGTGGCAGTTCCTGCAGCATCAGGTGGGATGTGAATTTCCAAGCACTGCCTGCTCTGCACTGACCTCCCAGGCGGGCACTAACTCAGAAGGTTTTTATCCCCCTGGAGCAGGGAGTGTGCTGTAAATGAGTCTCTGAAAGCTGCTTCTGGCATGGGTTACTGCATCCTTGAGGCTGCTGCAGGATGACCTAATTCTGTGCCTGTCCCCCTGTGCGTGATCACCTGGGCACAGTGCTTTAACCCACTTTGCTCTGCAGCTCTGAGCCACAACCAAAAGGCTCTGAGCCTCCTTTTTGGGGCAGCTGGGAGGTTGTTCCTGCAGTCTGCCCTTACCCTGTTCACATAAACTGCAGAGGTACTTCCGAGAGAGCTGCTCCTACACAGGGGGGTTTCAAAACATGAGCTTACCTCAGAGCACTGGGCTGTGCTTTCCCTTCAGCTAAGGCTGCGGTTGTTTCTGGAGGCCATAATGCCATCAATCATCCTGACTGGGAACCTGAACACAAACTTGGCACTGGAATATTTTTCTGTAGTGATAGCCTTTTGCAAGTCTAATCTCCAGCAACCACTTCCAAGTAGCACACAGCAATCAGATCACTGGCATTTTAAATGGGACAAAGCAATTCTTTAGCAAATAGAAGACACATAATCTGAAATAAAATATACTTTCTAATTGGGAAGTTAATTTTTTTAAAGAATGTCTTTTCCCATTTATCTGAGAGCTGTTTTCAGGAGCTTTGGCTATTTAGAGTACAGTGATATAATTTCCTTTCTGAAGAGTATTCTAAGCATTTAGGAGGAGAACTGAGAGACGAAAATTTTGTGTATTTGTGAATGTGCACATTAAGAAGCATAAAAAAAAAATTACTTTGGACCAATTCTGGGATAAGATACAAGACTCATGTAGCTGAGATCTGCCACTGAGCTGTGCAGAAGGACAAAACCTGCTGAGTTCCCTATGCCTCCCCTGTCCAGTGCCAAATGTCTGCAGGACCTGCCTGCTGAAGGGAGGAGAGGGAAGTATTTGAGGATGCTGCTATTGCCAGCAAACAATGAGCTGCTGGTTGTGCTATGTCTGAAGGATGGCTGGTTGCAAACCACTGCCCTCCTTTCTTTCCCTGTCTCCTGCTCTGCCTGACCTGAGGCATCGACTGCCAGACCTGTAAAAATTGTGCAGGGATCAAACACCTTTTATTCTGGCCTTGATTCCTTTTCCTCTGTCCAGCTCTGTGATAATTTGTGTGGACCAGGTGTTGCTTGGTTATCTATGCTTGACTTTGCAGATAGATGCTCTTTATCTGTCATTATATATTGATTACATAAAGAACATCTCAACTTTGGGCACAACTAGCTGTGTCAAAATTGTTGCAAGTGGCAGTGATTGTACATTCTGCTGCCTGAGGAGGTGCTTGGAGTTCTTCCAGCTTTTATTTCCTTTTATGTCCTGTTTCCATTTATCATCCTTTATGTGTTGTCTGGTGTACTACTTCTCCAGCCAGTGGCCAAACTTTCATCTGGATGAATCGGCATAAACGTCAAACACAAGTGTTTTGGCACAATTCCTTTTGTAAGTTCCAATTCCAGGAGTGAATTGCTATTTTAAGATAAACACTATAACGCTCTTACATTTTACTTTTGGACTCACCTTTATCAAACCAAAGCCTTGGCAGGGAGAACTGCCAGTTATTTTTTCAGAATAATTATGATGTGAGCAGCTAATGCAGTTGGGGGAAAGCTCTCTCTGAGCAGAATAATGCAGTCTGCAGTTTTCTGTCACGTTTGTTGTTTGGAGAGTACACTCTGCCTGCCTGAGCTACTTTCCTGCTCTTCATTCCAAGGCGTAGCACACTGCCTGCCTTCCTCATGCACTATGTACCCGACAGTGGACATGGAATCTGAGCTGAGGTTTAATTACAATAACAGTGCAGATAATCTCCTTCCTAGGCATGGACAGCTGCTGTATCTCACAGGATGAAACTTACACCAACCTAACTTGGTGCAGCTCCAGAGCTCTGCAGAAGTCTCTGCAGTGCCAAAAAGGGCAGAGTCACACTCACTTCTGTGCCTCTTCTGGGCTAATGCATTCAGGCACCTCTGCAATGCACTGGTGACTGCTTCTGTGCCCAGCTTCATTCATATTTGTCTGGGTGTGTCTGTGCCCAGCAATGCTTACTCTTTAGGAGAGTTACTTGGAATTCCTGGAAGGCAATTAAATACTGCTTAAATTCTTATTATTTAATAAATAATAATTAACCTAAACACTTAATTACTGCTATTAATAAGAGTGGCGACAAAAGAGTGTACTGTAGACACAAGTACTTTAAAATTACTTCCATTTTCAAGAGTGGTTACATTACTTTTCCATTGCTCTCACTACCTCTAAACAAAATCTGCTGGAAATGAATCCTCCAGTGCACTTGATCAGTCACTTCCTTGGAGATATATATATATATATATATATGTATATATGTAATTTCTTTCAAGGAAAGCAGACACTGGGATTTTGGATTAACCAGCTACAGTCCCAATCTCTATTGGAATTCTTTATATGAGTCATCAGGTATGCTAATAGAATAACTAAGTTAAGTCATCAAATAAGTTAATAGCTTTGGTTTGTCATCCCCACACTTTAATACTTTCCTAACAAGACATGGAAGTAATAGTTAAATTACAGTGCATATAATAAAAGCTTTCCATTATTTCAAAAGGAAAAAACCCCAAAACTCTGACTGCTGTTCTGAGATATTAGCTTCCTGATGGGATGAGCTTTCCATGTGTTTGTCATTTTAAATGGGAGTATGGCATGGAGACAGGTTCTGTGTTACACTTAGAGCAGAGGGATGAGTTGGCCACAGTTCCAGTGCACGTGTGAACTTCCAAGGATGAAATGAACTTGGCAGGGTTGTTTGTACCTTCATTGGAAGCAGCCACAGTGGTTCCCTCAGTTTTGCTGCTCTAGGCTGTTACACTTTGGGTCTGGTGCCTGCTGGCATGGCTGAGTACCACGGGGATGGGCAGTGGCCAGGTTGTCACTGGGATCCTGTTTGCCAAGATGCATGCCTGCCTTGGAAGGATTTATCTGAAACCCACTTTGGATATGTCTCTGTGCTGTCTCATTTTACAAATCAAGGGAAACCTTGTTCCTTTGCACGAGGAAAAGGCATAATTCTGTAAAATTCCTCAATTCAGAGAGAGAGAGGCCTGTCCACAGCATTTCTCTACTGAAGGCTGATAAAAACCTCTTCATTATTTTTTCAGTGCAACCATTCAGTTGGGCCTCTGACATCAGGGCATCAGTAGTTTTTTCAGCTGCTACTGTCATCTAAGAATCTCCCAGGGGAATTTCAGAAAAACAGGTTTTACCAGAGGTTTGGTTCCTTTGTCCTTCTATCTCATGTTGTTTCTACTGAGAGTTTCAGTGGAATTGTAAGTGCTATATCACGTCCAGCACCAAAATAATAGCACTTTATTTTTATTTCACCTGACCATTTGAGTATTTAATTCACAATTTTTATAGAGTTTCACCAGGTAGCTACAGAAGACAGGATTTATAGCAGTGATTTTTTGTTTGTTGTTTGGGTTTGTTTGGCTTTTTTTTCCAGAAAAACACTACTCCCATGCTGGTGAAAAAATGTGCATCTCAGATACGCATTTAAAATTCTTATAGTAAATATGATCAGGAGAATTGTACAATATTTATACACAGTGATATGGAATGAATGTGAATAAGGGATGCTGGTCATTCTTCTGGTACTGAAACACAGCTCTCTGACCTAATGTATAAGTTGTGCCTTTTAGATCTTCCCTTATGGGTGAATTTTAAGAATTTTAGTCCATTTCTGTTTCCCAGCACTTTTGTTTTGATATGGTTTGGGACTAGTATTTTCTAAGACTGTATATTTCTGCAAAATTTTCATCCAGGACTTTAAAAAAAACCAAACTGGCATGTAGTCAGATGCTCACACAACTACACCACCTTAATTGCTAGTGCAAAGACATCAAAAATTTGCAGCGACACTACCCTGTTGTATATGCAAGTTAAATAAGATTTATGCCATCTTCAACATAAAATTGTTCTCTTGTTGTTCAGTTCAACTTTAAATATTTGACAACAATAGTTGTACTGTGGTTCTGTGTAACATATCTTTGCCATTGGGATGCTGAGATTTTATTTGACAAATGCTATGCTTATCTTGGATCTGTTTCACCCACAATTGTTGTCTGCACCATTCTCATATTTGTAGACAGATATTGGGTTTTCAGTAATCTTGAAATACAAAGCAAAAATAAAAGAATGAAGGGGGTGATGATAGTTTGATTCAAATTTTAAAAGAAACCTCTATATAGTTGAGTGGATTTTATGGGAATGAGTTTCCAGGAAATGGAAAAAACTCCACAAACCACAAAACCAAAACCAACAAAACTGTCAACACACACACACACACACACACACACACACACACACACACGAATCCCAAAAGAACTCTCAAGAAAAGATAATGTGGACAAAACTCATCTCAATTTGTGAGCTGCCTGTCTGGCAAATGTTTTGGAATCCTTCTTTTTCCCTGCAGAAGAAAAGGACCTGGTGTCATTATGAATTTCTCAAAAGAGAGTGAATTATTTTGGGTAAAATGAATTTTTCCTGTAAATCTCTACTTTGTGAAAAAGGCACTGCTGCAGGGAAGCATTTTAATGAGAAATTCTTGAGTCACTTTATTCAGCATCTAGGGAAGACAGGCCCACAATAATCCATAATTTGAACTGTGTCCTTAAAATTGACCTGTATAATTTTTGTTCAGAAAACTCAGAAGAGGAAGAATCAGCCTTGCAACAATAATTCCCACTCCTCACTCCTGTGGGCTCGAGTTCCCCACATGTATTGTTGCAGTCACAGGCTGCATAGACAGTCCACAGAAAGAGACATATGTTGCCATAGAAATGTAAGGTTTTGCTGTTTAGCAAGTGACACAGAAGCTCCAGAAGCCTACATTCAGTCCCTGCTTCCTGCTCTGTATCTATATTGAAGCAAATGTAGTAATTTTTAGGCTCATTTCCCACTTGCAAAATAATGTCTAATACTTTGCCTCAAAGAAAGAATGCAAAGGGAAATAATACAAGATAATAAAAAGCCTCACAATTCTCTCCAGGTAGTGGGAGCAGCTGGAATTTTTTAAGAAAGCAAACCATGTCAGGAGGATGGTTTTAGCAGCAGAGTCTCTCACCTCCTTTTGCTCTGAATATTTTTAAAGAGTCATATTCCAGTTTTTCTACAGGCAAAACAAATGCAAACTGCCAAATACTTCTCAGTCCATCTACCTTCTGAATATGTGAAGGGGGCAAACAGATTTCTGTATTATCCCACAGAGTTTTGTTTCTCCTTTGCTGCCCTTCACCAGCTTGTGTACTGCTGTTACTGCTCCTTGTTTGCTTCCCTTATCTGCTGCATTCAAGACAAGTCATCCTGGATTTATATTTCCAAGTAACATTTAGTGACAAGCTGTGGGTAGCGTGCTCCAGGAGTCCCAACACAATTGCATTCATTGCTTTGTCTATTACACTGAATTTTCTTACTCTGTTTAAGGAGGAATAGCTCATCCTTCTGGGTATGAATTCCTGTCCATCAGCTGAACCTGTGGACTGGATTTTTCATGCTACAACTTTCTTTTTTGCTGCTGCCTTGTGTTATCTTCATGAAAAAGATTCAGAAAGGGAGCAGGGCCCCTGTGCATCACCATGGCTCTAAATGTCATTTAGTATTAATGGCTGTCAAATGCAGTCCACTTGTAACTATACATTACTGTTACAACACCCTGTGGCACATGGAAAGCAGATGTTCTAGGAGGAGAAAACTTAACTAATTTAAAAGTTAAATCACAATCTGATATGTTTTTTTCTGGGTGACACACAGTGAACAGAGGCTGAGAGGATCCAAGCCTGCGGGAAATAGATAAATGAGGTCGTGGATAGGACTGAGAAGGCTTTTCTGAGTTTAGCCCTTTAAGTCCTGTGCCTCAGAGCACCACAGGGGTTTGGAAAACTTGCCCCAGTCTTTTGGCTCTCTCAGCCTGGGGATTAATCCTGGATGTGCAGGGATTTAACCTTGTCAGTGCAAGGGCTGCTTGGATGTCAAGGACTCCCCTGCACCTTTCATTGTTCAAGAGGGTAAAGGTATGTGTGAATTCATTCATAATTTCCATCAGGTTGTCTCCAAGGCTCCATGCTTTATTAAGGGACAAGTTCTTCAGCATCCCTCTTGTAGATCACAAAGTGGAGGAGAGATTTCTGTGCTCTGGAAGATAATATCTTTACCTATTTGAGGTGAAAACAGATGAGCCACTGGGATTGAATGCCTTTGGTTTTGTACTCCGGCTACAGTGCATATTATGGAATTAATTTTGATGAAGATTTAGACCTTGTTACCCAAAAAAGTTTTAATTATGGGAACTTAAAAATACTGTATCTTTGTAATTGAAACGGATCTCGGGTATTGACTGCCTCCAAATCAAGAGGCTTCTTGTGCCATTGATTTGTGTTGAGAAAGTCTTCCTCATTCAAAACTGAAAATGGTTCAGTTCCTTTAAAATGTTATAAGGAAGTATTACATTAACCAGAATTAAGTGGTTTGGTCTAGTTAGGAGCTGAGGGAGCAGGGTTGATCTATATTTTTGATGTATCATGAGTGTGAATCCATGTCTGCAGTTATTGCTTCAAACAGCAAGGGTGAGGCAGAAGTAGCTGAGTACATGCTCAGATCTTAATTCCTTTGCCTAACATGAGAAAGCTTTGGGGTTTTGCTTCTGTTCATAATGAAATTAAATGCATGTGATTCTCCTCAGCCAGAATATGTCTGTCTGTATTCTAATAACTCCTTGACCTCTTGGCAGACTCCTTGTAAGCTGTTGAATGCTCTTAAAGATATTAAATACCCACATGCCATACAAATTAGACTAGAAGAGGATGGCTTCTGTATTCTAATTGAGTAACATGAGAGCCCATTTTCCAGAGGGGCTACAAATTGTCTTTGAGAGAAAGACTGCAATTGAGGTCACAGTATTTATTAGAGACCAGAAAATCTAAATGGGAGAGACACAAAACATTTCCCTCAACTTTCGGAAAAGTCTTAGCAGAAGTTTATAGGTTATATAATAACATAAAAGCAAGACCTTCACACTGTAGACTACACAGGTTCTACAAGACACCTATTTGAGTGTTCCATCTCTTCACCACTTTTGAAGAGAGATGCTACATTTACTCTTTTATGGTCCTTTTAGTCTATAAAACCCTTCACAAATTTTCAAAGTGAGCGTTGTCAGCTCTTTAAACACTTGAGGATGTAGTTTTCCAGGCACAGGTGCTTTGAAAACTTTACAAAGAAAAGACTGAGTAGAAATGTACTAAGACAGTTGTCTTAGAGTACAACACATTTATTTCTGAAGAGGGAAGTTAGTATTAGTAGACATCTAATATTAAGAAATACACCTCTTAAAACACAGGGTCTCAATCAAAAATGGTTCCTGTGGGAATTGTCATGTTAAGATGAACAATCCTTGAGGCTTAAATATATATTTTTTTTAAATTTTGTGCCACTTGTTATAACTGGTGCAGCTTTTCTGTGATTAGACATTGGAATGGGCTGCCCAGGGAGCTGATGGCGTCACTGTGGCTGGAGGTGTTTAAGGAAAGCCTGGATGTGGCCCCCACTGCCATGGCCTGTTTGGCAGGGTGGGGTTGGGTCATAGCTTGGGCTCAGGGGTCTTTTGCAGCCTTTCCAGCCAATCTGATTCTGTGATTCTAAGGATGGGAAGCCCAAGACATGGAAAAGCTGCAGACTATGAAGATAAATCCAGTATTGTTGAGGCAGAGAGGCATTCAAGGGTTCATAATACCTGGCAGGAAAAAGAAGTAAACTCCTGGGACTGTTTAAACATCACCCAAAATTCTGGAGCTGCACAGATGTGAAGCATACACATGGAGCTCTCAAAACTCAGAGCAGTTAGTTTTGCTCTTAGTGGAACTATTTAGATTCTTCTGAAGGTTTAAGGGGGATAAATGACACTCATTTTGCTTGCTTTGATAGCTCCTATCACTGTTATGTTAAAAGCTGTGTCACCCTCCAAACTTAAGTGAGATGTAGATGAATGTTGAAAACACTTGAGTGATGACATCATAATTAAAGATTTTTAAATCTAATGGGTAGTCATTTGTGCTGACACTGAGAAGTCAGATAGTACACCACAGGATACAGCACAAATTCTGAACTGGCAGAATGAAACATGCCTGCTGCTGTATGTGGTTATAAAGTGAGAATTTCAAATTTAAACTCAAATCAGGATGGAAAGGAAATTATGCTTAATATAAAGTTAAGACTTTAGAAGCAAAATAATTCTGAATGAATTCTATATTTGGCATACGCATAACTGGTGTTTTATATGGCAGACACATTGCCATAAAAATATTTTCACTTAAAACATAAAAATACTTCTGTCAATACTCTGTCATGAGGGTTATTTTGATTTTCTACACCCAGGGAGCACAGAATGCAGTTTTATGCAACATGGATTATAAGATATGCAAAGCATCCATATACGAATGCATTATCCTTTGCAAATCAAATTACATTTTGAGGATACTAAGCTGATAATTTTTGAAAGCATCCTCACAGGAGTGAAAATTATATTCTCAAATGCTCTTTACTTGTGTTTACACTGCCTTGAAATTCTATCCAGGGGCTGTCAGAGGAAGCATAACTAACCATGGAGGCAGTGATCACCTTGAAAACTGGAAATGGACTTTGCAAAAGTGCCTGAGTGATGGGTAACATAAATTTGAACAGATTTTGCTTCTTGGGAAGAACTTGCAGTTGCAATACCTGCTGTTACCATTAAGTAAGAAAAATGTAAGAATTATGGAAATACAGCAGCTTACTAAAAAGAAAACATTCAGTAACTTTTTCAGAATTAAGCCTGGCTTTGTTTTTAAAGTGAAGTAGAAGGACCATTTGCAGAAGGGAGCTGGACTTCACAAAACCAAGATGGAAGTAGGGTCCTGGTCAGACAAATCATGATATTGATAAGCAATATTTAAAATAAGAATCTGAAGGTGTTAGGAACTTTCAAGATAATGGCACATTGGAGATGTCAGCAACAAAAATCTGGAGCTGCATCTCAACACTGGGTCGGATCTCATTGGAAGAACCAGGAGGGTTTTAGGACCCCTGTAAGTCTCTCCCATCCTCCTCTTGCCCACAGAGCTGGCAGCTGGGAGGATCCTGGCTGCTGCCCAGCAGTGCTGCCCCTCTGAAGCTGCAGAGATGTTTGACACTGAGCAGCCCCCAGGCCAAGCCCAGGGCTTTCCCTTGGCTGCAGTCCCACCTGCAGCCCTGCTGTGGCTTGGGGCAGGAGAGCAGGGGGCTGTCTGTGCTAAGCCCTCTCCCCTGTTCTCCCAACACTGGGGTTCTGCCTCCTGGCAGAGAGCCAAGGAGCAGATGGAGTTTAGAAGCATCTCTGGGAAGGATCGCTGTTACAAATAGCTCTTAGTCTGCTAATGGGACTTAAAACTGCAAGATTTTGTGCAAAAAGTTTAGCTTTAGCAGAAAGCAAAGCCAAAGAAAACACAAAAAGTGATTTTCCACTTGGAAGTTGTTTGGTTTGAGATCTGTCAATAACTGCTGTAAAATCTCTGTGTTTCTAGTCTGAAGATCCTTTATGCACAGACTCCTACAGCATCCTTTGCTCCCTGGTCACTTGGGGATCTCCTGCCTGTACCCTGAGCGTGTCAGCTCCAGTCAGGAATGGCCCACAGGGAGAAATGGCCCCGAGCTGTGAGATGTGGTTCAGCTCTCTGACATGTCACCAAATGAATTGCAGTGCCTGCACTTTGGCTAATGAGCAACATGAGGTAAAACATGCCCTGCCTTTCCTTAGAGATGCTGCAGGGTTTCCAGGAGAGCACAGAGCACTTCTTCCCAAGTGGTGAATTACCTAATTCCAGTAAATTGCCTACTTCCCAGGTTATACAGGCAACTTTCTTTTATAGCTCTGTGAGGACATACTGCCATACATTGTGCAGGAAATACATTATGATACCAGTTACTAAAAGACTAAAAAATACTGGAATGTTTTTCTCTTTTAAAAATAAGTAATTGCATTAATATTTTTCCAAGGCAATGAGTAAGTAAAGAATATCTCCTTGCACACCATATTCAGGCACAGCTCATCTTTGATAGTAACTTCCCATTGAGACATTATCAGCAGCTTTTATTATTCATGGTTTTGATCTATTTTGTGGAGACAGAACAACACTAATCAGTTTATTTGACTTCTTCTGAAGTAGCTGTTGTAAAGCTTATATGGGAAGGAGATAAGAACACAAGATGTCTTTACTCTGATGTTGCCTCAGGTTTTAGCTTTTATATTTTTCAGATTCTGTACTGTTTTAGTGTGTAGTTCTGAACTTCATGTTAAGGGATGGTGAGCTCTCTTCACAGAGTAGGGAAACAGAACAATTCCTTCTCCAGGTGGGGACCAAGGACAACCAATCCAAATTCCAAGCCCAAGAGCACAAACAATGTGGACTGAGAGAGAAAACCAAGCAGGATGGGACTTCATAAGCTAATGTTGTAATTGGACAATTAACTCCAATATGCAAATGGAGCAGAACTTATAAAAGTGAGCGACCCTGTGAGCAACTGTGCATTTTGTGGCAATTTTGGTTGATCTTGGGTGCAGCCCTGGCTGGGCTCTTGTGCCCAAGGTGAATCCATTGAGGCCTCCTAATAAATCCCTACTTTATTCTTTAGTTCTGTCTAGTCTCTGTTCTAGGTCAGCTTTGATAAGGCATCACTGGAAAGGGAAACAAAAGAAAGGGTTGTGTTGCCATAAAACACTAACACTTTTCTGTAATCTCTTTTCTTTCAATGAGTTTTTCTTGTTCATTTGCTTGCTTGGTTACCTTTTGGGGGTGGTAGTATCAGTAAATAATAAGATAAAGGTAAGTAAGTTAAATTTCATTCATGTGCAGAACACAGAGGGTGATATTCTGTGCTCAAACCTAATGGTCTCATTGCTGTTAAATACAGATGATTGTTGCAAGTGTTGCATATACAGAAAATACTTTCAGCTAGAGGGCAGTCTCAGGAAAAAATAGAATTGCAAAATTTGGAGGGTAAGACAGCACTTGCTTGTCTTCTAAATACAATCTGTATAATTCCATCTCATCTTTCAAATCTGCTAATTGCACAGTTATAAAGATGAGGGGTTTAATGTGAAATGGTCATGGACTTCTGTAGGAATCCGATCTGCACTATCATAGCTTCACAAGACACTAGTCACATAGCCTGTGTTCAAATAATTGCATATTTTTTACATTCATATGATATTCCTCTTTTACTACACTTCTGTAATTTTCCACATTAGTTTGATGGGACAATTAAATGCTATTGCTTGTGAGATAAATAATTCATGGTTTCTGAAGCATAACCATGTCTGTAGCCACACTATGTCAAGGCAATGTTTTACGCAGCTTTGTTTTAGTTCATACATTGTTACCTTTATTATCACTAATTTTATAACAAAGCCTAATTTTATAATTTTATAGTTTGGGATCAGAATAGATGTGCTTTAATTTAGGCTGAACTGGAGCCTGATACTAGCAGTGATTTGTCCTTTCCAGAAGTGCAGCCCTGCAAAAGGCTGCTGTACTATTTTTTTATGCACTGACATGTTTGAATGGGATATATGTCATCTATTGTCTTGAAAATATTAAGTAAAATTGGTACCTGGAAGAGCTGAGTAACTATTAATATGTACAGAAGGCTTCCCTATGAGTAAATAATATCTGCAGATCTCTGGAGATGATGCATTTTAATGCATCTTGAATGTAATATTTCCATTTGTAAACAAATTTGATCAAATACAATAAACAGTGCTGGAGCCTTAATGTAATTCTATTACCTATAAGTCAGTACAGGAAACAGCAATGCAGATGCCTAACAAGAGGCAGAGTGGCTTCTTCAGCTTTGCTGATAAATATCTGTGTAAGTCATGTAAGCCTAATAATCAGGCAGAGGAGTAGGAGAAAGCAATAACCTTAGTCTTGTCAAAACATAAATGGAATACAGATGAAAGTTGATGCTTTGAGTAAAAATGCATGCCAGATTTAGTGTAAGGAATAATGATTTAAAGCTGGAATTCAAAAACTAATAAAAATATAATTTGATATCCTGCTATAAAGAGAAATACAAACTGCTCCGAAATAAAGACAAGAATGGATAGACCGGCCATTTTTGGGGGGGTTCTTTGGCTGTCCATACCTTCATTTAAGCAAGCTAGGGGATGGAGGGTGCCTGGGGCCTTTAAGCACAAGCAGGTAGTATATGACAACTTTTGAATTTTGAATTTAATGGAAGAATTTTGATTTTTTTCCCCTACTGATCTTTCACCTTAGGTTTAATCACATAACTATAAAACATTTAATCTCTAAAATGGCAATGCTTTCAGATAGCTTGTAAATGTGTTGGGAGAGAGAAATGTTTTATCACAGGTCTAAAGTTACCACATGCTTTATTTCTGCAGGGTGCAGTTTATTTCTGCAGTGGCAGGGCTCATCAGCTGGGGCAGTGCTGATGAGAGAGAAATGTTTTATCACAGGTCTAAAGTTACCACATGCTTTTATTTCTGCAGTGGCAGGGCTCGTCAGCTGGGGCAGTGCTGATGGTTCTGAGGAGAAGCCAGGACAGCAAAGGGGAGGCTGTGGTACCAGCCCTTGGTACCACAGAGGCTGTGTCTGCCTCTGAGGAGGGCCCAAGGAAGGCTGTAGGAAAGAAGTGCAAGAATATTGCAATGAATAAATAAATAAATGTGTGGGGGCGTGTGTGTATAACATGCAGGTAAAAACCCCATCCAAGCTGTAAAAAGATATTGTGTCTGCTGTTTCAGTGATGAAATTAGAATATTTCTGCATTTTCTTTTGAAGAAAATTAAATACTATTCCAGAACCTACATGCTATTTTTGCAAGAATGCCAGTACTTAACAGTTGGACTCACAGAGATTTGAGCTGTTTTGGAAACACCTATTAAAAAACCCAACAAAACCCACTATTAATTTTGTTTAACAGAGATGAGACACCTCCCAGTGCAGAGGAAGGCTCTCCAATGCACAGGTTGACAGCCATTGCTACCACAGTGGAAATTCCTGCTGTCTTTCCTGACAGGACGATCCCACCCATTGTGAAATCAAAGGAGTAATCAAATCAAGAGTTTGTGTTTCCACCAGATCATGTTGACAGAAGAGCTCCATCCTGCTTGATGTAAATATAAAAAAAAATTAAACTTTTTCTCCATCTCTCTTCCCATGCACAGGTTGTGAACTTGGAGAGCTCTTGCTGGTCATCAGGAAGAAACAGTGCAAGGTAATTTCATAACTGAATTCTTTCTGAAGGGAGTTTTAAAAATATTCTGGAATTAAAGGGAGTAGAATGAGTGTGACAAGGAAGCAGCTTGAACTTACTGCACCTTAATGGCTATTCTCCATTATCTGCCTGCTTTCAAACCTAGTCCAGCCACAGGAGTAACCTGGCAGAGCGATGTGCCTCAGCATGGTCACTGCCTTCTCTGAATGTGTGTAAATAAATGTTTATGTTTTGTTGGCTTTGAACACAGGCATGTACAAGTCTAGGAAAAGGATCATCAGCTGCAGAAGTCCTATGTATTAACATATTATTCATTTTTATAGAAATTTTTCTTTCTCTGTATTATTTTTATTTCTTTGAAAATGTTACTTATTTTGGCTCAAAAAATACGTTTCTGTTGTTTAATCATCCTGGCTCTAGCTATGGAGAAGCTCACAATGTCAATAAATAATCTGGTATTATATCTCTCAAATATTTTTGGTTCAATGCTGCATGGCAAAGTGCACTTGTTGCTTCCCAAGTGAGATCTTGAGGAATGACCTCTTTTATCAAACACATTTTCTTTCCTGGTTATTTCCAAAAGCAAAATATAATGTTCCATAGAAACTTGAGAAAATGGAGGAGCACAAAAGTCCACATTTCAGAGATGCATGTGATTATAAAATTCAATCTGAGAAGGCCAAACTTCTCAGGAAAATTGCATCTGACTTTGTAAGGCTTGGCAAACCTCCAAGTCAAAAAAATGTTTCTGCTTTTTCTGTTAAAAGGAAAAATACTCTTCCACTTTTCCTGTTTGCTGAGAAAATCCATTTAATTTCCATTCCAAGAAAAATGAAAGAATAGCCTGGCCTAAAATAGTTGAGTTAGTATGTTATATTTTACATCAGTGTTATATTTTATATAAAAAAGAAGGACCTGAAAATGTTTGTCTGTAACTCACCTTTTCCATTTTAGCCTTCACACTGACAAGTTTACTCGAAAATCAATATTTTACATTGAAAAAAAACCCATTCTGTGTCAGTAATACTCTCAAGCAATATAGATCTTAAAGAAACATGCCGAGATGTGGCAGGTAAATATTTGTAATGAATAATCTGCCTGAACCCCATGGAAACTGCAGGTTTGGAAAAACAAGATGGCCATTTTGCACAGTGGTGCTCTGGAGCAGCTATCCTTCCCCTTCTCCTGGGGTTCTTTTGCCACTTTTTTTTACCACAGGGCTCCTCCTTACTCTTCCTTTGGCAGCTGTGCCTCTTCTTCCTGCAAATGTCAGCCCTCAGCAAAAAAGCATCTTGTAGGCAGCAATTGCACAGGCTGCCCTGCAGGAAGAAGGCGCTTAGCACAGTGAAAATCATGCCAGCCACTCTGGGAGCTTTCTGTCTGCCCCAGTTTTCCTCCTGTGAAGAGAAATAGCTGGTGGGGTTTGGGATGAGCAGGGCAGGCTCTGGGGAGCCGTGGGTGAGAGGCAGACAGTGGTGCCTCCTCTCTGCTCCGGGTTTGTGTCACCTCAGCTTTCTGTGCTCCTGTCCTTCTGGGACACGGAGGTGTTCACAGTTACCCATCTTGTAAAACAGTTCAGGATTTATAACATGTAAAGGGCTCTTGATCCTACATCCTGAGGGAGACAGCAAGCTGATGGTTGGTTTCTTTGTGCTTTTGAATAGGAAATTGTAGGATTTAATCTGAAAAAAAAAAAAAAAAGGTGAATTCCGAGCTTTATGTGCTTGTAAATGTAAAAAAAAAAAAAAAAAAAAAAGGTGAATTCTTTTCACTATGAACCTGGATTGTCTCTTCCAGGGAACTTGTACTGGAAGCAAATCCATCATTATTGTATTTTATATCCATACATGCAGTCTAAGTCTGAAAATACGCTGTTACAGAAGAAATCTCTCCAGAATTCGACTGCCCAGCAGTTCTCAATATTTCAGCCCTGCATAAACCCCAGATTGAGGCGAAAGTCAATAAAATTATCATGAAGACAATCTGGAGTGATTCTCTTCTGCCATAATGGCAAATTGGAACATTGAATATGTTTTATTTTTTAAATTTCCATATTCCCACTCTGTAATTAAAAACAAGTGCATTTTACTCTACATGTAAAGTAACACAGAAGGTTTAATCTGGAAAAGCCAGGACAGCTGTCCTTGGAGAACATAAATCAGAATCTATGTTAGTAGGGAGCTTTGCTGCAGATGGTTGGAGGTTACAGGCAGATTTTATAAAGAGAAATTATGTCTCATTCTGAAGAAAATGAAGAAAAGACAGAACTCCAGCCTGTCTCATCAGAGCATGGCAAAGAATTCAGGTTACATATTGAATGTAAATGAAGTATTTTGATTATTTTTGCAATTTTATGGAGATTAGAGCTTTTCTGTGAAGAGTACAACTTGAGACTGATCTTTTGCATCACAGTCTGAAAGCAAATGTTCAAACAGTAAGAACTTCAAAACAGATCCCCCCTACTTCATTTATATATATATATGTGTGTGTGTGTGTGTGTATGCATATGTAATTTTAAGGGAATCTCTTTTTATTTAAAAGTTTTACTCTTCCCCCAGCCTAGCTGAATTCTCATTGCACTCTTAAAATATTTTTGGGATATGGATCACTTTTGTACATATGCAGTTCCTATGCAATACACCCTTTATTAAGACTGGTGATCATAGGGCTACCTCAGCTTGGAGAATGATAATCAGGGGCCTTTTGGAATATTTAAATAGCAGAAAGAGTGGATTTTTGTCCTTTATCATCCAGTTTTCTCAGTGTGTTACTGAGAAATGAAATTATGAGAAGAGTCAATACATTTTTTTTATTCCCTACAACTCCTACATCTATAGCTAAAGCAAGGGACAAGTTGTGCTTTTTTGTTTTAAAGGGGCTTGTGTCATGAGTGACATTACCTTTATTACAAAGAGAAAAGAAATGTAAAAATAAAGAAGAGGATAGACACTGATGCACAGAGAGCATTACAAGAGTGTTACCTGAGAAAACCCCCTGATATTCAGCAGTCTGTGTGCCAGAAGGCACAAAAGTGATCCACAGCTGTATGTATGGTTGGAATCTTCTCTCATCTCTCCAGCAGAGAAGGGAAAACAGAGAATCCATCCTTCACATTTTAGAGTTCTGCAGCTCAAGGGGAAAGCTGTGAAATGCCTGATTCCAGTTTGCCTCAACTTCATGGCAGAAATAAGAAGAGCACAAGCAGAAAAGAACTAGATATTTAACAGCTTAAAAAGACATATTGACATTGGCACTTACTTATTTGCTGCAGAATTTTCTGGGATTTGTGCTGAAATGGAAGTCTTTTAATAAAACAGTTGATATCTTGCCACAAAAAAGGTGTAAAGAAAAGACATGTCAAACTGTGTTCTGCACAATATGTATGTGAATGAAGGGAAGAGTAATAAAAAAGCTTGCCAAGTCAAACAAGATAAAAGCAAAATAAAAAATGAAATCACAAAGCATTGCTAATAAGTAGCACAACATGGCCTTTCTTTAGCTGTGTAATTCTTTTTTGGTATAGATTTGAGAATATTTGTTTCAGCAGGGGTAAGAATCCCTGTGCTTCCTGTAGAAGCCTCACACAGGTATTTTCCAATTACTGAAGCCAAATGCTTGGCACTCTTCAAGAAAAGGATTGGACACTTGTAGGAAGAGAACAATAGAATTGGGCAGCTGTAAAAGTTGGATATTTTAATAAAAGATTATGTATCTCAAAGTTTAAAAGCCCTATAGCAAGTCAGCCTTTAATTAATTTGTGAGAGAAGAGCTTACCTACAGACATCTGAGTTATTGTATCCATTTTACCCTGATTTTTTAAATTTTATTATTGACCTCAATGACTGATACTCAGTAAAATTATGCTTAGTAAAATTTGCCTAATCCAGCATTTCATATCCTATAATTCTGTCTTAATTTTTTCTGTATAACAAGCTTTAATTAGGTTAGCTGGAGTTCTCAGAAAAGAACACTTCTGGGTTGGATTGAAGGTGTTTTGTTTAGCTTTGATGGATGAATGGTTGTTTCTATCATCAGGCACAAGTAATAGAATATTTTATCATCTTCCTAGAGAGGTTGTCAACATGTGGTGCATAGCAGCTGCTGTGAATTCATACTTTTTCCAATAGGAAATATGGTAAATATATAAACCAAAAATACAATTGCAGAGGAAATAACTTTCTTATGTATTTCAGTAACCAAGGTGAGTTGGGTGGTGTCTTTATTTTGATGGGAATTTTTTCTTTGGTTGTTTTCTTTTTGTTTGTTTTCTTGGTTGATTGGGTTTGTTGTTGTTTTGGTTTTTGTTTTTATTTTGTAACCATGTATGAGTTTAACTGTAATAGAGAAAATAAAGATTTCCTTTCTGGTCCAGAGCTGAAGACCAGACATTTTGCTCAAATTGAAAAAACATCATTAATTTTAATATATTTTTATCTTCCTCTGGCAAAGGAGGTTAGTAGAGAAATCCTTCTCAGGTGCAGTCTGCAAATGAACTCCATCCAAAATCTCCTGAAGTCAATAGAGAAATGTTCATGCTCTTCATTTGATTTTGGTTCAAGTCTAATTTTCATCTCTGACCAAGATTACTTTCACAATTCTGGCCTGTTTCTGGGCAATACAGATTTGTATGTAAATCTGTACTTACTAAAGTATTTGAAATCAGTTAATAAGTGGTAATGAGGTGAAGTTTTCCCCAAATGAAGTACAATTCCCACTGATTTGCAGAAGGCAGATATTTCATTTTTGCTTTGTTCAGTTGTGGGCAGAGTGGGATGGGGTGTCATTTAAATTTTTTTTGTGTTTATTCTTTTTCTCCTCATGAACTGACATATTGCACTACAGTTTTATTACTATGTATAGGGAGTTTAGGCACAGGGTTTCCATTAAGAATGAGCTGTTGCCTCCAAAAATGTTAATGTTCCTAATTTTTCTTTATTATTCTTCATTACATAGTTAATAGAAATGGAGGTACATGTATAATTGCACCCTAATGAAAACTTGTCCTTTTATCTGTGGTTAGGAGCAGATCCATGCACATGGTGTTAGGAAGAAAAGAACTTCCAAATGAATGGTGGGATCTCCTTGAGAGAGCTCTAAGGAGAGAAAGCTAGAAAATTGAGTTGTTTATCACAGCTTTTCTTTACTATCCTTTTCTCTAGTGACTTACAGATCAAAGTTAAGTTCCACAGCTTGCATTTAATGACCTAATTTGGATTGTGGCTTGTATCAAAATGCTGAACAGAACATTTTCCATTTTCTATTTTTATTTTAGTCTTTCCCTATTGAAACTAACCAGTAAACTTTAGATTGTTTGAATTGCATGCTGATTCTCAGCTCTGTATGCAGTGCAGGACTACATGTTCTTCAGCCATACTCACAAGACTGCCTGCCTTCTACTCCAGTGCAATAAAAAAGGAGCTAAGAGAGCTGTCCTTTATTTCACAGCAGCCTCAGATAATGGCCTCTCGTGGTAATAAAGTATTGCAGGATGGAGAGAAGAAGAAAGGTACATTTCTAAGAGGAAAGGTGAATATTTGCTCTTAGGCATGCAAGGACCAGGAAACAGAGGCAACAATTACCCTTCAAAATAAAATATCCTGAGATTGGTTGTGGTCTAAGTGAAGCTGGAGAATCACTGTGATGCTGGGACCTTGTGCTGTGTCACACAAAGCATGCAGCTCACTAAAGGTGCTCATTTTGTATTTGTGAAGTTTCATCTGTGCTAGCCTATGAATTCTATTATGTGGACTTTTAAACAATATTTCTGTTATGTACATTCAGACCTGTTCTAAATATTCCTCCATACTAGTAGCTGTAGAAAAACTGTGCATTTCAGTAGGATTGCAAAATGCTCTCCACAGTGAATGCTTCTCTGCCCCTGAAAATTGATTATTCCACTCCGTGTGTTTTCCTAAACCATTTAAGTGGATCAGATAGTTATAGATATCTGACATGCTAAGTGATGGTCTGGCTAGAGTAGCACTTGCATGAGGTAAGTGAATTGCTTCCAGTAAACTTAGCCTATCTGTATTGTTAATATGCTACCACCTGCCTTAAAAATGGTCAGTCAATTTGTTGCATGACATTTTTGGAGTAAGTGAGCTGTATGGATTAATTGAGTTAATTCTAAATATGTCATTGATTTTTTTTTCTATGTGACCTGCTCTACTATATTTTTTTTGTTTCTTCATAATTGACTTTCAGTGTATAAAGAACTTAATATTGAATGCTTATTGCAAAATAAAATGAGAAAAAGCAATAGATAGTGAAGTTTTTTTGCAGTCTGTCCTTTCTCATTACAGTTCTTGCAAACAGTTGTGCCTTGTCTGAAATAATGATTATTGCCAAACTATGTAGGAAGCCAGAAATAAGGACAAGTTGTATTCCCATGGTAAATGAGTTAATTAGCATTTTCAAAGTTTTAGTGGTACATCAGTAAATCAACTGGTGAAGTCATATGAACCTCCTGATGAAAAAGGACTTCCTTCTCAAAATTGTAGGGAAATGACAAAGAGGAGGAGTGAGTTTGACAGGAAATTTTGTTTAAGCTGTTGATGATATTGCTCTGTTGCTCTTGTTCTCATTATAGTTCTCATTGCAAAATATGCTGGAGACATATTGTCACTGCAACAGACAGTGGTGAGAAAAGGGTGACTTAGAAAGCTTGAAATACTTCAGCCTATCTGTCAGTGGCCAAAGATAGCTCGACAGAATTGTGTTTCTGCTTGGTCAGAGGGATAAGCTGCAATTTCAAAATATCTCGGGAACGGCCAGGACAAAGTACCAGAGTTTGATTTTGCTGATATCAGCCTAAAGCCTCTGGAGTCAGGTGGATGTTTCTGGTCCTTTGTTTAATAGCGGAGTGACAGGAGATGTGGGATATCTTTTCAAATGTTGAGAGAATATCTGAGAGCTACAACTGTGTGTTCAGTCTGACAGTTAAAAAAAATGTGATATTTGAAGAGACCTCGTATTTTGTTTTTAGTTTTATACTAGCTTTTAGCTTTTGTCATGTCTGTTTCTCTCCTCTATTTAGTCAGATTTGGGGTCATAAGTATAAAATATTGAGTAATGTCTTGATGACTTCCATGTAGGTTTTGCTGTTGGAAAGACACTTGGGTTTGTGGGTGAACAGCTTCATGTTGCAGGGCTGAAATCATTAGTGCTGAAGTCTATTGATCTGGTAACATGAGTTGCTATGCAATATAGAAATGGGCAAAATATTTATGACCTGAGCTTTGGCATGCCCATCTGACTCATCCTGCTTTGCAGTGATATTTGAGAACAGAAAACTCCAATTTCTCAAACATGTTACATTTTGTCCTGCAGCTCTAATCCTTTATAAAAGGACTGAAGAGATGTTCTTAATTTATTCTGATAACGGGAAGTTGCCATATCTTATGACATCTTTAAAAAGACCAATCATACTTTTAATTGCTTAATTAATCACAGCATGAAAGGGGAACAGTCTTCAAGGACATTTCTTTTTTTTCTTGCCTACAAAGTTTAGTTGGCTGCTTTATCAAAGCTACTTGCTTGATAGGAAAGAATGTAGCTAAAATGGCTGATCAAACAAACACAAGATCATCCTTGACACTCTTTAGAGTAAGATGACTGACCTATAAAGCCTAGCTGGATATTTCTAGCCCACTGGTGTGGATGAAAGCCTATGATCTCTTCCCTAAGAATATGCCTTTCTCTTTCTGCCAAACATAGATTAAAAAGTTCCCAAAAACCTAAAATATAGCAGAAAGCCTAAAATCAGAGATGGGCACCTTGCCAAGTAGGGGCGAGCAGCTGAGATTCAGGTTCTCTGTACTGGTCAATGAACTCATTAGTTCTCACCACTGAGAAACATGCTGCTTTCTTTGTCACACAACCTGTCTCATCTCATTAGCACAATGACTTGAACATGTTGACAGTGTGTAATGGTTTTCTCTGCATATGCTAAGAAGCAGTTTTAAACCAATTTGCTGCTTTCTTTGTAGGCTGAGTGTGACTGCTGATTGCTGCTAAGGCCCCCGAAAAGTTCTTTGCTTGCCACAATTCCTATAGGTAAAATATGAAGCTGTGGGTCATGATCCAGTGCAGCAGAGTGCTCCTTCCTTCCCCTGGGTGTTAATGAACTCCCACTCATTCCCAGCTGGTCGCTGGGTGCAGGGAATGCATTCAGGATGAATCAACGTGCACTGACTCAACAGACAGCTTCTGCATTGGCTCTTTGTTTCCCTGAAAGCTATTAAAGCATGGCTAATTCTCAGAGCTGAAAGTTTAACGTTTTCTGAGTGCATTGTCTACATTTCAGAAACGTATTTAAATGTTAGACTTCATTCTTATTATTAAGTACCAACTACCTTATATGATCACGTTTAATTTTTTTTCCCATAGCATTAATGGTCTGACCAATGCTTTCAGTGAAAATCTTACCTGTCCATTCTATTTATTAATTATTATTAAAAATCAGCTCATCATATAGCAACCTTAAATAATGAACTCTGTATTTAGTGGTGAAATAATGTTTGAATGTTAACCTACATTCAGGGAAAAATATCAAAAAGGAAATGTAAAAACATTTTTTTAATTGTTTCATCTCTGGTAGTGAATAGCCTGTAAAGAGTTGCTTTAAACAACAGTGAGGTTTTTCACATTATTGCTGCTAGATTTAACCTTTTGTCCTCTTTCTGGACTCCGTATCTAATGTAGGACTGGCACGTACTGGGAAGTTGTTAAAATTCTCAAGTCCTGTGGTAATACCTTGGCTCATTGGTGCTGGATGATTTCTTTGCACAGTTGCTGTAAGAAGAATTCACATGACTAAAGTTAAGCACAGTCCTGCACTGTTTTCAGGCAGGACTGTGAATGCTTCAGTTCTACTTGACCTCACGTAATTGATAGGAGCACAGCTTGTAATTTTTTTTCTCCACATAACCCTAAAAAAAAGTCCTGTATCAAAATGTGAACACTGACTATTGATAACTACCATGAAAAGTTAAATCTTTGTGTATTCTCATAAACATGGCCATGCAGTCAGAGGAATTTTTCAGGGGAAAGAAGAGACCAGTTGTAACTTTCTTGTACTCATTTCTGCTGAGGAAGGATTTATTTTTACAGTTCATAACACCTCATTTAGGCCAATGAATCCCACCTCAGTCATTTGGCTACAAGATACTGCAGGTTATTGCTGTGGACTTATTTGTGACAAAAGGATTGAATTGTTCCCCCAAATTCTGTATCTGAAGTTTTCATTATTACTCTGAAGTACCTGTAGACAGTCTGAATTTTACTTTTGTTATGCTATAAATATATTTTTTTGATAAATAAACCTCAGTGATTAACCTGAGAATAACAGGTAAGAATTAGTACTTGAAAGATTAAATGTCCATTCTGAAAAGTGATACAGCATTTTTTATCTATATATAATTTGTTTATAAAACTAGATATTTTATGTATTTGTTTTATTTTGTTTTTAGTTAATTTTTGCAATTATGTTCTGATCAGAGGCTGGCAAAATTATTAAGTTTGGAAAAGTAATGTTTATTCACTTCCCTGGCTGATTGTCAATTTCTAAGGGCAGAAAACAAATATCCCATTTGGACAGACACATTCCCAGCTCTCTCCTGCTCACTGAACTTGCTGGAATGACAAGCACCTGCACAGCACTGGGCTAGGTGAGTGGAGTCTCCAGGTAGCTCTGATGGCTTTGGATTGATGGATGTGCAGCCTTCAAACTTGCATTTCAGTCTCCTGCTTAGTGCTGCTTTGAAAGCTTTCAGCCTTGGGTCACAAACAGGGTTTGTCATGCACAGGAACTCTGACCTAGAGTGCCACTGGCTGCATTTTATTCTGCTGCTTCAACGTTTTGATTCAGCTTCCTCCTTTTATATGTAGCTCAGCTGGTAGCCTGTGGCTCCAAGCTGCTGTCATTTGATTTAACCACTCACAAATCAGCTAAGTCAAAATTAATTAATGAATTCCTGTTTCCTTCCTCCTGAGCTCTCCTAAATAATTCGTTTTTAATTTACTCAAAGTACTAAAAACATTTGGCTTGACATTATTTGTCCAAGGTGACTATGAAAATGGGAATGCTCAAAAAACCATTTGTACAATTCTACCTTTGAAATGCTTGCATAGTTGTTTTTAAATGCCTGACTTTATGGTAGACTAGGGGGAAAACATAAGTCTTACTTTCAGAAGTGGTAGAAGCTGAATAAGAAATAAATATGGCATAATATCTCTTTCCCCATGCGGTGAAATTGCTCTTAAAAAATAAATAAAAGCGTCCATATTAAAAGCTGGTCTTTATTGAATCTCCCAGAATTAAAAGCACACTCAAGCAGCAGAAACTCATCAGAGCTGAAGCCTCTCACCATCCTTTTTCTGTGGCATACCATAAGTAAAGAATGCACACACTTCATCATCAAATGAAGCTAGTAATTGTAGGGTCACTACAAATTTTATTTTGCTTTTATAGAATTGTGTTTCTCTAAAGGAGAGCAGAAGAAATACAAGAAGAGCAGCAGGGGAGCCTGTAGCTGCTTGCATCTTGGGTTTTGTAAAATGAACTTGACCTTTCAGCAGTGCCAGGATGATTCCTGTGATATACCAGCAGCAGAAGAAAGAGCAGCTCAGGAAATACTATAAGAACTTTCAACAATGAGTGAATATCAGCTTAGAATTGCACTTGGCCCCGACTGATTTTTATTTTTTTTAAATTTATGTAGCAGCTTAATCACAGTTTGTAACTGTAATTTTTCAAAGGCAATTAATAGCTGAAGTTACTGAAAAATTAATTAGGTTTCCTAGGCAATTTGACACCTGCAGATTTTTAAGGCAAAGGTTCCTAATCCAAGCCAGGTCAGCACAGCCAAAGGCTGCTGGGCTCTGCGCAGGTTGTGTTCTGCTTTGATTCTTGTCTCATACTTTGCTTTTTGATCTACCTGGAGATATTGCTCTGACTTTGTAATCCTCTCTATGGGTAGAAGGAAATGAGCAGAACATAGGTAAATATGAATGTTATTTTGTAATACTTATGTTAAACCATATTTTTTTTTACCTCTTTGCCTGTGCTTTAAACAGCTTTTCATGAAGTTTCAGCCATGCAGATGTTTGCAGTGGAGGTATAAATGTTTGATCTGGGTTTGTCTAAAGCATAATTTCTGTAGCATAAGAGATATCTGTCTTTTGCAGTGTCTATTTGATAGGGGTTGTAAAGAATAAGTAGTGAGGCTGGGTAGTGAGGCTGTGCATAAATAGAGAGGCACTCACACCTGTTTCATTTTATTTTGTTTGTGTTACATGTACAAAATGTAAAGACATTCACATAGATGTTCGTGTGCATAAATAGAGAGGCACTCACACCTGTTTCATTTTATTTTGTGTTACATGTACAAAATGTAAAGATATTCACATGGATGTTCAGAACAGCTTCCACTTCTTCACATGGCTCCTTTCCATAAAAAAGGTCATTCTGTGTTGTTTCCAGGTTTGAGCTCAGACATTCACATAGATGTTCGGAACAGCTTCCACTTCTTCACATGGCTCCTTTCCATAAAAAAGGTCATTCTGTGTTTCCAGGTTTGAGCTCATCCACTGTTGATGCCATTTTTGCTAAAGCAAAAGGGAGAAGGTTGAGCTGTTCCTAGGGCAGAATCCTACTGTGTGGTACTTATCATCAATAAAGAGAGGCTTGTCTGACATCCTTGCTTTCTCACACGCTACTGCCCAGCCTTTGAAGGAGCAGACTGGCACAGGGAAAATGAAGAGAAGCCAGGCCTGTGTAGAAATAGTTCATCCCTCTGTAGCCACTCTAATATCAGTATGATTTCCCCCTGGAAAACAGAACATATGCTCATTTGAAAGGCTGTAACTCTGCAAATTGCCCTCCAACCAAAGATGTTATAAATGGCAGTTGTTTTGTAGGAAATTTCAAAAGATTTATATTATTTAGTGTGCTGGAAGAAGAAAATTATGACAAAGGAATGGATTTTTACCTTTTTTGCTCATTATGGACATACAAATATTCTCTTCTTTGGGCACTTTACAAATAGTTTTGAACAAAAAATTATTATTTTGTCTGTAGATTTTTGTTATCCTGAAACATTAAAAAAAATAATATTTCTTTCTAACTAGATATTGAGAAAGAAGATGCCATCAATATTTTTATTTCAAAAGCTTAAAAAGATCTACTGACTAGTTAGCTGCAACCATATTCTTTCAATTTAAACCGATATGAATTAATAATAATTTCCTCTTCTCATGCCATAGAGACACAGCTCTCCTCACTCCCGGCTCTCCAAGAATAGTGAAGTCCTCTTTTGTCTCCTTGGTCCTTGCTTTCCTCCCTAAAGGAGACCTGGAATCACCCACTGGCTTTTACTATCTGAAAAATAAGCTGGCTTTATTCAATGGGTCCTGTTTTACTGAGCACTGCCATTATTTAGAGTGGTTGCACATACAATATTTTAAAAACACAATTGTAATTAATTTCTTGTGTTATTTATATTTTTGGAGTAAAAAAAAAAACCCACAAAACTTTTACTAGGAGTAGTCCTTAAACAAATTTTGTATTAAAAATTAATTACTCAAAGGGAACTAATTGCCTGTCACAGGGATTTGCAGCATGAGACAGTGCTTTGAATAATAAATAACAGGTTGTTCCCATAACCATATGGTGAAATCAGAGGCACTGAGTAATGAAAATTGTGCATTATAAAGAGAACAGTATGGTAGAAGTTCTGCAAAAGAGCCTTAATGTGGCACAGATCCTGAGTTGACACTTAAAAAACCCAAATCTGCCGTGGAGCAGATTCCCACCTGGCATTACTTGCTGTAATGTCACCAAACTTAGAGAGTCACCAGGTTAGAATGTGGGTGAGGATTGTGCAGTTCCTGTCACATATGGCAAAGTGCTTTGAGGTGCATTCTCAGGGGTGGCCAGGTTTGGATGCTCAGCTCTTTACAGTGCTGCTGCTTTCAGTGCTGACCTTTGGACTTTGCACTGAGTTGCAATGGTTTGAATTCTGTTCAGTCTCAGCTGCAGCACAGTTTGGGGTTTGTTTTTAAGCCCCTTTCTGTTAAGAGAAATATCTCTTTGCTCAGCAGTGGGTCAAGACACCTGTGTGAATCTACCTGAAATCGCAGAATGTGTGAGTACAAGATCTGGTTTTGTTTCATGGTAGCTTCATTATTGGCTTTGTTTGCCTTAGAAGAGACTTCTCATTTCTTGTTATAAGACATTCCTTCTGTTCTACATGGGACTAAATAGTACTATCTCAAAAGGATTGCCCTTCAGGGCTTTTTCTCTCAGTTCATTTCTTGGTATAAGACATTACTTCTGTTCTACATGGGACTAAATAGTACTGATCTCAAAAGGATTGCCCTTCAGGGCTGTTTCTCTCAGCAGATCCTTCCTTCAATGAATGTCTGCAGAGTCAGCCCTGAATTTATACAGAATGCTGCCAAATGCAAAGAGGTGGAAGATGCAAAGAGAAGGAGGTAACACTGAAACACTGTGAGAAGTAATTGATGTAACTTGGGAATCTTCATAATTTTTCTCTTTTTAGTCGCAGGATGCTGAGGGGTAACATTTATATTGAAAACTGTTATGTTTAGAGTGAGTATCAAAATTTTTCTGTGTGATGGGTCACAGGTGAGCAGCTGCTCCTAAACCAGTGTCAGCTGAAGTCCTGGCTGCTTGCACTGCACAAGTGTCTGGAAGTGCAGCACTGCTGGATCTAATGATTCAGAATGGAAAGTTCACACAGAAATGCAGAACCACTGTTCCAGTGTCTCTGAGCCTTCTCATGAATGACCAATTTATGACTGATTATTTTCCAGTCTCACTGAGAATTTTTCCAATCAACCATACAGAATGAGAACTAAAAAAGTTTAATCACTCCTTTCTGTCCTTGCTGAAATTCAATACAAACAGATCTATTTTTACACACAGCTGAGATGGAAAAAGCTTTTTCAAGGGTGTCTGCTGAGGAAACCAGAATCTGAAATCTTCAACAAAACTGAATTTAATTAAAAGTTACAATTTTGCTGAAATATGTAAAGTGTTGGAATAAACCCACAGTAAGGGTCTTTTCTTCACTGAGGAACGAGAAACTCCAATGAGCTTAATGGAAGCACATGAGAACTCACCAGTGATTAACTGTCAAACTGACAGATCTTCTGTTTCATAGTCCCATTTATGACCCCATACTGTTCTATAAATTCACAATTAAAAGAAAATCTCCCCTGTAGTAGATAATTTTCTTATAACTGGCTCTTCAAAAAAGGAACTTAAACAGAGCATGCTAATAAATTTGAATCTTGAAACTTACACTCATTCAGAAAGAAACCCTTAGTTACATGTAAAATTGAGGGACACGTGGCTAATGGCACACTGTTTTGTCTAAACTAGAGTACTGATATTTTTGGATTATTACTTGCATACCAAAGTCACAGATTGGAAATTATTCTTAATACTGAGCATATTCACTCTGCATTTCTAACTACTTTGTTCTCATAGCTGGAAAATAAAGGGGAAAATTCTTCCCCAAGAGGGCAGGAAAAGAGTTGTACAAGTTGTTTAAATGCACTAAAGAGGTAAGATGAGTCATGCAGGGAATGCTGCTTTGTCTCCTGCCAGGGGTCAGAAATGCCAAGAGGTACAAACTGGGCCCACAAGGTTTTTAATAAACTGGTAAAAAATTTAGTGTTGAGAAAATATAGAATGTGCCTTGCTGGAAAACAGGAATCAGATGTAGGAGCCTGCCTCTGATGATGGCCTGCATTTCCAAATGATCAGAGGAGGGAAGAGAAGTTTATCCAGCCATTTGCACTATATTGCATAATACCTCTAATGCTTCTGAAGGGTTAGGATTGATAACTCTTGTAATTTTGAAACTTGACTCTAATACAAATATGCATCTAGTATTTAAAGAAAAAAATTGCCTGGTAGATGGTGTAGGAGGACCTATTTAAATGTTCTGTCAGATAATAGATCCTGAGTCAAAGAGAAATCACCCTCTAGGACAATTTTCTAAACTACCTATGGATTAAATACTCTGCAAAATTTCCTTATGCCTTAATGGTTCTATAGTCCTATATTTTCTGATCAAGGTCTGAAAGGTATTTAAATCACCTCCTGAAAAAATCTCATTTTTACATCAATGTATATTTGCTTTGGGCTTTGTCTTTTTCTAGCAGAGAAGCCTAAATAACAATGCTACCTTACCTTACTTTAAAAACCCTGTATTTCTTCTGTGACAGCCAATGAGATTATAGACTTACAGAGCAGTAGATGTTGGCAGAATAATTGAAAGCCTGGTTAGGTTGATTTGTATTATGTTGTAAGATTGCTGAAGATTAAAGATATCTCACATTCCCCGTGATATACCTGAGTTAAGATTTAAAGGTTAGCCAAAGAAATCACATTTTTTCCCCAGACAGAATGCTTGATCCAAGTAACAAAAGCATCACCACCCTTTTTATCTGCATTTTCAGCACTATGTCAATCAGAGGAATGAAGTGCACTGATTGTAAAGTAAGCCATTATTGTATTGTGATTCTGCTGTAATCTGTTCTAGCATGGCCTTGATAATGCCACCCTATTAAAATCCTTCCTCTAGTTCCTAATAGTACAGTGTGCATCAAATTCTATTTCTTTTACATTCACACGCTAATCTATACATTTGACCTTGCAACAGGTCCTCCACTGCTGAAAGTTTCCACAACTCCACTGAAATGAAAATACAAAGAATAAATAGGTGTAAGAATATATAGAAAAAAAATCTGACATCCCATCAAAAATCAACACTTAATTTTATCTCTCAGTTACATTCAGCAAGTAAATTTCACAACAATGCTAAGAGCACTCCTCCTTGCTCTGCTCTTTGATTGACTTGCATGTAACTTTTCATGAGGATTCTCTCTGTAATAAATGATCTAGCATTTTAACCACAGGGTTGGTTGTTTGTTTGTTTTTTATTTATTTGATGCTTTTCACTGCAATTTTTATCACACTTATTGACTGAATCTATGGAATACTCTTTATGAAGTCACATAAAGTGATGGCATACAGGACTGGCAATTTGTTAGTGGTGTTCATTCCTTAACCAGAGAAGCTGTGTCTGAGAGAGACCCAAGGCAGTGTTTGATGGTACATAATAACAGATGTGTAATCCACAAATGAAATACTGTGAACTGTGTGAATAACCATATAATGAGAAAGAGAGGGGTTCTGTGTCATTATCTCCACATTTGGTTATATAAATACTACACAAATGCAGAAATATGATTAAATCCACTGGGCTTCCTGCCAGTCTATTTGCTATTTCACTTTATGTGGTCTTGTATACGTTACTGCTCTGCCAGAACTCCCACTGCCATGTGTGTCACTGATACATGCTTGTGAAGGTAAGGAATATGCTATCAGGTAGCATAATTATGGTAATTACTCCATGGGTTTTTTGTAATATATTTTTAGTGCTCTTTCTCATAAGCTAGAACACAGTCCTATAAAATTTTTTCACCCTTTGTCACCTGAGCTTAGAAGCTGTTTAGGAAAGCTGTGTGGTCTTGAACCATAGAACATAAAAATGGAGATGAACCTCTATATTTTGGGCTGTTCTCTATAATTTAACATTTTTTTAATCAATTTGTACAAGTCAAAAAAATGTAAATGAATAGAATGGTAAAATTTTAAACATACATGGTGTATACCACTAATGATATAAGATTGAAAGGACAGAAATGTATATATATATATATATATATATATATTTCTTTTTCACTTGTGCTGGAGGAAAGTATTAGGAAATCTCAGGAACTGAATACAGGTAAAGATACAACTTTGACACTTTCATATCAATAACAGAAGCGGTCCCTTCCTTTTTTCCAAAATCTGCAGACCATTACAAAGCTGGAAAGTTGCTGAGAAATAGATTGGGAGTGCAAAAACAAGCTGTAGCAAGCTGTCTCCACTATATTCCAGACTGAAATAAAAAGATCAACAGTCCTTTAAAGGGTATCAGATACAGTTTATTAGGCATACCTTCAGTAATTTGGTTTTGTTTGGAAGAACATTCAAGATAATAAGACACATATAATACAGCATCTAATTGCATGAGGATTTGACTTGGTTCCCAAAAAAATTGTTTTGACTGATTTACAAGGACTCAGATTTTCATTCAGATCCGCAGTTGGTGTGTTGAAAGACTACTACTGATTTCTGTAGGGTTTGTAAGGAGTAACTATGAATAGACAAACAGAACTGACAGTGCTGTAGTCATAAATTACCACTTTATACAGGTGCCAGTACAAAGTTACTGTCCTTTATACCAGGAGAGGAGTGAAGAGAATCTCTAGCGAGCTGTTGATGATATTCAGTGTGAAATCATTCTTCTATCAGCCTGGAGGACATTGGTTAACAAAAGTTCCAAGACATCCCTTTTAGGTGTCAAAAAAATTTCATACAACTTATTTTGCATAATTCTTGACAATAAGTTCATTTTACAGCTCAGTGGTGCTGGATGAGATATAATTTCTGATAAACTATTTAGCTGACCACATTCCACCAGAGCTCAGACATAATGACAGCTTCTGAGCCTAGCTAGCCATAATTCACACCTAAATAAATAAATAAATAAATAAACAAACAAACAAACTATAAGTTTTTTTTGTAATAATGCATAGAAAGTATAACTTAACACTACTAATATGTGTTTCACATCCTCTTAAAGCAATTTCTTGTCTGTGCTGTGAGTGAAATAGTTAATATAAAGCTGACACTGGGAAAATAATCTGGAAGAAGAGAAGTGTGTCAATTAGAAATCCTTGATGGCATGTTGGATGTACAGAGCCTTGTAAAGGGGTGGCAAGCTGCATTCTATAGCCCTGCATTATGAATAGCCCAATTGTGAGTAATCCAAATTTGAAAGCACAGGCTGGCCTGAGGAGGTGTATACAAGTGATTAGAATTTCAAAGACCTCAGAATAAACACCAGCTCTTTGATGGGATAATTTATGCATGGAATGGCAGGAAGAGCTGTCTGAGTTGTTCTTGGAAAGTTCACACGGAGCAGCATTAAGGTCTTGAAAATAAATTTTGATATTGGATTACTGGAATGTGAGCACAGTATTGGAGTTCACTGAATTAAGGCATTGACAAAAGTTCCCCTATGAAATATGAGTTGGAGGCTGTCAATATTTTAAGAATTGAGCAAAAAGAAGAAGACAAATAGTACCAAAGAAAAGAAAACATCATTATTTCAGAAAAATTCAAGGATTATCATGCCCCTTGAGGAATGCATTTTTTTGAGCAATATCAAAATATTAACTGCAAAAATTAATTAGTTTTTCTATTTGAGTACGAAGGAGAAAAGGTTGGGGCACTCTGTTCACCAGTCTGCTTTTGGGATATCGCCTGGTTTTCATTCATTGTCTGTCTGAGTGTAGTTACACTTTCAGATCTGAGGATACAAAAGAATACACCTAGAACTACAAAGCACTGTCTAACCCATTTTCTGCTGTTTGGTGTCTGTCTGGTCTCACACATGTTTTTATGATGTTGAACATCATATTGGAAAAGAGGCTTTCAGGAATCAAAGTGTTGTAGAAAATGTTGAACTTCAGTGACTTTGACCTCAAATTTTCAGTCAGTTTAGAACTATATTGTGTAACCAAGAGGTGAATGAGTTTTAGACAGGGCTGTAGTGTTTCTACAGGCTTTGAAATCAAATTTCATGCTTCATCTCCCAAGAATATCAGTGATTGATACAGGTTTGAAAGGTGAATACACTGAGTGATGTTCATATCTTCTTTTTAAACTTTGGGGAGGAGGTTTTGTCAATGGTAATTCTACAAAAATAATGGTTTACTGTATCTTTCGAGGGCTTAGACAAAAAGCTGCTCATTTTTTCTAGAAACACATGTACAAAACCAGTTTAAAATAATAATGGTAGAATTTATATTATTGATATATCTTCACTTATTGAGCATCATTTATGCAAGTAGTCTGTCAAGCCTAGCCAGTGATCAATGCACAAAGTACTTGATCTTCTGTTATTTGTCATTTTAACAAAATTTTCTGAACTTTAAAATCTCTTATCACTATTCTGAACTTAAGGTTTCAATCCTGAAAAAAAGAGAAAGGTATTTTCTTAGGAGGAAGCCTGAGACATCACAAGCTTAAGAAAAAAATTATCATTTTAAAAGGCAGACTAAAAAAAAAATAAATATTGACATACTTGCCTAATGGTAGTAACATTTTCCTATATTTCTTATGACCATAATTTGCCAGAATGTAAAAAGGAGATCATCCATAGAAAATTAACAAACAAAGTCTTTTCAGCTGTGGGGCTCACTGCTAGAGAATATTATCCAACTGAACAAGTTAATACACACACAGACACATATTAAACCCTAAACAATCACAGTAAGTAAAATATTTTTTTTAATTTTGTATGTTGTGTTAATCTTCATAATTCAAGATTTGTGAGCATGTCAGCCAATAATTATTTTGTGTACAATTCTTTCTTTTTCCCTTTATGTTTTAAGAACAAAATAATGCCCAAATAATGGGATTATGGCCAAGACTACTGATCTGACGCAAAAAAGCATCTGTGTTCCTACACCAGAAGTAGGAATTTCCCTTACAGGAAAGACTAAACTTTTAAGGCAAATTTACCATGGATATTAATCAGTGAATCTGAGATATGCTTGCTTACTTAGATAATTTGACCTTCAAATTTTGTGTTTAGATTACTTTGCTTTCAGCCCAATGTGTAGGAGTATTAAATGCATAAAGCTGGAGATGACTAAGGCAGGTATCTTTGGGTTTTTAATTAAGCAACATTTCAGTCTAAGCATTATGCACAGATAACACAAACGTCAGAGGAATTCCAGGACACTCTTCTTCTCACAAAGCAAGCCCTGTGTCTTTGATGGAGATGAGCCAACATGTGTTTTTGTCCTAATGAAATTCTTTTTGTCAGCTCACTAACTGATGAATAATTTAGACCTTGAAGAATACAAGGCAAATGATTTGTGTGAACTGATTCAAAAAAGAGGAAACACAACCACCCCTTCAAAGACTGATCCTAAACAAGTGTGAGTGCAGGGGTGGCCATTTCAAAGACAGAGGTTGACATGCTTTTAAACAAAAGGTCAGTGGGTTTTGAATGAAGGCAGGAATCATGCTGCATGTGGATTTTGAAACATCAGCTGGGGGGTTTTAAGTTTTTAGACGTGTTATTTCTATCCTCCCTTGCATCCTGTCCTCTTGCAGAATGCCAGTTACTAGAAGGCTGTTCAGTGAGAGGACAGATGATTTTGTTTCATCAGCTTGGATTTGCACACTGAGAGTTTTTCTTCTTTCATAAGAGCCTTTGATTCTATCTGTTCCATTTATCTGTTCCTCCAGAGGCAGAATTCATCAACTCTGTAGCATAAGCATATGTGCCTTATATGCTATCCTGACACAACCTTTGCGTGTAGCTTTCTAAATTATAATAAGGCCTTAAGAAAAAGAGTTGAGATGGGTATATGCACAAGGTTTTTCCCATGTCAAAAGAGTTCAGAACAAAGCTTATAATCTACTCAGTTTCTATTGAATTCTGTTTGGAGCAAATAAGTATTTCTGCTGTTCTGAAACTAAAACAATTTAAGGGAGTTAAATGCATATACACAGATATGCAAATAAAATCTGCAAGACTGAGTAGGAATGAAGGAATTTTCCCTGAAATGTTATGAGCAAGCTGAGAAGGACAGACTAAAAAAATCATTTCCAAACAAGGGTTCTGAACAGAAAGCCTAGAGCAGGGATGTGAAGGTTCAGATTTGTAGCTGGATATTTTCAGTTCTTGCTGATGGATCTTCACTTTTACAGTGACAGTAAGAGAAGAGAATAGCACTTTTGGGACTGGTACCTAAATGTTCAAAGGTTCGTTTAAGCATCTAGATGTCTCATTAATAGACTCCTGTTGCATACATTATAATTCCCTCACCAAGTACAATATTCCTCTAAGGCATCCTATGCGGCTGCTCTTTGTGTGAAGGTCTACCTCAATATAAATGGTTCATCAAGCAAATGACTTCCTTGAAACTCTTCAGAGATTTAATAGGAATGGGAGAATAAAGGCCATGTTCAATGACTATTGAAAGTTACAGACCAAAAGTACTGTGAGGTGAAGGGGAAGGATGAAGATGTTCTGTCCCTGTTAAATATGTTGGATAACATGGATCTGTGGTGAGGTCTGAAAGTGAGCTATAAAGTCATCTTAAAAACTGAAGTGGCAGGGCCATTTCCTTTTGGAAATATGCCATTAACAGCTTAGTTTGCTGTTTCTTGGTTTGGCTTCCTTTTCCTTTTCCTTTTTGTATTAGGACAACAAATCATTCATAGATTGCTGTTATGGAAATACTTTCTATACAGAAAGTATTTCTGTATGGAGTTAATAAAATTGCATGTTCAAACCAGGTCTTTAATCACCCACCTTTTAAAACCAAGTTCTGAAACTGATATACATTAGGAATCATAAACTAAAGAGGAAATCCTGGGTATTGCAGCCACTCCTGTCATTGCTGTTACAGCTTATCTTTAGAGAAAGAAATGTGACCCTGGTAAAGGTCATGTAATGACTGATTTTCACTGTGGTTCAAGGCTGTGAAAATTTCTCACAGGTCAAAATCTGGAATGATGTAAGACATTACTGCAGAACATAAGGCTTTGTTTTGATCCGGAAGCAGGTGTGGATGGATGGAAAGTAGGAGAATAGAGAGAGTGATGAAGGTAATCTCACCCCTAAGGAGTTACAGCTGAATTAGGAACAGGTCTGCCCTTAACAGGCCACAGCTAGGTCCAATTAGCACAGGCATTGTAAAAGATTAAGTTGGCTTGTCCAGAAGGGAATTAGAGTTTGTTGGCTGAGCTGTGAGGAAGAAGGAGTCAATACTGCTAGGAGCTGCCCGTGAGGAATTGCCAAGAAGGTATGGAGCTCTTGCAATAAGATAACAACAAGTAGGCAAGAAAATTTAAAAGTTTTTGGTTTATTAAAACCAAGAGTTTTTCTTGCTCTTCTGGGTGAGGTGGAGTAAATAGTTACAGAAACATAATAGCATTGAATGCTTTTCTGCAGCCACAATGGTGTTCAATAGAAAAGGAGTATAAACATCAGTTTATAATTTGACAGAAGAAAGGAGTTGTTCTACTTCTGGTGTCCAGTAGAATTCCATTTAATGGATCCCAGAGACTGTTTTACACATCTTACAGCCAACAAATAAGAAATATAACCATCTAATTTACAAGGTCAGATTGTTGACACATTAATCTTATTTCATAATCTTTAATAGACTGTTCCAAATTTAATTTGACTTTTACATCCTCATACCTGCTGATGCTTTTGCTCAAATGGCATCACTGTCACCCTACACCATCTCTATGTATTTCCAAATGCTAAATTAAAATAACAACTTTTAAAATATTCTCTTTTAAGCTTACCATTACATTCAATGCTAATGCTCTTTTTAAAAAACAATAAAACATGAAACTGCAAGGTTGAACTATGATTTTATACTTAACACCACATTATAATTGGGGTTTAGAATGTTGTGCAAAGTGTAATGACAGAAAAGGCCTATTGTATAGCAGCTAATCATGTTGATGTGATAAATCTGTTTCTTCTTGCATTCAGTAAACTCTTTTTGATTCCTTGATATTGCAGCAAATAAAGCAATTAACAGCTTATTATTTTAATAGGCCAAAATTAAACCTGTGTCAAATTAATATTGTAAGCAACTGTCTTGATACATGGGATTTTTTATAAGAAACAGCAATAAACATTTGTTTTTCAGAGAATTATCATTGTAATACTGAACTATAGCAAATAGATGCAGTAATCATTTGTACCAAACTAGATCCATGAACAGTGTAAGTGGATAACATCTTAAAAAAATTTTAATCTCCTCAAGCTTCATTATAAACAGATGTTAGGATGACCTTCTCTCGAGGTAGAACAGTACATGATGCCTAATGGTACTCCTGAGCATTGAGAACAACTGGTATCAGTGTTATCTTGATGGTGATGTCTCTTTTCTAGTCTGTTCCAGTAACGTGCTGTAAAATCTGAGAAACTTTGCCACAGGAGGCAGATGGTGTGAAGTACTTACCTATCTCAAGAGTAGAATTAAGAATCTCTGTAGGTGCACAGTGGAGGTGAGCTAGGTGAAAAACTGTCTGGAGTGAAATTTCCTGATAGCCTTGATCACCAGGTCCTCATGACTGAAAAGGTTCAAAGGGAGAAAAATAATTTACGTTTTTTGTAAGCTCAGGGTGGATCCATACTTGTCCTACTCTCATGCCTGTTATTAAAAGATCAAAGTCAGGAATCAATACTTTCTGCCCAAGCCCTAAGGGTATGCAGAATACTGATCTTTCCATGCCTGTGATGGTAAGGACACCTTGCACACTGAACATCCTCTGCTTGTCATAACAGCAGTGCTAGATATTGATTTGTAGTCTAGTCCTGGTGTCCACACAGGAACCAGCCTTATCTAAAAGCAGTCTTAAAGAAATGGTTCAGCATTTGCAGCTTCAAAGAATGTACTTTATTTTATGGGTGGGCTGTAGGAGGACATCAGTTTCAGAATTTGACACAAAGCTTAGCTGAAAGTGTCTCAAAATTTGTACAAGGTCTGTTGACATTTACTTAATAAGCTGTTTTGCATGCTCAAAAAGGAGAAACAAAATAATGACCTATAAATTATTTTATTCAGTTTAATAAATCCTTGGATTTATTTTCCTGTTTAGAAAGACAATTTTAACATTAGAACAAATACTTTTTTCTAGAAAGTACTCTTAAGAAGAGTAGGATTTGGCAATGCTCAGACAAATAAAAAACATAAATCTAGCTCTTCGCACCAACTAGAGTGAACTCTTCTATAAGGCACTGCAATATCCCTCTCTTCACAGAGTATTATATATTCCAAATTACTTTGAGCATTTTTCTAAGACAAAGGAATTGTTTTTACTATTTTCCATAGGAAAATATAGAATGTCATAAACTGAGCAACATTTCTTGGTTTTTGATTTTTTTTTTCTTTTTTTTCCAAAGTAGTAACTATGAAAAGCCCATTGCAGTACAAATTAAAATCAATATGTGGTTCTTCAAGGGGATAGTAAGCTAAAATCCTCACTTTAAATAATTATGGAATTGCTCAAATGAAGCCAGTTTCAGCACCAGAAATTCCAACCAATAACCTTTTCCTAGCCTTTTATTCCCTTTTCAGTGGGTTTTTTTTTTCCTCTCAAGTGTCATCTGCTTTTGTTCTGTGGGCTCACAGACATGTTCTAAATTTTGCCTGGCCTGTATTTCTCGCTCTCTAAGGATAATACAACTAATAAGGCACTGAATTAAAGTTGTGGATTCACAACACATTTGTGAAGAAAATCTGGGTTAAAACAAAAATTAAGTCTGATCCACCCATTCTTTCTTCTTTGTAGATATTCACTTAAGTTATTCTGCCACCACTGCAGGTCTGCACAATTTGATGCACACAAAGCACTTTCTTTCCTTTTATGTAAAGATGTTTCTACATAGGTCCAGTGAAATGGAAGGTTGAGAGGGCATAAGAGTATTTGATAAATAAAATACACATTTGAGCAACTGCTGTAGTGGAAAGGATTTGTAATTCAGAAGATGGTATTTCAGGCTTTAAGAAGGATAAAGAATAACATAAGAAGGAATATATTTTATCTCTTTGAGAATCACCACAGAAGATCAAATACAAAAATAATTGGCCTTCCGGAGTGTGCTGAAAGGTCTGACTTTATAAAATGCATTCCCTTTTTTTTAAAGATCTGTCTGCAAGACACAATTCATATTTTTCTAGTTACAAAGAAAGCTCACCAACCCTGAAAATGGTAAGAAAGTGAGATGCCTTCATGAAAAATGCTTCAGTTATTGAGATGGGATATATGGATTAAAACCAGCATATCAGTGAAGAGAAATTCTACAAGGAAAAATAGGGAGACAAGCCTAAAAATCATCTGTTGAATTATCTAGAGGGTAAAGAAATTTCAGGTCCATAAAAGCTGAGTGCTTTGATATATCTGGTAACTCTTGCCTACATTGCAAATGGACTATGAAGGTCTGGTCTGAAAAAAGGGCTTTTTTCATTTACCAGAAATACAAAAGAACTCAAGGCTAACTAAGGAACTCTTACTCAAGACTGATTTGGACCCCTTTTAAAATCTGGAAAGACTGTGAATATGAAAACATGATCCCCTGGGGGAGTTCGTGCTAGAGTTTCTTTATACTTATTTTTCAGAACAGGTAATACAATTTTCTCTTGTATTAAGACAATAATACCTTTTCCCTAACTTTATCTAACCTTTATAGAGATGAGTAGTCACTGAACTGTTTGACCAGTGTCGTAGGAAACAAAGGTAGTAGGTTTTTTGTATTGCAAAGGTCATGAAGGGAGGAGTCTTGAATTTTCAAATTAATGAAAAATAAACTCCATTCTTATCCTGCACAGCAGGTAGTGCAGGGGGTCCATGTAACAAAGAGCACAGCCAGAGTTCTCATAAGTGAGTATGAAATTTTGCATGAGCATAATGTCCTCATTAGCATTTGGACCATCTAGCATACAGATGCTAATCCTAAAATATCTTTCACAGTGTTTGCCATTTGTGAGTTCTGGTAAACAGCAAATCCAGTGAAATCATTGTGTTTATACAGTAGAGGTTTTTAGATTCAGTGTATCCAATTACCAAAGAGAATGTTGGGAAAACATTTTACCAAGAAAATAAAAGGCTATTTATTATGTTATTTCATATTTTGCCACCATCTGTAATATCACAGGATTCCATGCAAAGAAACCCTTCTCCAATCACATCAGTATTTTGGCTTATCCATGTCTCAGTGCTCAGAAAGCCAAGAACCAAGAATGTCTCTGATGAATCTGCCTTATGTCTAATTAATTGTGGATAAAAAAAATTAGTTTCTAATATTGACATTTCTACACAAGCTTGAGGGAAAATTAGCAAGAGTGTTCAGATTATCTCAACAGAAAAAAAATAAATAATAGGCAGAACAAGATGCTCACTTAGCCAGCAAGTAGCCAAACTGGAAGGCTGTGTGATAAATGACATTTTGAAATACATCCAGAAAGAAAAAATGGAAGAGGATTGTGTGGGTAAGAGATATATGATCTTTGCAAAAGATGCGATTTGGAAAACATATGTCTACATTGCCTTTTCAGCTGAAAAACTTCACTTTTTTTTTCCTAGGGGTTAATTTTAGGTAGCAGGATGCAGCTAACTGGGAGAGATTTTTAGTCAGATCTGATAATGTTCTTGCAATAAGACCGTTCTCCAACAACAACAATTCTCATCATCTATCTCAAAGGGAAAAATTATTTTTGCTATAATTGTCACTTGGAATAAAAGAGCAGAGGCCAAATATGGAAGCAGACATACACAGGAATTGAAGACTCCTCCTCTAGTTGTTTGTACTAGAACATTTGTAGTGTTTCTTCTTTTAGGTAAGAGTTTTACAGCTAATTACAAAGGTATGAGAAATATTGTGTTCTTAAGGAAACATTGTGTGATGGGGGGACTCTTGTACCTGGAGGACTCAGGGCTTATCAGAGGATGTTGTACCAATTGAAATAAAAAATTAGCTATTTTTTAAATAAAGATTAAGCAGCTGCAGCCAGTGAATGACAGCAGCATGGTTTTGCAGCCATGCTCAGCTATGTGACTGGATGGACACAGGCCATCAACCTGTTACTACCTCAACTCTGTTACTCCCTTTCCTGGAAGCAGGAGAGAGCAGGGGATGGCAAACAGGGAGTTCTCACCTCTGCAGTCTGGGTAGGAAGAGAAAGAGCTCAGCATCTGGATCTCCTTGGACCCTTTCCATAAATCTATCTCTGAATGTTGATTATTTATATCTCTAAATATCTACCTGGGAAAAGAAGAAAGTACTTATTGCTGGTGTGCAGTCTGGTTTTATTCAGGCAGGAGAGCCTGGCTTCTACTTTTTGGTGAATTAGGGGTACTTCAGGCAAAGGAAAAACTACCTTTTTTTTTTTTTTCTTCAACTTGCCGTATAAATGCTCAGCACTTTAGACTCAAGACAAAACTTTGGTAGTGCTAAAACAATGAAATTCTGACTGTCATAAGACTCATTATCTCATGCAGATTCTGCATTAGATGTTTATTATTTCTATGGGCCGAACAAATTAAATATAACTGGGAAGTGTATAAGATATCTCTACCTTGCAATTTCTGGAAGATACATAAAATGGTTTATTTGGGGTTTAGCAAAAAAAGGACAGAAGGTCATGTTGGAAATAGAGATAATTTATGATGTAGGCTTTTCTTGCATAATCATCATGTAATCAGGTGATTGCTGCAAAAAAAAAAAGACAGCTTTCAACTTTATCTGTGAGATTAAAAAGTTCTTTCTCTTTTTATCATTTATAGTTTTATTTTGTTTTATGTAGAATGCAGTGACTTTCAAATCACAGTACCTTTCTGTGGTGCTTTTATGAAACTGGAATGCTGCATTGTTCTTTGTTGTGGCAGGTAATATTTCAAGTAATAAATTGTTGTTCTCTTTCAGCTGAGGTGCCATTCTCTCATGTGATCTCACACAATGACTAATTTAGTAAGGGAGTATTTAAAGGGTTTCTTATCTGGAAACTGATAGTCAGAAAATAAATTTCTTGTTTGTTTTCTCCCCTGTTGATAATTCTGTAGGATACTTCCATTCTGTAGCAACTGTTATTCCACTTTGATTATTTTAAAATTATACAAATAATTTCGGCTTGAATTGAATTAAACAGGTTGCAAATGCAGTTTATATTTCACTCACTTATTTATATTCACAAAGTAATCTTCTACTCCTTGCATAATTCTGCACAGTCAGTAAGATAACAATCCAGATCAGGAAGTTTATTGGATTGTAGTTTAAATGTATCAAATAGATTAATTAAATTTGAAATTTTAGAAAAATTGTTCTCTTACAGTATGTAAATAGTGTATTATAATTTCTAAGCATAAATAAATACAATTTTTCTTCTTTTTTTTTTTCCCATTGTAAAACTATTGGCAGGCTTTGGTTGGAGTAAAGGTAATTATTTCTGCAGGAACTGGTGTGTGGCTGTGGTTTAGATTAGTGCTGGAAACAATGTTAAAAGCACAGGGATGTTTTTCTTGTTTCTGAGCAGTTTTCACCCAGAGCCAAGGCCTTCCCTGCTCCTCACCCACCCCAGCAGCAAGAGGCTCCACGAGGAGCTGGGAGGGGACACAGCCAGCACAGAGACCCCAGCTGACCCAGGGCATGTCCCATAATGTGGCACCATGCCCAGCACAGAAATCTGGGGAGCAGGAGGAAGGGGGGACCTTTGGAGTGCTGGTGTTTGCCTTCCCAAGTCACTGTCACAGGGGATGGAGCCCTGCTGCCCTGGGCATGGCTGAGCACCTGCCTGCCATGGAAAGAGGCAATGAGTCCCTTGGTTTGCCTCACCTATTAAACTGCCTTTATCCAACCCACTCAGTTTTCTCACTTTTCCCCCAGTGCAGGGGAACTAACAGGTGGCTGTGTGGGGCTGAGCTGCTAGCTGGGGTTAAACTGCCACAGATCCACATTCATTTCCAAATACTAATATTTTGTCATTTATGAGGCAATATTTTTGATGCATTCTGTTTTTTCAGGTATTATGCGACAGCTACTGTTCCGATGTTAAAAATTTCTGCAGGGTTATTTTTCTTTATCATAGAAAAAATTCAAGAAATAGTAAACCTGCAGTGGAGAAAGACCTTGGAACAGCTCAGGGAGACCACTTCCAGGTGAAGAATTGGGAAGAAAGTAGGGAAAGACAGGTGGGCAGTCCTGATAACATGTGGAAGAGTCACCAGAGGGGGAAGGGAAGAAGAGATACTGTTTCACTACAAAGATAACATATCTAGGAGATCAAACCTCTAGGACAGCTCCTTTATTATGAAAACCAGGCTTATAATTACAAAGAAAAAAAAAAATGTAGGAGGGGAAAGTGCTGAAAGAAGACCCATTACAGCTCATTAGAAAATGTTGTCTGGGCATTTCCAGTCTTTTTAGTGCCTTTACTGAACACAACGTTTCCTGAATTATAAAAATCTGAATAATTAGATAAAAGCATTAATGCATTCATGTGGAAGTCTTGAATTTTAAAGATGAAAATGAGGCTCAGGAAAATCTGTTTCTAAAACTTTACTCATGAAAGTACGCCTACTTCTGTGAAGGAATTCCATCAGGCTTTACACACTGTCAGGTCTGGAGGAATGACCTCAGTCCTTCCCGTATAAACTCCTTACAACAGATTTTTCAGTGAAGTGCATTCTGTCATGAAAGCAAGGAAGGGTTTGGAGGGCATTAAAAAAGTGTTCTGCAGTGTGTACATGATTGCTGAGGCAGGTACAAAACTGTCTCCTATCCCACCTATCATCACTTGGCAGCATGGGAGAGATTGTGGTGTTTATTGGGGCATTTTTCAGCAGTATTTGCCACATTTCTAGGATAGTAAGTCCATGGCTGTGATTCTTGTGTGTGTTCATGTTCACAGAAGAAATCAATCCCTAAGAACTGTAAGAACCAGGAAATCTGTTTGTGCCTTGGGAAGCTGAGTGTTTGTGGTAGGGGTGAACACTGGGGACAGTATTCCTCTTTTGCTTCCCTCTGGCAAGCTGAAGCATGAGCATGGTTAGCTGTGATGGACTAGAGACTGGGCCAGAGGCAAAAATCAGAGCACTAACTTTGCTAAATAAGCCATAGGAGGGCTGGAATAAGGAGCCACAATTCAGGAGGTGACTAATGTGTTTTTCTTCTGAATGTGACAGGATTGACTGTTCTGCCCTCTTGCTGTTTTGGTCTTTTTAAAAATTAACAACTATGAATAGAAATGGATGAAATACTGTAGCAAGCAGTATTCTGGTCTTAAACTGGCAGATTCATGGGTACATTTTTATTTCTCAGAAGCTGAGGAAATACTGTAGATTCCCTTTAGACATAAAGTTCTTTAAGTTGTATTTATGGGCCAAAAGGGGGCTTTTATTTATATTTAGTTTCCCAGATAATGTTTACTCTGTGTATGGGTCTGAAAATAAATTTTGTGAAAAATCAAGGCCGTGGGGATCAGTACCTGGTTTTATTTGATCACTGAATGACAGATGACCTGGCAAACATGGAGAAGAAGGGTCTAGAGGAGCTCATGGAGACATAAAAATGCTGTGCAAATAAGATATTCTGGAGATTTGTTGTAATATCAGGACCATGTTTTCTGCCTTCTCTACAACTGGTACAGTGGTCAAGGCCAGATAAGTATTTGGCCATGGAAATAGGGATAGTAAAGAGAAAGTCTTGTCAGATCAGAGATGATGCCTCCTCTCCTCATTCCAGAAATGTTCTGAAAGGGACAGCAGCTGTAGAATTTCACAGCTTCTTAGTGAGATGGGACACAAGAATACAAAAATACACCTAAAGATCAGATGAACACACTGGTGCAGTTCTTCTGCTTTGCCAGATGTTTCTCAGTTTTGCCGTTTAAAAGACTTTAAATGCTTTATGAAGATCCTGGAGGTCTTTCATTACATTCTTTTATATAGTAATAATCAATAACTTAGATCCAAATTGGATCCTGAGAAAGCTATTTCACTTCTTTTATGTCCTATAAAGGCTGTGAGGAGAAAGATAGTTATCTAAATCTTTACTGTTTCATGCACTTTCAGGCTTTTCCCTGTCAAAACATGTTGCTTTTTAAGTGTTTGTTCCCCCACAAAGGAAATTTTTCAGATCCTGGAGGTCTTTCATTACATTCTTTTATATAGTAATAATCAATAACTTAGATCCAAATTGGATCCTGAGAAAGCTATTTCACTTCTTTTATGTCCTTTAAAGGCTGTGAGGAGAAAGTTATCTAAATCTTTACTGGTTTATGCACTATCTTTCAGGTTTTTCCTGTCAAAACACACTGCTTTTTAAGTGCTTGTTGCCCCACAAAGGACATTATTCTTTGTATTATGATATGAACATAGTTAAAATACCCATGCCATTTGATAGTATTTCTAACACACAAATCAGGGTTCCTTTGGAGAATGAAGACAGAAGTGTTTGTTTCCTCTTTATGTTTGCATATAAAGGCTTTATTGACAGAGTTTGATTTTTTTCTTTAATTCAAATGTTTGTATTCAGCAGCTTGCTTTCTGGGTCTCTGTAATGATGCAGTGGGAATTGTAATGAAGGAATTGCTAAACTGAATAAATCTTTGGGTCACAAGTACAAAAGTAATGACCTTTTGAGGTCACTACATCCACTGTTTGAGCCGGGGAATAAGAGTTAATTTGAGTGAGAAAGCAAATATTCCTGTCTTTTGAGCCCTCACCTTGGGTTCCTCAGCCAACTGGGCTGGTAGAGACCCAGACCATGACCATGGCATTATTTAAATCTGACCCAAATTCAGTCCTGTCTTCCAATTGCCATGGCTACAGCATCTCCCTGGCTCTGTTGTGCTCACAGCAGCACTTGTGCAGCCACTGGGTGAGAGGAACCAGTCCTCTCATGGAACAGGAGGCTGCTCTGCATGTCTGGATGGATGCTCCTCTCCAGCAGCATCCTGGGCTAATGCCAGATTAAAGTGGATATGTAACCATGGCTTCATGTTCTTAGGGCCAAGAATCTGTAAGTCAATTACCAAATAAGACATTTCACAGTTAATTTTACTGTGTTCATTTGCAAACAGAGGAAAAAATCTTCAGCCAAGGGGAATTTCCTGTTTTAGTCAGCTTTCCATGCAGCTGTACTCTTGAATGAATCTCTGTAGTAAGTAGATTGGAACACCAAAACCAGCTATAGTGACCATGGTAAAGCTGTGAAAAATGCCATTTACTGTTGGAATATATTTTTTTCCAGATATTTGTAAATATTACTTAAATTTAGTTGGTGGGCAAGAGGATAAAAAAAAATAAATTTGACAGCTCAGCTGTTCTACTCCAGTTCCTCTCTTTGTCCTGGAAAGTTATTTAAATTATTCATACCTTGATATATCTGAAAATCAGAAGGGATCCTTGTAACCTCATAGTCTGACCCTTTGCATAACACAGGCCAGCAGTTCCAATATTGACCCTATAACTCATACTGTGTAGGAAGATACTTTGATTTCGTTTGCTCCTGTATTTTCAGTATTTGAAGGGCATGTCTAAAGTCAAACTGTGCTGGATAAATTATTTCCTTCCTCATCCTTTTGAACTGCAGGCACAACATGTCTGTAACTGTATTAATTGTGTTTGGTTTTCATTTGTTGTTATTGTCATACACCTTATCTTTAAATGTTAAGGACAGATGAACATGATTTTAGGTTTCTTGTTTCTATCAAATTTGAAGATTGGTGTCTACATTATACATTTGTAGGTCTGACCCTACTTATATCATCTCTCAGAAACATAGAGTTGCTAAATTATTTCTTAGTGTTTAGTCTATGCTCAGTCTTACCTCTGACTTTGAGTGCCAGGTTGACACCACAGATTTCTATTCCAAGGGTGACTCAAGGGAAGAAACTACAGTCTCAGCTATTATCTCAGGAGTCAATAACTGCCCTGTAACTTAATTTCCTCAGTGGTTACAAAGAAACATGGACTTTTAGATAATGTAGTTGCATCTGAGTGTCTTGGTTTGCAAGGGCTGTAGGAAACACACATTGCTTTTACTGGTGATTTAAATAATTTAAATCTGATTTTTAGAAAAAAAAATAAAGCTGTTTTTTATGGAACTAAAATAATTTAGATAGATGTGGTTTGGTCTTTTTTAAATGAAAAATCATAACTTGCGCTGTTAACACTTCTTGGTGTATATATGTGCTAGAAATGGGGCAGGGATTTAGTGGGAGAATAGAAAACACAATTTTATTTATGTAGATCATGTCATAGCCTGGAAGCCTTCAAAGCCATTCAGTGGCATTGAAACTGGCATAGAAATTAAATGTCTTATCCTCAAACTGGATTATAATTCATTGGAGACAAAAATTCAGAGTCTTGCCATCAGCCAGGCACGGGGCAGAGCAGCCATCAGTAACTCTGGGAGGGCTGCCTGGCCCAGGCCGAGCAGAGGCGCTGCAGTGGGGTAACTTCTGTGCTGAGCCTGAAAGGAACCGCGAGGACACAGCACAAGAGGGAATAAATCCACACATGAAATGTTTTAGAGGGTGACAATTAAGATAAAAACTGCAACTGGAATAAATCTTTGGTATATTGTGACCTTGGGACTGTAACAGGAAGTCATGAAGAAGAATTTAAAACTGATGTAGTTTTCTGCTAGGTGTATCTTCCTTGCAAGGATATGTGGTGATTATAGTTTTGTGATTGTTTATGTTCAAATCTCATTTAATTGTTTTCCTTTTATTATTTCCCCCACTCCCACCCCCGCCTTTCATATACATCAGATCTTTAAATATGGGGTATTTTATTTTATCTTATTTTAATTTTTTAAATGTTTTATTTTATTTTTAAATTATTTCTATTTTTTATTTTTTAATTTTTATTTTTTTCTTTTTCTTTATTATTTAGTTTTATTTTTTATTTTATTTATTTTATGTTTTGTTTTATTTTTCATTTTATTTTTAATATTTTATTTTATCTAAATATTTCATTATTTTTAGTTTCTAATTTTTTATTATTTTCTAATTTTTAATTTTAACTTATTTATTTTATTATTTTTTATTTTATTTTTCTATTTTAAACTTTTAATTTTTAAATTTTTTAGTTATTGACTTTTAATTTTTAAATTTTTGAGTTATTGTTTTATTTTACTTTTTTGAAATGTATTTTATAATTTTTATTTTATTTTTTATTTTAAAAATTTATTTTATTTTATATTTTTTCTGGTTTTAAGATTTTAAATTTTTAAAATTTTATTTTTAGTTTTTAAATATTTTTTATTTTTAATTTTTTAAAATTTATTTATTTTTATTTATTGTAAATTTTATTTTAATTTCTGAATGTGAGTCCAGCCTCTTTGTTGCTGAAGTAGAAAATGGATTCAGTAGTGCAGAACACAAGTATTGGTGCCAGTGATGAATCAGGCAATTAAAATTCTAAGTAGTATGAAACATAATTTCAACCTATTAACCTGGATTAGTGTGTGAGAGGGAATTTAAATCTCATTTACTAGAAAGGTTATAGGTAATGGAATTACTAGTGAAACTTTTGAAGGATTTTTCATGAGGTGAAAACTGTCCAGTATTTTCTTTGGGGAACTGTAGCACAAAGTATGGAGTATTAAAGGTGCAGTGAGCACAAAGTTGGAAGTCATGTGTAGAGGAAGAATTCTTGTTTTGTAAACTCCTGAACAACTTTGAAGGATGGAGTGATGAATGATACTAAAATTCAGTAATGTATCAGCATCATATTACATGGAAAGTCATGCTATTTCTTCTGGAGGTTATCAGTGGTTGAGAAGAGCAAAGAGCAAATTTTGATGACAGAATGGCCACAGTTGTCAGTATGGTTTAGCTGTTGGAACACTACATGCAATTTTGTCATAGGCTAAGGAAGGTGTTTCCAGGTGAAATGGGAAAGGATCAATGTTGGATCTTAAAGGAACTGCTCATGTTTTAATATTCAGCCTTCAAAAAAGAACTTGGGAGTGGGCTCAGAGTAGAGATAGAAGAGAAGGGAGGTGGAGACTGAAAGAGAACTTCCAGAGGGCTCATCTGTTCTGCATGAGATGATTGAAGTTCTGTATAGGGGCTTCTTGGTTTTGGGATTAGATAGATGTCCAGAAAAACCAGGGACACGTGGCGTCAACATGTCTAGGTAAAATTTGTCACTCATTCAATAGAAATCTGCTGTGTTTTGATCCACCTGTGTGAAATGAGGGTCTGCTGATTTGGACTGTTCAGCAAATTTACATACACTGAGTGAAATTCTAGACAGAAATGTGACAATCTTGCTTTTCCCCAAAGCAACCTCAGCTGATCTTACCAGTGGAGTTGCTTCTGGCTTTGGGTTTTTTTTTCCTCCCCCTTTCTATCTATTTGCCTACAAACTGTGTGCAAGAATAAATTATACCTTGGTATTACTTCCAATAAAAAAATATGAAAAAATGTAACAAAAAAAGGAAATCTGATATGAAAGAAAAGGAAACTTTTCAAGAGAACCTTAGAATTTCAGGGTTATCTTTCTGTATCATCAAAGTGAAAAACAGTCTTTCTTGTTCTATTTTCTTTAACAGTAGAATACCAAATTATAGATCTCTTTGAAAATATATAATATCAGAGCATCTGATTTCAACAAGCTTTAAAACTTATACTCTTCTTTTTTCTGATAGAGGTTAATGCCTCAGCATTTCCTTAGTAAATATGTCCTTTTGTTATAAATTACTGTGCAGTCCCTGACACATTTGGTCTGCTGACAATAATTACATTTTTTTGTGATACTGTATGTTCACTGTATAACCCATACCTCCAGTAGCCTGTATCTCAGAAATTGGTTTGTGTGCAGATTTGTAGGTACTTATTCATGAGGATCATTGTTCTTTCATAGGTGAAAGTTATGTCTCATATCTTTGAAGCTGTTCTCTTACAGGAACTCAGTTAAGAGGAAAGAGTTCTGGCTTGTATTTTAATTAATATTGTGCAAAACATTTTACTGAAAACATCTGTATAATGTGCAGAAAACAAGATGTGTCTTAAGAATAACACTGCTCAAATTTACACTTCTACATAATCTGTTATTTATAAGCATTTAAAACAGTAATTTTAGTAAGCAAATATTAAATTTAATAGTAATTCTGAAGCAGTTTGGATATGATATTTATCTCACTTTAATGCAATTTTCATTGGTGATTCACTTGCTAAACTTAGAAATATTTCCATTAATATGATTTTGCATAATCTGGTGATTAATAGTAGATTTTCTATTTTAATATGGGAAAATTCTTTACAGTCTACGTTAGTGTCAGAATTTATAGAGGCTAAACCAAATGCTTTTTACAACAGTGACTTGAGTTAATGCAATAAGCCCACAGAGGCAGTGCAGCATTAGGGCACAAGACGCTCCTGAGAAGGCTTTTCATGAAAAAAAAAAAAATTATGACAGCCTTTCATGACTAAGTTTCATGAATATTTTTTACTTCAGATACATCTAAAATATTTGACTGTGTAATGAAGTAACATTTATAGGATATCTGTTACATTCTTACTTCTCTGTAAAATGCACCACTACAACAGGCTGCTGAAATTTATCTCCTCTTGTAAAGGATGAAACATTAAATTTGGTACATAATCTGAAAAGTTGATGAATTGATGTACTATATGTAGTATAGTGTGTATATATCTATATATATATATAGTATGTTTTATTTGTCCTATTTATGTGTTTCTTCCCAGTTGAAGATGACTATTGCAGATTTCTTTAGGTGTTGTTTTTTAACATCCAGCTGAGTAGATTTCTGTGCTATGGTAGATCTCACTTAGGAATTAACCATGATTTAGGCTTTGATAGCTCTTATCTTAATTAATTTGGTTTTGAGGGCTAAAAGTAAAATTTTACTTGTTCCGTTTTCAATTGTAATGCCAAAGTCAGTGCCTTTATATGTCCTCCCACGATGTATTTCATGTGAAACTTGCTTGTTGAGAATTGTGTATCTTCATTTACCCAGTCATTTTTCTTGATGGTAACTGTACTGCTCCTTCTCACTGTGCCTGTACTGAAGACTGTAATTTACTTGTTAAGTGCTGTTCCTACTGCTTCCTTCCCTCCCTAGTGAAACTGGGATGGCAACACTACCCTACAGAGCCTGCACATGATTTCTCATTATGTCTCCTGTGACCTTTATTCTTCCTGCCTCCACCAGTGGACCTGCATCTGTCAGAGCAAAACAGAATCTTCTATTTTAAATGAAGCCTTGTTTTTTTGGTTAAAGGAGTAAGAGATGCTAGTGTCGAAAACCAATATCATTAAGCAAGTAAAGCTAGTGACAGAGAACATAAGGAAGTTATTTTTTTAACAAGCTAATGGGTGAGTGTTTATCCCCAATTCAATTCCTATTTATGTCCCACTGTCCTTGACTTTGGGCATTTTGCCTAACCTGCCTTTGCTGCAGTTTCTGGTGTGTGACAAGGGTACCACACTGTACTGCCAGACCTGATGTTTCTGTCTGCTCTTCCTGGGCATGCACAAGCCTTCTACCCAATTAGGTCACAACTGGAGTTAGGACTGGGAGAGCCACTGAATTCAGGCTATTCAGATATTTCCAGAAACAGCTTTACACTATCCCAGTACCTCCAAACAGATCAAACCCAGCTGGTTTTTGTTTTCAACTACCTTAAGAGCTTCCTCACTGCTAAGTTAACAAGCTATTATTTGGTATATGCTCACATGTACTGAGGTCAGTGGTGTTTTTACACATTCACACACACACTCACACTCACTCATGCACTCCCCAGCCAAGGAAAGCACAGATGTTCTGTCAGAGCATTGACACAGAGTGAAAGCAGCTTTGTGTCTCACACATCTTACATCCTGAGTGGCAGAAACTCTAAGTCCATAGCCTAGATGCTCTGGATCATTCCTCCAGTGAGCATTTAGGAATTCTGTCTCCCAGGCACCAAAATTAACAGCCAGAATTAACCCTTCCCTTCCCATGTCTTGATTTGTAATTGTGCTGAGCTTTACAGAACTATTTTTTAAAAAATCATATTTGGAATGTAAATGCATTACTGGATACCTAAATTAAGAGGAAATTGCCCATATTTAAATTCATTCATCAAGCAGAGACTGAATCATTACATCTCCAGAGATTCCCATGAAAAGACTCTTTTGGGTCAGGAATATAACTGAGAATTAAATGTTTTTGATGGGCATTAGTCATTATATACCTGCTTCTGTTAGTGCCTGGTGTCTCTCTTTGCTTTCTGCTGTACTCCTGCTGTCCTGCCTTGGGGATACTCTTTAACATAATCTGGCAGTTCCAGTTTTCTTCCTGTTCTGTGAGCAATTTCTTTTAATTCTTCAACAGTCTCAATATACTCAGTATTTTTAGTTCAAGAGGATGAGCAATTTCTAGGGCATTAGTAAATGCCTCTTTTTTTTCTTTTCTTTTTTATTAGTCATCTTCCAGATGCATTGAATAATCTTCAAAACAAGGCTTGTCTCCACTTAACAAAGTTAAATTCATTGAAGCACTTCCTGTTACTAGGAGAAATAGAATTACTGAAACTGAGCTAAATGCCTGACATCATTGTTTCCAGGGGTAAAATCCTTGTTGTAAATACTTTTTACCCAGGATATAACATTTTTTTTTTGTCCTTCAAAAGTTACTGTTTTTTTTTCTAAATATCACCATATCTGTTTTTATTATTATTGATAATAATAATAACTACTACAGTTGCAGACCTGAAGTGCCTTTTTTTTAATAAAAGTAAAGGCAAAGTTCAAGGAAGGTGCTATTTATTGCAAAAAAAGATTATAACAATTGAGCAAAAATGTTGCTGACTGAATTTCCCTGTATGGGTTCTTTATCTCACAGACTTGGTATGTTGTAAGGCTAATATTTCTATTATTTTTAAAAATGTGTCTTCTACCCATAGCCCAGTACTATTTTCTCTCTCTTAGGGATCTTTTGAAAGTTTCAACAGCTTGATGATGCTTTTCCTGGACTATTTAACTACTGTCACAAAATTTTAACTTTTACTTGGAACCTTTTTTGGGAAGAAAAACTTAAATAACAAAGTAAAAATGTTATTTGTTCCAAAAATCTGTCTCTCAAAGGGAGAAAAATGCAATTAGACTGGTTTTGGCTCTGGAGTTAGTTGGAGGTCTCTATAGTGTACCCCAGCATCTGGGGAGCTCTGCCCTTTTAAGGAGGGCTATGTTTGGGTTTATATCTACACTGTCTTTTCCAGCCTGTGCCATTTACAACTGGACTCAATAATCTCAAGTTTTTTTCCAACCTAAATAAATCTCTGGTTTTATGGCCTAGTGAGGCTAATTAAAATTGCTGGGTCTCGTTTTAATAAGTGTGGTGTATCTATGGCAAAAGGAAATATGTGTGTTTCCCCAAAGAAAAGGAGGGAGACAGACTGAACTGCCCTTCTCTGTGTGCAGTTTCAGGAGCAGAGGAGGGCGGTGGAGGAATTGATGTGTAAATCCTTGGTTCTGCCCTGTCAGTTCAGTGCATAAGCCACAACTGCCAAAGAAGAGAGGCACATGTGGAGATCAGACCATGGAAGTGCTGTCATAGAATGACAATTCATCAGAGAGCTTTAGTTAGTTATCTTAGCCCATCAAAATGGGGATTCTTCCACTCTTGGATAGCATTGACATAGGGAAATTATGTGGTTAATGCCAGAATGCTGAGCAAGTTTTTGTGGTTTAGTCCCTTTTTAAAAATCACAATTATTTCTAAATGGAACGTGTCAGTTGGACATCTGAATGGGTGTAGTCAGAAACTCAAAGTTGTTACACAGTTAAAGGATACAAAACTGCACTCGTCATCACTTTTGACCTGCAAATTACATCTACTAGGAGGGCAAATTACTTCTACTAGCTCTCTGAGTGAGAGCTAGAGATCAAATCCAATCTGATCATTGGAACAATCGTTTCCGTTTGTTGGGTTAAGATGGTGGGAATAATAATATGTCTTCATAAGGCAATTGTCCACAACTCTCATTGTTGAAAACCGAGGATCTAACTAGAGGAAGGAAGGAGTAATGGATGGCTGTCTCATCTTCTGTGTGTGCTCTGCAGCGATACAAGACTGACTGTGTCTCTGACATGACAGCAGAGTTACTGAAGCTAATGTACAGTATTTTCAAACCAGTAAAGTTTCAAATATATGTTGGGAATTTACACTATTCTCCTTCTGTAAAGGGCTGCATTTACAGCAATTAGGATACAAATTTGTATACAAATGTTCAGATATTCTGGATTGAATGATTGATGGTTTTGAATGACTCCTGGCTGCTTCCTTCATTTGGCTTTCAGCCTCTCAGGTTATGTTTCAAGGCTGCTTTGTCAGTGAACACTTATGCCAGGCATTGTTTCAAGAATAGGAAGGTGAAAGATCTGAGAGCGTTTCGTGGGCCCTATGTTGCCAGTGATGGATCATTTTGTGAAAAATAACAAACAGTACAATGTCTGTGGAGAAGTTGTACATAGCACAGGCTTGTATAGCAGAGTTTGGTGCTGGGTGAAGAGTCAAACCTTACATCTGGAGGGCTGGTACTTCTACCTGGCACAGAGGGGTGTCCAACAGGGGACCAGCAGCTGCAGGCAGATTTCCTATGCTGGCTGTGCTAATTAGCACCCCACTCCTGCCTTTACCCTGCAGCAAACAGGGCTTGAGTGTTCATAGCTGGCTCAGACCTCTCTGTGCCAGCCTGTACTGCATTGTAGATGTGTGAGGATAACTGCAGGTCCTAAGTTAAAAGTAGAGACAAAGCAAATATCTTTTCTGAGAGTAGCACATATGCCTTCAGGATCTGGTTGTCACTGGACTCGGTACGTGGAAAGTCAGTTTGGTACAATTTGTTTCTTCCCACTTCTGTTTTCATCCCCTTCGTGTTCATGATGTAATTTTATGCTCTCTGTAGACTTACATTTTGAAAACTAACTTCTCTGCAATATTGCTAAGCCACGCAGTTTTCCTTGGTGCATTTTCTTAAAGATTGCTGGTAATATTCCAGGCTTCGTGCATCTGATTCACTAGAAATGCCTAGAAAGAGTAGGTGTATTCTGCTATTGCTAACTACATGTGGCTTGACTCAATTAGTCTGGAGTTAAAATTATGTTAATAGATGGGCTTGCACAAACAGAAAAACCTGTGGGTGAAGACTCGGGGTTTTGAATAGGCTAGAGGCTTAATTTGATTTTTGTTCTCTGAAAAATGACTTGAGATTTGTCCACATATTCTGTAACAATATGAAAATGTTTTCAGAGATATGGAGGGACTATTGAAATGTAAATATCTAGTTTATGATGAAAAATTATATAGAGAGTGTAAATTTCTATAAAAACCAAATGAACATTGTATGTTATTGCTACCTTTGTTCTCTATTTAAAAGTGTGCTGTGGCTCCATGTTCTGTCCCTTTCATCTTGCTGTAAACGCAATCTTTCAGCAATATAAATACTATTTTTCCCTCTTCAGATGTGCCAGTAAAGGACTGAAAATGAATTTCATGCTAGACTCACTTAATCTTCAATTTCTTTGTTATCTTTAACTCTTTCCTCCTACTCTCCGCTAATCCTTGACTTCATTTATTTTTTTATTTATTTGGGGGAGGATGGGGAGGTAGATTTGCCCTGCTTTACACAGCTGTGGTTGTCACATAATGTTTCCTTTCATCTGTAAGTTTCAAGGTATTCTGCTTCTTTCTGAGGTCTGGTGAAAGCTTTACAATGTGGCCAAATATTACTTGTCTATGTAAATGCTGACTCTGCCAAACAGAGGATAAACCCACACAGATTTCATAACTCAGCAGTCAGCTCCCTTTTGAGTGTGACATCCTTGTTGAGAAGGTGAATCTGTACAAGCAGCCAAGGCAGGCTGTGAGAACCAGCACTGGGAGAAAAGAAGAGATCAGTGTGACACTTCTGCAGAAATGAAATTCAGTTGGTGTAAGAATAATAATGAGGAAGTATAAACAGAGAAGTTGCCACCTCAGTCCTGCTGAATTGCCTCTTGTGGAGTGTGCTTTTTGCTCCCCTCTGCTGAAGTGCCATGTGTTCAGAGGAGGACATGAGGATGGGGACAAAAAGGTTAAGAGCTGAACACAGAGAAGTATCTGCATTTTGCTTAAACTCCCTGCCTTGATCTCCCCAGAAACATAAGAGTGCTTACCTACACAGATGAAAAGCAGAAAATTTCTTGAAAAGGTTAACAGTTGTTTTGTAGTAATCTAGGCAGTATCAGATGTGATGGTTAAAGAGGTATGAAATGGTCTTTACTGTGGTAAAGTTTTGTGTTATCTGTTACTCTTGACATGGGAGGAAAAATTCTTTTGTAAAATTACCTTTGATATGAGAGGGGAATTAGCAGTTACTGGAAACAGGATTGGGTGAAATGTAATTTTTCTATGTTGTATCTTTCTTGCATTACTAATAGTTGCCAAGGAAACCAGCAGAACTCTAAAGTCTTCTGCTAGAAAGGCAGCTATGGTTATAAACAAGGTCATTTCCAACTGTGCCTGCAGATTATAAATGTGCTAGTGGGGACCTGCCATGGGTTCTGTTCTGCATACTGGTGCCTGTTACATGTTAAATTTCAATTAGATAAAAAATATTTATCCTGTATTATGTTTATAATAGTAAGTGGGTTTTGTTTGGGTTTTTTGGTTGGTTGGTTATGGGGTGTGGTGGTTTTGTTTGTTTGGATTCTTTTACAGTAAGCAAAACCTCCAAATTATTCTTATTTACCTCAAGAGAAATTATTGTACACTGACTGTGAAGGTTGTCTGTCTAGATTGTCACATTGCTCCACAGGTTTTTGTTAGAATACAGGATTGCTCAATCTGCAGTGCTTTCTTTTCCTGGGGAAAGTGGATACCATTCAGTAGTTTTACCAACCTTTTAATATGATAATAAAACAAATTGTAGCTGTCTTTGTACATGAGCTGTAATTATTTTCCGAGAGTTTAAGCCTGGCTCTTTGCCTTTCATCTAAAAGGGCACTGTTCCTTATGTTTTATGTTGTCCACTCCTGCAAACATAGCTACAAACCTTGGCACATCCATCATCAGGCTTTCAGGGAAAAAAACATTTGTAATAAATCTTTTTAAGGAACAAATACTTATGAACTTTCTCTCCAGCTGAATTTACAGGTCTGACGTTTATAAACTCACTGATTTCAGCTAAAGCTTAAGGAGGAAATTGATTTAGGATGAAAACAGGTAATAATGGCTTGATTAGAATAATTTTCATCTTCATAGGACCCTCATGTCCTTCTGCATAAAATAATGATCATAAAATCAATTTGTGTATCTCTGATTCCTTTTTTGCCTTTTCTGAAGGTGATGTTCTTTGCAAAAGACACATTAGTCATGGTGTTTTACTGCTTTGAATAGCACTTCCATTTTTGATTTGCTTAAATGTTTTCGTTTCCAAGCTCTAATACATTCGGGTTGTTAAGACAATCAGAAGTGATTGACAACTATGAACGCTTCTTCCTGCAAGTGCTACAAACAATACACTAATTTTTGGTCCTTAAACAAGCTGTTTCTGGCTGTCACCAATCCCACACACTTTACAATTTACTCCTGGGTTTACTTTTTTGTGTTTTTTGTGATAGAGAGGACAAATCTGATGCTTAGAGGGGTAGGAGTTGCAAGCTCTCTGTGACTGCTCGTGTTGTTCAGTGTGGCCAAAGTGAGTGCAGAGGTCTTGCTACCTCACTGTGGGTTCTCCCAAGTATTGTTGACAGCATCTCCTGGCATTTAGGAAACTCTGTTGAACTCACAGTCCTTCAAGCCTCTGATACAATTTGCTTAAAAAGCTTGCTGTCTAGAAAAAAAGGTGATGTTGACACAGTCTGTGTGTCACTTTTGTAATTCTCAGCAGAGAGAAGAACTTCATGCAGGCAGTCATAGGTTCTATATTTTGAATGAAATTATTTGATTTGATATTTGCATATTTATTAGTACAATAAAAATAATTTTGAACTGTATTTGTTGATGACACTCATCAGTGTTATATTTCAATGTTTTCCACTTGGGAAATATCTTCAAAAGGCAGGTAGTGCTGTTACTTATTACAGGATGGTGAAAAGAAGACTCTGGCATGACAAAAAACTTTGGGGAAAAGGTAGAAGGGACAAGCTACAGTTCTCTGGTTCCCCAGTGTGAGTATTTTACTTTCTCCACCAGTGAAACATTAGAAATTATTTCAGAGGAGAATAGTTGCTGGAAGAGGAAAAACTTTTCACACATCCGAAAGCAAACCACTCTGTCACAACAAGTTCAAATGTTCAAAAGTTCAGTTCTTGTGGAGCATAATATGACTTTCTCTGGACTTCTGATACTTTAATTTTGATCTATTTAATATTTAAAGTAATGCACTCTTACGCTTTTGCCATTGTGTTTTGATTCTCAGGTGCATGTTCCTGTGAATGAACTAGTGCAATTTTTTTCATATGCATTTGGCAGTGCAGGCAGATTACAGACTACAAGTTACTGATTGTGATTACGTGATTTTACGTCTCAATATTGTTCTTATCAATCAGTTTTCTTTTCAGCATCAGATATTCACATATGTAGTAATTTTCTTTGGCATTGTTATTCTTTGATTATAAGTGCCCCATGACTAAGGCATTATATTAAGGAAGTACAGTTTATTTTGAGGACTGAATTTTTTTTTTCTCAACTTAGATTTTTTGTAATGTCTGAGTTTTCTTTATCAATAGTTATGGCTAGAAGAGGACTACTGTAATAGCCCAGTAGCTAAGACCTATCTTAATTTGCATGTTAATTTATTATTAAAGTTTACAAATCTAAGCATAGACTCTCCTGGGAAACATAGTAACTAATAATATACAAAAAATATACTCCTAGTTTTGGACCTCAGTGTCTCAACAGAACTATACAAATAACAGATATTTGTCTACCAAGGATGTCTAAATGTCATGTAATTTGATGAGGAACCAAGACCAAAGGGTTTCACCTAAAATCTAATTTTCCTTGCTATTTGAAAAGCAAAACCATGAGGGGACAACTTAACTGAAAAGGAAGGCTATTTTCAAAATGAAAAGACATTTTGACATTTTGGATTAAGAAATCAATATATTTAATTCTAGTAGAATCTCAATTTTCTTTCTGAGTGCAGAAAACAGTCACAAAACACAGAGTGGTTCTTGCACTCTTTCCTAGCACTGAGAAGTGGTTTGTGATAAATCTTGATAGATCCAAAAGATCTTTAAAAAAATACATATATTGCTTTTTTGGTCAAAACAACCATGTTTTTCCACCTTGCCTATGATATAGGATTTTGTTAGGAGGAGAAGCCGGTGTCTTGGGCTGTCACTATAACAGAACATAGGTGATTTCTGCTATCTGCCCTTTTGAGTACCAAATATCTACATTGTTAACTTTTTTTTTTCTTTTTTGTCTGTTGGTGTTGCAAATTTGTGGAATTGTAATTCAAAATGCTTTTCCCAGTTGTCAAGGCTGCCAGATTTTAAAGGGTATATTTATACCCAGCTCTGATATGCTGTGTTCCACTGGACACAATAAAACAAAGTAAAAGAAATAGAAAAACATAAACGGGAGTCCTCAAATTGAAAAATAATCATGAATCCCTTTAAAGACAAAACTTTGATCTCAACCTTTTTGTAGGTTTATCTGATCCATATTCTAGCACTTTGTCATCAAAAAGGGCTTGTTTCCAGCCATTGCCCCTGGAGACACGGTGACCAAGCAGTACCTGAGGTCACCTGAGGACCACCAATGCTCCTTCCCATCAGGGCTCTGTAATATCCAGATTTTTGTGGTGTCCTCACTACAGGTGCCATATTGTAGTGCAGGATGTCACAACCACAGTGTGACAGATCTGCAGGTTGTATTTTAGTTAGATCTGTATTTAAGAAGCATGAGAGAGAGGAAGGAAGCAGAGGGCTTGGGGGATGCTACTCATCTGTTTTAAAGGTGTAATTCTATCTCCAATATTTTTTTTTTTTAGCTCCACATGCAATCAGCTGCTCAGACATACAATGATCATGCCTACACATTGTCACTGCCATGCTCTTCTCTAGACAGGCCTTACTGTCAGCTCTCACAGCTGTTTGGCCCTTTGGCCTGACACTGCACAGCAGTTCTTATTATAACACCAAGATTACTTTAATCTCATGTATAATTCAACTTCATGTCTGATTTAATTGTGTTGTTTGTCCTGTGACCTTTTGTGACTACCACATGTGCCAGGCTTGATTCTTTTCAAGGGTCCAGTTCCATCTCTTTTTGCATGTATGGAAGCATCCCCAGCTGGCTAAGTCTTTCTGTGAAGGGTTGCTCAGTGTGCGCTGTCAGGAATTGATCAGGGATAATTTGTTGAGACTGTTTTGCCTGGATCTTGATTCTTTCCAGTACAGATAAGTTTCAAGATTTAGTATGTACCTAGTGTTATTTTTAAAACTGCTGAGAACTGAAGAGGAACAGGATTAAATCCTTTACATTCTGGAGTGAGTGGGGTTTTTTGTTTGTTTGTTTGTTGGTTTTTTTTGTTTTTTTGTTTTTTTTTTTGGTTGCTAGCTTGATTTCTTTCTTTCTTGAGGAAAAATGGGAGAATTTAAGTACTTTGGATATCAGGATCATTCTAGCTGGAACACTCCTTATCATTTTATTTGTTCCACTATTTTCTTACAAAGCAACCATTAACTGATTTACTAGAAGCTTTTGGAGGTTAAAAATGATGATGCTGTATTTAGGCATAATGAGAGAAATGTTTCCCTTTTCTCAATCAGATGTGTCTTAACACATTGTATTCTTTCTTACAAACTAGAAAGCCAGACTCTCTAAGGAGAACACTATGCTTTTATCATGATGTCAATTCTGTCACTAACAGCTCTCAAAATGCAGTGTACTCATATGTCAAAAAGCATTATAATTATATAGTCTGCATCACAGTCCTTATTTTTCCTTCTTGCAAGTATACACCAACATTTTTCTTAACTTAATGTCCAGAAATGTAAGAAAAATTGTCCTTTGCATAAGCAGATAAATCTGTACCTTCTTTATTCACAGCCTGGCAGTACTTGCATTTCTGGTTTTTTTTTTTTTTTTTTTAGCTTATAATAATTAGTCTTCATAATGGTCAGATTTTGTCATTAAAAGTAGACCCTTGATCAGTCCCTAGGCACATGGTTTTACCCAAATATTTGATCCTTGGAAGTCTGCCAGTACTTTCAGACTAAAAGATTACTTGAAGTTTCTTTTACATAATGCATGCCAAATTGTTCTTCTCCTGGAATACTTACAGAACTATTTCTGCTATTCCCAGAGCACCACTGAGTAATTCCTTACTGAATTTCTTATTGTACTGAATATTCATGAAAACTTATGAAATATGATGATGTTTCTTCTAGTGGTGTTTTTTACAGTGTCTTATCCATAGAATTTTACTTTCTTATGGCTGGTTTGTTCCAACTGCTACTTTTTCTTTCTTATGGTTGGATGATTCTTCCAAAGGATAAAATAAGACTGAAGAGCCACAATCATTGTAAAGTCTAGTCTTTTCCTAGCACAGATGAGAATATCTAATCCTTTTCCTAGTTTAGCAGACCTTAGCTTAAGCTATTTAGATGCCTTTATTTGATATTCTTTTTAAAATATTGTCTCTGGACAGCATCATTATGACATAAGAATTTTCAAACTAATTTTGCCAATGCCCAGTTCACACCTGGCTCTCTTGGTACACTAGGGCAAAGAATTGAATGCCAGAGTATCATCAGACATGGAGTGACCACTTCCATTTCAGTATCCCAAATTAGCTCCAAACTTATTCTACATTTTATTGAGAAGTATCTAAACTAAGGGTTTTTTCTTTTCAATGATTTGCTTTATATTTTTTAATCACAGTTTTATAATTTTAGTATCTTGATCAGTCTCATGAACTAGTCTTGTGACCCAGGCTCCTCTAAGAACTCCCCTGGTGAGGTGGAAATCAGGTGAGAAGGAATGAGCAATCAAATGCTGTTCCGTACTTATTTCTGTTTTTACCAATAGTGCTTAATTAGAAAATTTCAAGTAAGTGTGGAGCATATACCTCAAACACTCATTTTAGTGATAATGCATGAGAGAGACTCCTGCAGAAGAAGCCAGAATCACAGAGGACAATGCTTGCTCTTTGATTTATATCTGTTTCATTTTCTCCAAGCTTCAGAATGGCTCAGTATCAATCTGTTTCTCTTATCTCTTTGACTAGCTAGAGTTAGATCAAAGAACTTTGTATTTTCAGAGAATCTATCTAATAGTTATAAATGCACTGAGAAATTCCTATCTTGGTGATAGCTTCTGCCTTCCTGGAAAAATACTAAAATGATTTTGAAAATAAGCAATATTGAAAATAAATGGAAGAAAAAATAACAAAAAGAGTAGCAAGTGGCCCAAACACCATACTCTTACAGAGGATACCTGTACAGGTGTCTTGACCTCCACACTACCAGGTCAAACATCTGACCAAGAGTCTAAAATAGCACTGAAGGAGTATCAGAGTTAAGGAGCTCCTCTGGAGAGCACCCTATAAAAGGCTCTCATTTTGTAAAATGCTTGGAATAGTTTTTGAGATTCTGTCCTCTTTAAAGCTCAAGCCAGAACTCAGGCTGCTTATGGGTTTAAGAGGAAAGTAGGACATGTACATGTCCAAAAATGACAGGAATATATTTTGGTGTGATTCTGCAGGCATCTGACAGAGCAATGCTGTTTTGTGCTTAAAATTGCTCAGTCATTTGCTTTTCTCAACCAGTAGCATTTTTCCAGTTCCTGTGTGCTTCCTGTAAGTAATCAGACAGACTCTGGTGTGCCATGAAAATTAGCTCAGTGCAGAGATGTTCAGGCCAGGTGAGATCCAGCCTTATAAAATCACATAAAACAGTGCTGCATGGTGTTTTCTGACCAGCACCAGATAAAATAAAGCCAAATGAACTTGGTAGCCAGCCTAAATTAAGAAGCTTTGATTCTTGTCAAATGATTATTACCTTTGGGACCATTCCAAATATTTGTGACTGGACTCTCTCTGGATCTAAGATTAGATGCATGTAGCCAGCATTTCTATCGCAACTTGTCCCTTTCCAATTTCAGGACTAACATGAGTAAAATGAGGTGCTTCAGCATCTGTCAGTATAAAACTTCTAGTGGCTTCCTCGTGAAATTCATAAGCATGTGTTCTGTTTGCTGCCACAGATCTACAAAACAGAAGTGATTCAGCATTTCCAACCTCATGATAAAAAATAACTAAAATATCCGAGAGTTGTTCTGGTTTCCTCAATTTCCCTTTTCTCGACAGAAAATAATTTTTTGGTGATGGAGGAGGAAGAGTTAATTTCAACTACAGTTTTTGGATAATCACAGGAATTTAAAAACTCCATCTAACGTGCTATTTGACAGCAGTGAAAACAGATCAAGGTTATTTATCCCTCTAACCATTGACCTCTAGATTCGATAAACATATAGCTGAAAAATCACCACATCAAGGAATTTGTCCAACTTGGCCAGAGAGCATGAATTTTAAGAAATAACTTGTAAAAATTTCTGAAAAATTACTTTGTAAAAATGGCATTTCTTTACTGAAAAGCAATCTGCTTTTATGTATTCAGACATGTTTCTTAGAAATGAAGTATTGTTTTAGGATTTGTTTTTGTTTAACCAATGAGGAAAAAAAGCTGTTGGCTTGGTTTTGGGCTTTTTAATTTTTTTGACTTTTGTGTATTGAACAAGAGTAGTTTATATGAGACACATCTGCCAGTGATGGGGCTTCCATAGGTAGCAGAGGGATATAGCTTGTAGATATATAGATCCTAGCCTGATGAAAATTCAGCGATGCCTTAAGCAATGAAGGTAGGAAAACAAAAGAGAAGGGATGATAATTGTCCTCTCACCTGAAATCAAATGGCTTGTTCAGGCCCTGTTTTTCCACATCTCTAGTGTGTTTCATGCATATCTGAGGAAGACTTTCTTGCCAATCCTTCAGATTCATTGAGCTTTTGGCCTCTTAGAACATGAAAGTCAAACATGTTCTATTACTGGTTTTGTAGATATGGGTCTATTAGCATGCGTATAAGAAAGTGTGTCTATTTTGTTCTTTTTTTAATTTAGTTTTTACATGAATCAGCAAACAATCACTGGTTTGCAGGTCACTGTTTATAGGCGCCCATGACAGCAGGCTTCAGTCACAGTAATTTTCCATCTTGCGCTCAGTTTGGGTTGACAACTTTCCTTGGAAGTTCAATCACAAAAATGTTGGTCACTGTGGGTTGCTCCTTGGGGAAGGAAGATCAGCCTCCAAGGCTGCTGATTAAAGGCCAGGGGCTCGTTAGGCGGCAGGAGCTGCTGGGAGCAGCAGCGTTTGTGAGGGTGTCCAGCCCGGCCGCTGCCCCTCAAGGCCGGGGCCTAATGAGGCCTGTGGGGGCCTAATGAGGCCTGTGGGGGCCTAACGAGGCCTAACAAGACCTTCTGAGGTGTTCAGGGGGCTGCTGCCTGTGGGGGCCTAATGAGGCCTAACGAGGCCTGTGGGGGCCTAATGAGGCCTAACAAGACCTTCCGAGGTGTTCAGGGGGCTGCTGCTACCCCCTCACTTTAGAGTTGGCTGGATAAAATTGTATTTATCGCCAAGTTTGAAAGCAAAGATACTTTGTTTCCCTGACTGGGTTTGGAAAAGACAAAAGTCCAAAATGAGAGCTTTTGTGGTCAAAATGGAGACATCTGGAGCTTCTGTCTAATTAAAAACTTTTCCTGAGGTGTTTGTATGAAATTTGTTTCTGTCCACTCGTTATCTTTCATTGAGTCCCTTCTTAAGAATGGTTATGGCAGATGGTAGAAAAAGAAGGAAATAAGCAGTATACCCAAAGAAAACTGAGTTAAAGCACAGCAAAAAATAGTTAACTCAAATTACTATGATGTGTTATTTTTTTCAAAATTTGGGAAATATTTGCAAATGCACAAATACATTTGATTAAAATATAACAGTACTAAATTATGAAAAATTTAATAATAAAGGAACTGAACAAAAAAATATTATTTTTAATTAATAGTTCTGTACTGATGTATCTCTTTAATGGCTCCCTATGCTAACTCGTCCCTTCCCTAATTGATTTTTAATACATTTTCTTCTCTAGAAAGAAATTGAACCAACTTTGCATATATATCATGCCTTTTTTATGCATCTTTAATAAATCAAATCACATTTATTAAGGTCTGCAATTATGTATGTCAGAAATGTTGACTAGATGTAAATAAAATCTCTTGTTTGAATGTTGCTCTTAATTATGTGCTTTTGATTTTCATGACATGCATTTTCGAAAACTAAAAAAATGTAATTGCTAATGAATGTCTGTGCTAGAGTTTGATTATAGTTCAGTGTCTCTTATACAACCATTTGAATCTGAATATAAACATTTTCCTGTTGCTCTTGCTTGAGCACTGGTACTAAAATTCCTAAGTGATGCTAATGTGGAGTTTTAGTTTGTGTCTGAAGTGTGTTGGCACTGAAATGAATTACACCCGGAGAAAGACTTGACATAGTGCTATAAAGGTTGAAAGGCAGAACTCCTTGTTTGGAGGTAGTTTTAATTTTCCTTTCAAGCCCATCAAATCTGATCAAATCCTACTGACACTGAATGTTTGGCAACGGTGAGGTCTTAGGCACAGTGTTGTTAATCTTGTCCTGTGCATTCACTTCTGCAGAGAGCACATGGAACTAAAATGTATGAGAGCAAACACCGAAAGGTGCATTTTCAGTTTCCAGTGCCTGGGCCACAGACACACACACATCACTGTGGTGAAACCAGAGTGAGTTATACTGCTGGCTGGCTGTCCACAGAGAGCTGAAGTCAAAGAAATTCTCCAGTACATCATTAGCCAGAAGAGGCAGACTCCATATTAATCCTGCTTGCTCTTTAATTTTGGGAAGTCAGTTCTGAGCCTTATGGATATGTTCAGACAGGAGCTCTGTGTGATCTCAGAGTAGCTGAAGGGCATCAGATGCCCTATTTCTGCCACTGAGATGTGCCTCAGCATCCAAGTAATAGATTATAAATCTCTGAAAGCATTTTTCAGTCATGCATTTTTACCATGTCCCTTAACCAACCACAAGATTTCAAAGAGCATAAAAATCACTTGCACCAGAGGATTTTGCAGCATAGGTAATATTGTAGAAACTCACTGTACTGTCATTTTGACACAAATAATTGGGCATGGAGCTGCACATACACAGAAAAGAAGGAAAAAAAACTTTATCTCATGCAACCACACAGGATGTGTACTGTAGGCTTACAATTGTAATAATCCATCACTGTCTGTCTGTATTGAAATGGAAAACAAAAAATATGGTGTTTGGACTGAAAAAGAAAATAAAATTGAATACCTGTGGTACAGTTACATTATTTGGTCATATTGTAGCTGATATGTCTACAAAATTGGACTCTTCTATTGCACTTCAAATTTATGGCTGAGTAAATTAAAAGTCACTTTATGAAGATGAAGACCTACCATTTTGTGGATAAAATGTTGTTTTATCTGGAACAAATTTGGTGGATATTTATAATTCCCTACAATGTTACTTCTTACAAAACATAGGTGTCTTCTTTGCCTTGTTTAGTTTGCTTTTCACAAAGGGATAGCTGCATTGCTGATAGCTAGCAAAGAAATTGTCTTTAGTATTTGTACACTGGGGTTTGCCCATTTATGCAATGGAGGCTGAGTTTTGGAGGCCAGTGTGCGGATTAGGGATATGTGTGTGTTCCCACAGTTCCAGACCATTCCTAAATGGGCTGCAGCCAGAGGAGAGCAGGGTGAGACTGTCAGCTGTGACTTGTTGAAAGGGCACCTCAGTGGAGAAGAGTTTGCTGTAGGCACAGGCAGTGGTACCTCACAGGGGAAGCAGCTCCTCTTTGAGGGACAGAAAGGAAGTTTTGCTGCTGCTGACATCAAGACCTGATGGAGTTTCAGCTTTACCCCCAGTGATCAGTGTTACACTCTTGTCATAGCCTGATGAGGGCACTGGGTCATAAAGAGTCAATAAAAGGTCATAAAGGCAAATTGTCCCAAGATATTAACAAACAATGTATGGCCACTTTCTCTATATTGGCACTTTTTGCTTCAGCAACTGAAAGTTGGAAAACTTGACTTGCTTTCTGATGAAGAGCAGTGATCATGTGCTTTGCATAGGTTTGTTAAAAAATTAAATGAATGGGGAAAAAAAGAAGTGACTGATTACTGCAATAACTTTCCCAAGAAAAGAGAGTTATCTAAACCAGTAACCACACATTAATCAGATATATAACAGTTCCCATTATTCTCTTCTATAACTTTGTTTAGCTTTTCAGTGCTTCCTAGGAAACTTGCTGCAGTGTTGGCAGTTTTTTGCTGTTGAAAGAGTAGTGCAGTATTAGTTCAATAGATTACTAAATGTTCTTAATTTATTTCTTCTGCTGCTTCATCCTGAGTCCCTGGCATTGCTAAGAGCATAACATTAGCGAAATCTTTGTGTTAGTGATGCATCTTTTCCTCTTTGCTGCCTGATGTGGCTGCAAAATGATGAGCTGAAGAAGCAACATGCTTTAGTGCTTTTGGGAAGTCCTTTAAGTCTTTCACAAACACCATTTATTTTCCTCAGAATTTAAAATCTTGAACACCATTAGTCTGTTGAACCACTTGACAGATTCTACTCCATCTACTTTTGAGTGTAGAGTGCCCATTACCCTGGTAGGTACCTGTTTGCAAAATTCCTGTTGTAGTAGCATATTTTACTAATCTGATGGGACAGACTACTTTAGAATATTTCAGATACCCTTGGGCACAGATTTTGGCTTGGTAAGGAATTTAGTTATGTATCTCAAGAGTTCAGAGATGTGGGTCTCAGAAACAAAACAGTAATAATTTTTGTTGATGTTTGGATGTTTGTTAGTGGTTTGGGATGACATTGAGCTAAGATTTTGGTGTGACTTTTTGTGGTTTTTTTGTTGGTTGGTTAGGGGGTGTACCCTTTTTTTCACTTGCTTATTTTCTCATTGCAATATAAATTTTCTTATATTATTTTTTGTCATGTCCCATTTTACTAGGCACTTTATAGTGGACTTTTTGTTGGAAGGAAATACAACCACAGAACCTGTTTTATCTATTGTAGTTTTACTTCCCAAATCCCAGCCACAACAAAACACACAGTGTGGGCCCTGCCTAAAATGCTGTCTTGTTTCATCTGGAGGTAGCTGCAGTCTGCAGTCTCTGCCAGAGGAGCAGGAATGTGGCAGATGTGGAAGGAAAGTCAGGAATGTTCTGTCTGTACTGAAAATATTACAGCATGTTGCCTTGATCTGCTGTCAACTCAGACCTTGCCTGGCCCAGAGGAGCCAAAATATTAAGGGTTTTGAGCTATCTAAAGTTTCAAACAGAAGAGGCAGAAGTCAATAAGCAAACCAGACACTTTTAAAGAAAAATGCAAATTTCACAAAGATTTTACTTGAAGTAAGAAATTGGGAAGTAAATCCTTATACACACTCCACTTTCCCCAAACCATTTATTGAAAATTTCTGTTCCATGTCTGTGGCAAGGGACCAGATTCCATTAAAATATGACTTTGAACATCCAGTGTCCACTGGAGATCTGGGAGGAAATTTTGAATGTTCATCAAACGGCAGTTGTAGGTGTTCATTGAAATGCCTGAGTCATGCCACAGAGCAATACATCTCTTCCTCTACCCTTGTAAAACCTCAAATTATGTTTGGGTAAACAGGCACATAAATATGATATGTTTATTTTTTGATCTTTTAAAAGATAAATAGTGTTCCTCCCAGAAAATGTCAAATGCATTTGTGTCATTAAAAATATTTTCTTCCAAGCAAATAAGTCACTCTTTAACACCTAACCAGATACTTTTATTTTCAGATTGATTCTGCTGCAGACCTGGAGGAGTACTTCAGATCACTAATGCAGGTATGTTGTTAATTCTCACTGAAAGCTCTTCAAAACTTGGCTAAGTGTGAAGATTTTGTTTTCTTTTTGCATGAACCAGCATCCCAGTAACAGTACCTTTGCCGTGTTAGGACCAAAGTATGTGTTTTCTTGAGACTTTACATACTATAATAGGTGAAATCAGTTTGAAATGCATGTTTTGACCCGAGGTTGGCCACTTGTTGGTGCTGTAGCTTTCCCTCTCACAGATGACAAGACCATGCAGAAAAAACTCCCTATATTGAATCATTATTGAGATGGTTCTCAATAACATTGTGAAAACTTGTAGCTGGAATATATTACATTACCATGTTAAAAGCTTTGGGATATTAAACAGCACAGCCTCCACAAGGATATCCTTGGGCTGATCAGGATGACAGCAGCAGCAGAGCAGAACAGACCAATTCAGCCACTATCACGATGCAAACTCTGCAGCCCATCTCTGAGTTCTCAGGGCTGATTTGCAAATCAGGCAGCAGCTCTTTTAGGAAACATCATGCTGGCATGTGCTGGAGCTCTGCTGCTTTTAATCAAAACAGCTAAAGGTTGCTCATATAAACATATTTTCCTGAAGGAGTGATAAGAAAAAGAAACAGGTCTGATCCTGTACTGGTTGACAGAGTGTATCAAAAGTAAGGTTTTCCTAGTACTGAAACTCACCCTGGTAATGAAGCAAAAGTGCTGCATTAGAGATATGACCATAGGGCTGCACTGAACCTTCTGCAGCTTGATGCACTGAAAGATGCAAGAAAAATAGCATGGACATTTGTGGTGTATAGGTGGTGAAAGATGCAAGAAAAATAGCATGGACATTTATGGTGTATAGGTGGTGAAAGATGCAAGAAAAATAGCATGGGCATTTATGGTGTATAGGAGGCTGCTGGGAAATTATTAGGATGTTTCTGTTGGTTTTCTGGATTGTAAGGAAACCACTCAAAAGAGAACTGTAGAATATATGTGAAGGTGAAGTAGCTACAGGTGGAGGTTCTAAGGATAAGCAGCTGAGTAGGCAGGTCTGAAAGCCCAAAGCAACAGAGGGAGATGGACGAATCTGGAGATCTGTGAAGAGGTGAGGAAGAACTTGAAATTGTCCTGAAGTGATTCCAGTTTCTTCTCTAAATTTCAGTGTTATTCTTTTAATCATTTTGCTGTTTCTTCACTATCCATTCTGTTCTCTTGCTTGGAATGAACAGGCTCTGGTTAAACAAGGTTTTTCTTCTGGTATTTGATGTAATTATCAGAGGAATGGAGTTCTGGCTCTCTGGGTTGGCTTACTCTTATGATTTATGTTTCATATGTTCATTGTACTCTCTCCAACAAGTTCTTGGAAAGTATGGGAAATTGTTTTCTTGTGGGGAGGAGTTTTATAACTTTTATAAAGCTAGCTTCAAGGAGGTGGTCTACTGAAACACCAGCTCCCTATCTCTGATGATTTGTTTTTTTTTGCACAATGCTGTGCCAATAATACAAAGAACGAATCCTTACTGATTCATAGAGGAATCAGAAATGTGCTTTCTCTTTGCCTTTTCTCCCCACAAAAATTCAGCAGGCCTTGAAGTGTCTTTCCATAAAAAGCCCAGAGAACCAGCCAATTAATTGTTAAAAACATAATGCCGTATTTGCCAAGTATTGTACCTGATGGAAGAGAAGGATATATTTAATTCTAATAACACAGTTAAAACAGTTTATTTTTTAACAAAATTTCTTCCCTTGATTGTGTCAGAGATCACAGTGCTTATGCTTGGTAGTGTCTCACAGCAACATAAAATTTTGTTAGATTTAATTATTAAATATACAGCAAAGCTGGCAGAAATGTTGAAGAGTGAACTGAGCTGGGGTATTTTTTTGCCTTGTTTTGATTTGCTTTCATTCCAGTGTTGTGCTGGTGCTCACCACACCTGTAGCTGTCGAGCACAGCAGCAGAGGTTTATCATCCCTATGCGTGGGCTCCTCTCATGCCTGCTGTTAATGAGCAAACAAGATGCAGGATGAACCTTGTGGAAAAATGCCCCAGGGTAAACAGACATGTCTGAAGACAGAAAAATTTGAAAAATGCAACTAAAACAAAAAAAATCCCTCCCAACAAGATATTTCTGCAGTTATAGGGAAATGTATTAGCTAGGCTCGTTCACATGGAGAACTGAATATAATTTCATTTTACTTTTTTTCCCCACTCTCTCTCTTAGTGGGATATTTATAATCAACACAATTTATGCTTGGAGATAAGGATTTTTGTAAGATAAATGAAATTAATTTTTATTTCACTATTTAGAGAGAGCTGCATCAGGGAGTGATTATTATAGGAAAATATATCGGAAAGATGTTATAGAAATTATCATTATAGGAAAGCTTAAAAATTGGTTTATTTAGATCAAAGTTCTTAACAGGTTTTATGAAATAATGGATTTTATTAAGGCTAGTCACCATTTTGTCCAGCATTCCTCGATGCAGTGAAAATGCCTTTTCGGCAGTTATTGGAAACTCAAACTGGACACACAGAGAAGAAATTTTTATGTTATTCTGAAGCCTTACAGAAAGGTGTTCTGCAGGTGCAGCAGTGCCATGGAGCTGTGCCACATTCTCACTGCACATTGCAGAAAGGCTGTCAGGATGCTGCTGCTGGGGCATCCTGTGAGATAAATCTCAAAGGTCTCACAAGTGCCTTCAGTTTGCACTTATCACCCTGAGCTGTTTTTCATCACGTAACGTATGATGTGCATAGTAAGATTCCATTTGTGAAGAATAAACGTAGCAATTTATGACTAAAATGTAAATTTTATTTACAGTCATGTATATGCCTCCGTAAGTGCTAAAAAGAAATGTTCCAAATTGTCAAGTGCTAAATGTTTATTTCCATATTTTCAATAACTATGGTTGAGTTAATTCAGATGTGTGATTTGTATTTATCAGAAAAACAGGGTTCTTACTTAAGTGTTAAGGGATGCTGGGATCAGAGATGAGCAAAATAATCAGCTTTAGACAGCAGTAAGAAACAAAATGAGGATAGAAAGACTAAACAGTACACAATCAGCAAAGAGTAATTTCAGCTTCAATGTCAGAACTTCAAAATTCATATGAAAAAACTTTTAAGTTTTATGACTAAATGTTTGGGTTGTTTTTTTTGACACTGGAAACCTGACAGTGCATGACAGAAGGCAAATTTCTTAGAAATATCCTTGACTGGAGTATTTCATTTTATTAGTTGAACACCTGTTGTTATATCTGTAAGAAGCTGAAAAATAATTGTCACTTTCTCCCAGTCTCACAAAAGTAACCGGGACACCTGTAATGACATAACACCATACAATAAATTTTAATAGCTATCACAGGTGGTTATCTTTTAAAAGGTCTGCCTGTGCCCATTCTGTAATGCCATTTTGTGTGTGTGCATTCTCTGTGCCGATTAATGAGAATATGCAACCTATATGTGAGCCCTTAGTAATTACCTTGCCAAGAAATGTTCAAAGGCCACAAGTTTGTGCTGCTGCTTTTTCTTTAGAAATAAGAAGCCAACTGGGTTAGCTGGAACTAGCCCTGGGCTTTTTGATGTCATCATGGTTTAGGTCTTCAGAAGCAATTTGTGATTGCATCGCTCTTTGTTTGTTGGTAGTTTAGAGGATGCACATTGGTATTGCTGGTGCAGGCACTTGCTAACACCCACTCCTGTGTTTGAGCCCTTAGAATAAAATGAGTTGAATGTAGAGAAAGTTCAAAGTAAATAAAACCCCACATTTTTACCTTAAAGATAGTAAACATATTAAGGAAAGAGTTTTCAATGGTCAGTATATAGTCTGATGAATCAGACTGTATGAAGTTGAGAGATGAGCTATTTAGGAAAACAAGACTATAATCACCATGAGATTCTGTCATCCAGCACCTCAGGCATCTTCCAGAAGATGTTAAATACAGGAAAAGAAAATTCCATCTATGACTTCTCCCTCGCTACTTTTAGCATACTTTAGGATCTTTACTAAATTGAGAGGACATTTTTTAAGTACACTTAGTTAAGAGGAAGCAGTGAGGGCTTTGAGATGCTGCAATCAAGAAAAAATAATTTCAGTCTTGTTAAGGATTTTTTTGTTGCTGTGTGGCAGTCAGCAGTTTGAGTTTGACAACTTCTCAAGAGAAAAATGATCTGTGTCAAGAAAAACAAGAAATAAGAGATGCTTGATATTTCTATATGTCAAAAGTGTCTATTATAGAAACCTAAATTTTCAAAAACTGGTGCTGGTGAAGAAGCTTGGCTTTTCACCTAGGGCAAATCATTATCTCTCAAGAGTTTAGCAGCGTCTTTTACACTGATTATGCTTTAAAAAACAGCTTTGAAAATAAGTGATACAGACTGCCTTTCAAAACTTGATTTTTATGTTGAAGCTAGATTAGCAACGATGGAGTGGAATTATTACATGTAAAGCCTTTATTTTGTGCCTGATTTTTGAGATGTCTGAAGGTCTCACCTTATCTCTTTGTTACCTCATGCAGAAGCTCCCAGAACACACAAATTACCAGTAGCACCCCATGCTCTAAGATAGAGCTCTGGTAATGATTAGAGATATTCTGGTCAAGAGCAGAGTTCAGAGCTTCCCTTCCCCTCTTGGGTGCTGGGTAGTTTGCACTCCCCTTGTCTCAGCCTGACTGCTCCCTTGGTTGCCTGAGGCTTTAAAAGTTGCCTGCAGGCCCTTCTTCCTAAAGTAGCTCTCAGCTCCTTCATTCCTGTTTAGACAGTAAACTCCTAGGACATGGGATTTCTCTTTCCTTGTGTATGTACAGCCAGAGATAACTTTGTGGAACAGAAATCAGTAGCAAGGCCAGAGGCCTCGAGCCAAGGGAAAGAGACCTGCTGGACCATTAGGCAGGGAATGCATAATTCATACTGTGTTTGGGAGGGAGGAACAGCAGCCCAGGTTCTACCAGCAGCCCTCTGTAGCTGAACTGTTGTCAAAATAAAAACTAAAGTCAACCAAATTGCCTTATGCTGACTTGCTTTACATGGTGCTGCAATGATTAATGAAGGTGCAAATGGAATGATTGTATCAACTACAAAATTGGTTTGAGAGATCAGGAGAGTCCCTGAAACTGCTCCTCTAGCCTGTGTTCAAGGTAAATAAAATCAACTAAATCTAGGGAGAGAAGGGAATTATGCATTAAAAGAACAAAATAAAGATAAAAGAAAGGCAGCTTTAGGAGAGGTCGGACATAGTGATTTTTAATTGAGAAGTGGGGTGTGGACACTCTTCCTTTCAGAGGCAGTAATTTAATGTCACATGCCAACTTCCCTGTGCATGCTACCATAAAAAATACAAACCCACAGCATCTATTCTCTTTGTCTGGGTTTGGAAAAATCCCACCACCAGAAAAACTGCTCTTCAGTCCCCTAAACGAAGTCCAAGGTGTCACACTCCTAACTGGATTTTTTAGACATGTCTTAGGTTGGAGCAGTCATTACCCATCAAAACCTTGTAAAGTGCATAAGCACCATTATTGATATTTCACACACTCCTATAATTATCATTTTTCCTCTCTCGGGACCATTCCCAGACCTGATTCATGTATTTGTTTAACTTCTGTTGTAGATGGCTTTACTTTTTTAAATGAAAACACAAGAATGACTGCTGTAGACCAATTAAAGCTCAAGAGGATAACACACATTTTAAAATCACATGTTTCAAGTCACCTGCAATACCTCTGTGATGCATTTTTAGTAATGTAAGAAGCAACTCCAATCACTAAAATAAACTCATCAATGTCCTCGCTTCTGCTGGAACCAGGAATTTGGGCCACCATTCCCAGCATGTAGGTGTAAAAATCTGTCATTCAATCTGGGAGCTGTAGGAATGCATTCCTTCTCTCCATATGAATCCCCATTCTGGTTTATGCTTGTCCAAAGTGGGGACAACTTCCTTTAACGAGGATAGAGAGAACAGTCAGTCTCATTCACAGTCTCAAAAAGTCACAAGGTTTACAACACTGCCTTACTGTGGCATACTTGGCACTCTGAAGGACATTGCTGTCTAGGTGGTACTTCAGTCCTCAGCTCCTTCTCTTAGGCTTTTCATTAAGAAATTCTCCAGAGATTTATATCTATGATTTTAAATTTCCTTGATGCCTAAAGCAGAAATGCTAAAGTCCTATCAATGCTTTTGTAAGGAGTATAGAATTGACAGCTTCACAGTAAACATGAAACTTGGTTAGTGGTTGAAAGGATTCAGAAATTGCATAGCTGACAATAATCAGATGGGGGTAAATAAACTGTGTAACCCTCATGAACTTGTTCTCCACAGGCATGCTGAGAAGTGTATTCTGTAGAAAAAAGGTGACTGAAGTGGCAAAAGTTGTAACTGTTGATTTGTTAAAAGGCAAAGTAAATGATCAGCTTGAGAAAACCATTCTGGAATATTTCATATGCAATGTTCAGCACCAGGGAGCAAAGTCAGGGTTTTTTCATATCTATAATAGTATAGAAGTGATGAGGAAATATTCTTAGGTAAAAGGAGAGGGACTAAAACCAAAGTCCTGAAACAAAGTTTTAATTGATTGTAAAATATCTGAAACTTAAATGAGTGGTTTTCATTTCCTCTGCAAGTTCTGTTCTAACCCTGAATCATTCACAGAAAATGCAATGAAATATAAAGGATTTTCTTATAAATGTTCATGCCAAGAAATGGCAAGATGAAAGTAGATATTTCTTATTATTTACAAAAACCTTTCTGCATAATTACTTCTGCCACCATTTCATTGCTTTAGTGTCCCCTTGAAAGATTGCCTTTCAAAGTGTGTTTTATAGCAGTCCTTAAAGCAAGGTTGTATCTGCTTCTTTAAGTGAAAAGAAATTGTAAATGCAATCTCCCATTTCTCTTTTCAACTGACCCGAGTGTGCATTCAGTGCCTTTGAGGATGTTTCAATGTTTATGTAATATATTCTGTAACGGTTTTAATTTCAGCAGGATGCATATTCCAGAAGGTCACCAAAAGATTGGGATGTACCAGTTAGCAAATATTATAATGATCTCATGGCCTCAATCTGAAACTTTACTTGAAACTTCATGTGGATTTTTGAATACAAGCTGTGCTTCTAAAATTGCCTTTAGGAGCTCACGTTTTAGTTTCTGCTTTCTCATTGTATCCCCAGCAGTAATGGATCTTGGTTTTCCAGGACCCAATTACATTGCATGGGGCTATCTGGAGGACATGGATACAGGCTAGTAAACTGCATATTTGAATTAACTTTCCATATAGAGTTGTTTGACCTCTGAGTCTCCTTCCACTTGCATGAAACACTCAATTCTGTGTCACTGTCTGTGTGCTGCTGAAAGCCAAGGCTGGCTCAGCCCTGACTGAGCAGTTACATGAGTCTGCACAGGCCCTACCAGGGGCAGCAAAACAAGGTTTCCTGTCACCCATGTTCCTTGAGGACTCCAGTCTCTCACAGTGTAGGAGGAGCCTTTGGAGGGTTTGCTGTCTTGCAGGTTCCACTGCTTTCTTCCAAGACTGGCTGGCAGAAGAGCCAAGAGTTGTCACTTCCTTACAGTCTGGTGATCAGAGCATTCTCTGGAGTGTAGAATAGCCATCTGTGTCTTCTACAGTAACCAAACTAGTCAAGCTTCCTTTTCAGCAACAACCCTGCTGTTTAGAAGGTGCTTGGGAATTCATTCTCAGGTAGCTCTTCAGTGGAGCACAAGAAAGTTTCTAGTTTCTGGTCCTTAAAATCAAGGGTGATTTTTTTCTCCCATATCGTACTATTAAGGAGCTGTTAAACAGAAATATCAATAAATAATTAAATTAATAAATTCCAAACTCAACAACTCCCCCACCTGTCCTGGTAAAGAGAAAAACCTTTAAACACCTTCCCATGAGCCTGTCCTGTGGAAACTCCTTCTTCCTTCTTAACCTCATGGAAATCCTCAGTTCAGAAACAGTTTGATCTCTACTTTTCATTCACTTGAATGACTATAGGAATGAAATAAGGATTCATTGTAGTGTGCTAAATAGTTGCGTGTTGGTTTCAAGAAAAGCCAATATTAGAATTACAGTTTCAGTGAGAGTCTTGACAGCAGAATACCTTTCCACTTGAGTACCATCTTCTTGTGGAAATTAATTCAAACCTCAATCTATGGCCTTCAGTTTATGTAAAGTTTTGTGGAGGTGGTTTCTGAGCTGCAAAATTTTGATTCATATTTTCCTATCCACATCTGATTGCATATGACATCTGGAGCATGGGATCAAGTTTTTCCAGTTTTAAACAAAATGTACTCTAAGAGGAAGCGAGAAAGGAAGGAAGGGAAGAAGAGAGAAAATTCCTCTCTTGTCAGTGCAGACCTAAGGAACTGCATAGTTCTCTTTCACCCTATCAGTTTCTGTGAAAGGTATGTGTAGCTGGACAACTTGTTTGATCTCTACATGGTTCTGATTTCTTGAGCACATTCTGTCTGTACAGAGCATTATTCATTGTGCTGGACATTTTAAGGTATAATTTGTTTTGAAGATACCACCAATTAAATTTTCTCAGTAGAAAAGATAATTTCTGTATAAATTTTAACTGGATGGAGGGACATTTTTTCTAGCTGAAGCATAGAGGCAATGGTAACTGTCAGAGCTCGTGCCTATGCACATTTTCTGTGAACCAACCAAAAATAAAATAAATTCAGTATATTCTGAAAATTGATGCCTGTCCATTTTCAGGAGCAGCTGAAAGTTAATCTAAAAGGAAAAAAAAGTCAGAGTTTACTGCACTCACGATTTTTAGCTTAACTCTGCAGTAATTGGAGACTAAGAACTTTCTGTGTGCTCTTGGGGAAATGTCAATGTCTTCTATTTTGTTATGACATTTGAAAGCTGTGGCAAATGAATAAGAAATGTGTAACCCACTCACTAGCAGTCATTATGCCTGTGCTTCCCATTTTGCCCACTCTGTTGTACATGGGAAATTGCTTTGGTTCTTGGTTATAGGTACTGTCTCTTCAGTTCAGACCATAATGGTTCATGCAGTAATTTTGATCACTGTCAACAAGGATCAGTTGTGACAGTACCTGAAGCTGCTTTCAATTACAGTGCTGTGAATTTTGGAGCCAGCATAGAGGAACTTCAGGGCTGCTGGAGTGTGGTGAGCAGGAACTCCCACACAGGGGGGTTTGATGCCAAGTTTTGCCACTTGTTCATGTTATTGCTTGCCTGCAGAAGCACTGTGGCAGTAGCTAATGCAGCTGTGACTGAAGTCAGACTGTCTACACAGTGGCAGTCACTGCCAGGTGGATGGCCTGTGATGTGTTGTCTTATCTGGAACATTCCCCTATGCTTTTGTGCAAAGTCATGCTCGTGTGATTACCCTCTACTTTGGCTTTTTATTGTGATATGAACAGGCCTTTTTTAACAGTCCTTGAAGAAGCAAATTCTTCACATATTCCCAGTGCTCACAGTGGGCATTCATTAACTAATAGTAGGATTGATTAGGAGAGATGTGCTTCCACACTGGAGAGAACGGCCGATCGCTCTCGTCTGCCTTTCCTCTGCTTCTTTCAAAAATTTCACTCCTTCATCCTTGGGTTATTTGTGGATTAGATATGGATGAGATGTAAGTTATGAGTTTTGTGCAGGGAGTGAAGCATGCCCTAGGACAGCTCCAGGCAGGGATGCAGCTGGAGCACAGACCTAGAGAATCTGATTGCAAGGGCTGGTTCAGCAGTGTGTGCAGTCCTTGCCAGGTGCATCCAGCCCCCATGCTCGGCCTGTGCTAGCAACTGAAGGCCTATACTCTTAAAGGCAGTAGGAACAGGAATGTGTAGGGCTTAGTTCCAGACTTGACCAAGTCCATGTCATACAGTGACCAGAGACAAGTAACTGCATCTTGTGTCACAAGTAATCATCTCGTTACTGGGCAGGAAATACTTTGGTTAGTGGAAGGCACAGACTAAAGACCAAACCATGATACCATGTTCTTGACCAGATCTGAGTGGACTAGAGTAGCTTCTGGTCTGCAGAGGGTAGAGGGTGGAATGTTAGCACACTGGGTCTTCATGTTTACTCACCTACTGAAAATCCAGAGCCCAGTTCCTGTGTAGAATGCAAATGAGGATGAGATCTTAGCAGGAATGGTCTGTGGTTCCTCCTGATTTCCCTACATTATTACCTGCAATTTAATGAAGTTATTGGTGCTTGGCTAAAAGGCTCTGTCCAAGTTTTAATTTTCTCTGTCCCTGACACATTGCTATTTGCAGAGAGGTTATGCAGAAGTTAAACCAGAGAAAGATTAAAATCAGGGTAATGAAAGTTGTATGCTGACATCTGAGAGAAAAATTTAACCTTCTTAATTTTGAAGAAGCTGCAAAGAGCCTGGATGTACAGTACATATGTCAGAGAGGTAAAGAAAAGCCTGTCAGATTTTGGCTTGGAGCCATTAGACATGATTTGCAGTATCCTTGCAGAGAGGAAGACGAGGCAGCTGTGTGATGAGCATGGAACAGACAGACATTTCAAATATCCACATACAAATTCATTCTTTCTCTTCAGTTCAGGAACTACCAACGTATCACATCCACAATGCCCCAAAGCATCCTCCCAGCCAGTTGGCTCTTAGCAAGAATAGAACCAATTTCTTAATCCTTACTACCACCTCCTGCCAACACACTATGGAAATAGAAGATGTATCTGCTTCAAAAAGCATTTGTCTGCTTTTCTGGCCAGGCATATGCTTCAGAGGTGACAGCTGGTGCAGGAAAGAAACATTTATTTATACATACATATATTTAGAAATGTATCTATTTATATAAATATATACACACAAAGATATATATATATGCCTACAGAAAATGCTTTATGTGCTCATGTGGGTATATGAAAAGGAAGAAACCAAGGAAACTGATGAGATGCCAGTTTTCCAGTTCAATTAAAAAACTTAGTACTTTAGAAGAGTAGGGACAATGTCTGTATCCCTAATGAGCAGCAGACAGAGTAGACCTTATCTTGGGATGATTTCTAGGCCGAGCAAAGTACATTTTTTGAAAATTCTTAATTTGACATCAAATAAATTCTTAAATATGCAGAAGACCAACTGTCTCATTTCTCCTCTTCATAAAAGATAATCCTGCACTCACCATTTACTGAGAGTGACTCAGTAAATTCTCAGTAATGACATCTCTAGTGAAGTATCAAGAGCAAGCTAAGGAAGGCAGTTGAATTTAAAGTTGTTAAAGGCCTCAAAGAAAAAAGTAACTCATAATCTTCCTGAAAGAGAACTCACCATGTTGCCATACTAGTAGCAGAGTTAAGAGACACTACATGCCATAGGCTGAGTTCTACGCAAATGAAAACTGAAATAAAAAGCATTTTAAGGATATGGGTTTCTTTTTCCCAGAGGAAAAAACCCTTTTCTTGCTATATTTTCTCAAATTCATACTAAACAACATGCTTGCCTTGGCACTGAATAGATGCAAAATTGTCAATCTAAAAATTTGGTTCATCTGTAAGAGAACAAGCCTACATTGGATGCCAAGTGTGGGTTTGAAATTCATTTATTCATTCCCGATTTAGCACCTACTCGTAGCATAAAATGCAGTGAGATATAAAGGATACAGAAAAACACTGCTCTCCCCCTCCCCAGTTTTAATAACACATACTTATCACCATTCTTATGTTAATGAAGTGTTTATACAGCTGCCACAGTGGGCACAGGAAGATTAAAATCTGCCTTCACTCTGTTTAAAGAACCTAAGGGAGATCAGCACATCTGGTCTGGGGGGAAGATAAGTATGTCAAAACCATTATTTCACATCTTTTGCAGCAGCTTACAACAAGGGTGCCAAGGAGAGAAGGAAATTTATTAACTTTAGGGCAGCCATGTGTCTGTAGTTTTATCCTATCTGACAACTGATCAGTTTGTTCAATAATCAGTACCCTTGACGCCCACATGTCATCTTCAGTATCCTGATAACTTCCACTCTTAACTGCTCTCTTTTGCTGGGTTGGTTACAGCTCAGGTATTGGAAACCAAACAAGGTTCTGGTGAGTATTTCCCAGACCAAACTCCAGTGGTGATGCTACAGAAAATGTGGCTGTTTCTATGGGTCGGTTGTTGTTTCCTAGATAAAATATTAGCTATCATAAAAACACATTTTAGAAGAAGCATGCATGGATGTGATGGAGAAAGAAATTTTAATGGTGATGCTGAAGAACTGTAGCTTTAGTCACATTGTCATTTGTGAAGCCAGTGTTCTTGTTTTAGCCCACAGCTTCTCCACAGAACAGTGACATTTCTCTTAGAGTTTTAGTCTCAATTAATGCAAGAAATATTATGAAAGGCAGATATGTTTTGTCTGTTCTTGTTACTTGCTGAGAATAATGATTGGTGGTGTTTGGTTTGGTATGAGCTGAAAGGGCAGATGGAGAAGGAAAGGTGTTTTTTGAAGCAGTTAGAACTATTTTAATCTACTTTGTTACAGTGACATTGCCTCTAATCCTTTCCTTATATATTATTGATAAACTTTTCACAATGTACATCATAGTAGGATTCATCAGACTTGACAGTTTATCCTCCCAGTGCATTTGGGAAGCTCAGAAGTCTTCTATTCCCATTTTACATTTACATTTATTTCTCATTTTCATGACATTGAGAGAGAAGAGAGTGTAAGGCAAATTGTTTGAACTTCAGTTTCTGCAGTTAGGCAAGAAATGCTCATCTTGTTAAAAATCAGGCCAAAGATTTTGGTCTCTAAATATAGATTTAAAGATCTATTATTAGATACCTCATATGGGAGAGTCTGACCTCTGTGACTGACCAGAACTGTGCAAAGGCTGTACAGGGAATCTCAGGGATAGATTTTTTGATCTCCTAAAGCTTCATTGCCAAAAAATTGCTTTTCCAAGAATTTTTATGCAAATAAGTCTTTAAATACATCTCAACAATGAGACATAAGTTGTCTAAAGGTGTTGGAATAATGGAATTCCATTCAGAAACTGAACCAAAAATAAAGACAAAATAAGTTTTTGGTCAGTTCAAATAAAAAATAATATCTGCTTGATTGGGGCTTTTCTTTTGAAACAACAAATTTTAGGAAAAAAAAGTTCTGGTGAGGCATGAAATGTTTTAACTGAGTAGAAAAACAATCAATTTCTTTTTTTGTGCTTGTGTATCTCTTTTATTGCTAAAAAACAAATTGAGTCTTGATTTTCCAGATGAACTAATTTAAGATTTTTAAAAGATTATAAAATTTTAAATTTAAAATTTTTTTCCTCACGCCTTATTGTAAAGTACTGCTTCTGTTTAGGTTTTGGATTTTTTGTATAATGTTATGTTCCTAGATTAAGAATAAATAATCAATGTTTCACCATCTGTTCACCCTAAAACTCTTCTTCAGTAAGGCCTTTCATTACTTCTGGGGGCACATGTGGAAGGTCTGTGTGATCCCATCAGAAACACAGCCCAAAGCCTTGCTGTTGACTCTTGTGCCTTTGAGAAGAAAGAGTTTGTCAAGCTTGATCAGGCCCACTGTTAGCAGCATCACTTTAGATTTACTCCAGAGTCCTCTTCAAAATACACTCTGCGCATCCAAGTCTGCCTTGATTTATGTTCAGTGATTTCCTTGGATCTTGACTGTAGATCTGTTTCAAAACAGAGTTTGAAACATTCATCTTTGCCAACATAACTGTTTTGAAGGAAATAGCTACAGTACTTTAAAAATTTTCGTATCAAGTCCAAGAAATTATTAAAATTATATGATCTTCTGTATTTAAGCATTAATTTGGTCATTCAAACAAAGAAAAAAACCCTAAACCCCACAGATTCCTTCAAATGCTAAATGTTGATTTTCCACTGTTTTGCATAGACCAGATATAATTCTTAGCATAAAGTGAATTTTTTGCTTGCTTTTGAAAATTACTTGCTCCAGTTACTGAGCAGTTGGTGATATGTTGAGGGTTTAGGAAAGCAGGGTGGAAAGCTTGTAGATTTTGTGGTTGGTGCATCTTGCAGTTTGAGACAGTCCTGTCTCTTCTCTCTTTCAGTGGAATTCAACCCTTCTACCCCAAATTGCTCTGAGCAGTATTGGTTCTTGTGTGAGACAAGGGGGAATGCAGCCCAAGTGGAACAAAAATCAGGAAAATCCTACACCAGGCCAGGAAATCCAAAAGAGACAAACCACCACATTCTACTGACAGAGTGTCAGCTACAGCATCACCACTAATACCATGTAATCCTACCTTTACAGATCTTGGTTATCAAAAGGGATGGATTAGTTGGGTCAAACCTGAGCAGAGATGCATATTTTAAAAGATGCATATTTTAAAAGATACATATTTGAAAGTCAGATTCTGGCTGCTTCAGTTCTTGATCAATTTTGTCAGTTTGTTCTGCAAAGACTGATCCCAGATGTTTCCTAACAGGCTGTATGAAAAGGGGTATTTATTTCATTTTAATATGGAAGATGTGTTGAAAGGCTTTTTTTAAAATAATCTGTCTTTCCTATTTTCTAGATTTCAATGTGAATGACATGATGGTCCTCATTTTTTTCCCCAAAAACCACATGGAAACGTGCAGTGGTTAGTCAGGCGTCTGTCTATCTCCAGATAATATGTAGTCCATTGCTAACTTTAGCACAACACATTGTATATCTTAAATATCTCTTTGTCTCTGTCATAAACTTAGGCCAGTACAGAAACTATAATCTAGTTTATTAAATAAGCTGATTAGTGTTTATTTAATTGGGTAAATGAGAAGGTAATAGCACACAAAGCTGAAGAACCTTAGTAGTGGAGTCTGACAGGAAAAACAGATATAAAAACCACTAGCATGGGGAATCAGGTCTCATTTAAAAATTAAATTGTATAAATTTATTCAATTACCTTGAATTAATTCCTGAGTGTACACATGCACACATTGTGAAATATCATTAAGATCCATCACAGTCATATTGATTTGAATTATTTCTCTGCAATAACAGAGATTCATATTCTACTTTGTAAACTGAATCAGCTTTTCAAGATTTCTGAACTCCAACAATTCAACAAAGAAAAGCAAGGAAGACCAAGAAACTATCCAAAATCAAACCTGTGACTATTGTGGGATACAACTAGCTTAGGCATCCTGAATCTCACCCCAGCAGCACCAAGTTTACCACAGACTGCATAAACCTGGCCAAAAGCAGCTGGTCAAGTCTTCCTTCCTTCCTTCCTTCCTTCCTTCCTTCCTTCCGCCACTTCCTTCCGCCACTTCCTTCCGCCACTTCCTTCCGCCACTTCCTTCCGCCACTTCCTTCCTTCCTTCCGCCACTTCCTTCCGCCACTTCCTTCCGCCACTTCCTTCCTTCCTTCCTTCCTTCCTTCCTTCCTTCCTCTGTGATTTGTTTAACCCACACAGTAGATACCCTCAGAATGACTTCACACATCTCTCTTATGAAATCTTCTAATATTACAGGGATACAATGCTCTTTGTGACTTGGAAAGGGTGTTGTGTGTTTGTGTTAAAAGGCAGTTTTTCCTTTTGAATATGCTAGCACAGAGCATAATTTCCATTCCTAAGAATGACCTGATGCTATTTGTTGTCAAACTCTGATGCCTTAGACATATATGGTATAACAATTTTTTCCTTGTAAGGGCAGAAAACTCAGAATTTTTGGCTCCATCTGTTCAAGGCCTTTATTCCTTTGGTTCAGGACATCACTTTGTCATTGCAGGCTCTGTGTAGCAAAACCAAAGCCCACTCTTGCTGTGATTGGAAAAGTCCATATAACATATTTTTCCTCCAAAATTATAAAGACACCTTTCAGATAAATTTCAATACCAGTAAGTTTAGTGAAAGAAAACTGCACACGCTCAGTGTCATGGCTCTTTTTGACTAAATATCCTCATTGCTGGGCTGTTGCTCTCTGATCTGGTGCGATTATGGAGAATGCTGTGGATTTAATGATCCATCTCTATCAACTAAAGCAGTGCTGCACCTCAGTGTTGTGGTTACCTTTGAGAGTGCCATGGAGATGTTACCACTGACTTTTGGAGGTCTTTTAAGAGATGTGTTATTCAGAGTATATTGCTCTAATCACATGGGCTCACCAATTTAAAACTGCTCTGTTCAAGGCAAGGGACTGCACTAAGTTTTATTATTTCAAAGTGAATATGTTTATATTTAGAATATATTCACTGCTTACAAGTCGAGTCTATAAAATCAGGGGGAAATCTGGTAGACTGAGTGGATTTTTTTCTTAAAGGAAACTTCAAAGGTATATGTCTTTACTGTATAATATTGGAAATTCAGCCTTGTCACTGTAAAACACAGATCTCTAAATGTTTCCATCCTCAACATTTTTTTCAAATGGCAAGATCCAAATTAACATGGGTGAATTCTTATCTATGTGAATATGAAGGGGAGAAAGCTCTTTACATATATTTAAGCAAATAAAGATCACTAGTCTATACAAAAATAATTTATTGAAATTTTTCAGAATGTATTGAAAAGGATAATGTCACAGTATTAGGAGAACTTGCAATTAGATTCAGGAAGGCTGTTAAATTGGCTTATTAAATTCAATCTGCAATCTGAATAGCACTGAAGGTTTGGAAGAAAAAATTGTGTCAGCTAGTTATGTCCACTGTTGCTGTGACAACAGGATTGGAGAACAGTATGTTTAAAACAAAACAACCTTTCCCAAAAATAACCACCAAACCCAACAGAAGAACATTCTGCTGGCCCCACTAAACCCTAATAACCAGACAATAACAACATGATGCCATTCCAACTTAATGAAAATGAATCATGTAAGTATTGAAATTGTGCCTGCTGCTGTTGTCTAGAATAATAGTAAACTCAGATATGGATAAGTCAAATTAAAGTCAGTGTTGTTGAGCATTTTCTAATTTAGATAAACTGTTATGTATAAACCTCAGTGTGTTTTTACTGAATTTTTGAAGGAGCGTGTTTGACCTCCTGTTCCATGATGCATGGGGGTCCTGCAGAGGGAGCATTAGATGCTTGCAGACAAGCTTTGTGTTTTTAGCCACGGCTTGTGCTGAGCTCTGTTACAGGCTGAGCACTTCTGAAAAATCTCTTCTCCGGGGGTCCTGCAGAGGGAGCATTAGATGCTTGCAGACAAGCTTTGTGTTTTTCGCCACGGCTTGTGCTGAGCACTTCTGAAAAATCTCTTCTCTCTTTGGGAGTCCAAATGGAAATGGACTCCCATATCTTACCCATAGCTGCTACTTGAGTTGCTGTTATTTGTGCTTTTCATATAAGGTTTTGTCTCTAGTTTGTGGACAAAACTAGATAATTTGCTTGTTGTTCTGTTGCGGTCACCTCCCTACCTTTATCTCTGTACTTGTAGCTGGATATTTCCAGTGCACAGAAACTGTTATTTCGAACTGCAGGGTCACAGGCCACAGCATGGTAACAGTGCCAGGCAAGGATAATTGTTCTCTTAAAATTAAGAGAACAATGTTCTTTTAAATTTTAAGAGAATGTTGTTCTCTTAAAATTAATTCCATTTGGTTAGGACAAATTACAGTAGGTATCCTCAAGTTGTAAAGATAAGGGCAGAGATGGACAATTATCCTGATTTGAACTGAATGAATTTGCTGATTGAGGAAGGTCTGCACAGGCCACAGCATGGTAACAGTGCCAGGCAAGGGTAATTGTTCTCTTAAAATTAAGAGAAAAATTCCATTTGGTTAGGACAAATTACAGTAGGTATCCTCAAGTTGTAAAGATAAGGGCAGAGATGGACAATTATCCTGATTTGAACTGAATGAATTTGCTGATTGAGGAAGGTCTGGTTGTTGGAGGCATAGACAAAAAGGAGAGATAGAAAAGGCTAAATTTTATATCTGCCACCTAAAATATGTCTGCTGAGCTATAATTCAACTAAGTAACAGCAAGTAAATCTAATTAATCTCTAATTAAGCCCATGAGTCTTAGCTAAGAGAGGGTTTGGTTTCTTAAAAATAATAATAAAAAAATTCCCTTCACCACCAAAGACTGTGTTTTCAGACTTTTCTAGCCTTAATTGCAGTCCCAAACACCTTAAGCAATTTTCTGGGCCAATTAAATCAGGGCAGGGGCTAGATTAACATATTGCAGTGCATTTGGTGTGCTTGCTTGCACATTTGGTGTGCTTGCTTGCTGGAGTTAAATGGTTTGAAAAGTGAAGAACAGCCTGGCCCCCAGACCTAGATCTTGCAGCTGGCATTGCTCTGCAATTACTATGGCCACTTCAGATCTTTATGGGTAATATTTTTTCTTCTGATGCCTAAGGAGACTTAGAAGTAGGAGAAGCAGCAAAATAAAGAAAATAATAAAAAAAAAGAGAACAAAAGCTGGCGCAAAAAAAATTGTGCCTTTTTTATTACCAGGAATTTTATGTGGTGAGAAAAGATTCCAGTGAACAAGAGTCCTTCTTTGTGTGCTCTGCAGTATATTCAGCATTGTTTATGTTGTCTATACAAAGGAATGAAGTTTTGCAGTGACAGTTTTTAATATACATCTAACTTAATGCTACTTTGGAGGATGATTCACTGTATGGGAACAGGCATCAATATTTAACACGAGGTGACATTTTCCCTGTGTTTTTGGAAGAATTTATACAACCTAAAAGACAGTGAAATTTGATAATGCTTTTCCCAGTACTGCCATGGAGGATCTGTAGAGAGTCCTCTTTCTGTGACCTGCATCTGCTGAGTATGAGCTTTATGTGATGCATTTGTCTATTTTCTAAAGGGTTCATTAAGAAGAGACACTGGAATAAGCTAAATATGCTGTTTATGTGAGCTGCTCCATTTCATCCAGCCTTGAAAAATATTGTTTCACTGCCTGGTTCTCTGTTGACCTTAGATTACTCATTTGCTACTGCATTTATATTTCATGCAATGGAAATTGAATGAAACAAGTTTCAATCTGCAAATATAAAGGAAGAGGACACAGTAACATCAAACATGAGAGATGAGAAACAAATTTGAGAAAATCTGGATGAAAATTATATTTATTATATTTTTGAAATTGGAGAGTACCTTTTACAGCAGTAGGGTGAAATGGAGCTCATAGCAGCACACAAGTTCACGTAGGGGAGGGACCTTGCCAATTCTAGAGCACAGATAGGTCACACAGATGTGATGAAGGGCACAAGCCCTTTTTTGCTCAAAGTTGTATCTCAGAGGGTCTATACACCTGTAAAACCTTCTAGGTGCCTACATTTGTGCAGAAGCGTAATTTTAGGGATCCTAGGTTTTGGCAGCTTAGCATCTCTACCTTATCCATATGACCTGGTGAGGATTCACAGGCTGGATGTTTCCATGCATCCTTCACAGAGTAAATATGGCCTTGCATGTGTGCTCACACCTTCAGGATTTTTTTAATGAAAGCTGAAAAATTTTAAGTAATTTTTTAAGATGGAACGCTTGGTGATATTACAAATGATTCTTTAGCATTTTAAAGTAATATGGATTTTTTTTTTTTAAGCAATTGTTCTAACTGGAAGAAACTGAGGTAATTTAAAAAGCAGAAAGAACCTGACTGATGACATTTGCCAAGATGGGAAACTGGCACTCCAATGTTAAACTATTTTAAATAAGGAATATCTGTGGAAGCATGAGCCAGCAGAGGCTTATCTGTCTTTCTAGTATTATTAATGCAAATTCCTTTTGAGCTGCAAGATTATAAAGTTTGTGTCACTAAGTCAAACAATTATATATGAAAGGTGTGAAATATAGACCATGCCAGAGTAGTGTGACCCTTTTGGATAGTGGCAGATTTTAAATGCTTGATTTCCTACCTTTTTTCTCCTAAGTAAGTCTGGATTTCCTTGTCAGTTAATAAGCATTTAAGCAAATTGTGTATTCTTATCAAAGTTTGTGGCAGTGAACTGTAGCAGCATTATAAAATGGCATTTTGAGGAAGAGTATCTTTTCATGGCTGTCCTGATGAAAAGGACTGTCAGATCCATCTGGTATTATCTCAATTTTTTTTCTGCTGTTGTTGCCAATATTGAAAAGAACAAACTGGCTGTAACAGGGCCTGCAGTGCTTCTTTCTGTGACTTCTGCTGGTTGATTTCCTTGACCAGGAGAGTCACTGACGTCCTAGGAGAGGGTGCTTTGCAATGATTCATCTGTGACTTAAGGCACAGGACAAACAATACTGCTGGGTGCATGTGGGTGGCTGCCTTAGGGAAGGCAAAACGTGTCAGAGTCCGCTGGAGAGCTGGGAAGGCTGATTGTAGTTGTAGTCACATCTGAGCACAGCTTGTTCCAGCTTTAAAAGAAATTCATGTTTGTTTGCGATTTTCATACTTTGAATGTGTATCTTAGTCTTTTTTACATGAACTGCTAATAATACCAGTGTAGTATGCAAGCTGTTCAGGTATTGGGCTATGTTAGAAATGCACAATCAGTTGATTTGATTGCAGTAAGAAAGGTCTTCATCAGATTCTAGCTCTGTAAAAACTTTACTGATCTTAGCAGAACAGAACGTTCCATTCTGGGGTGTCCTGAAATATGTTATCCCTGACTGGTTTGAGTTTAGGTGAACTTTAAGATGAGCTGGCACCAAGTTCTACTTGATTAAAGGGGTCAAAAAAAAATCAGATCTCTTGTACTGCAAGTTCCTATTTCTAATTTTTTCTGATTTGATATAAATAGTGGCATAAGTATTCCTAACATCAGACTGACTATTGTGTGTGGAATGAAGCCTGAGGCTGGTAGAAATTTCGATGAGCTTGTGTTGGAAGCATTTCCAACCCAGAAAGGGCTTAGTGTAGCAAATCTAGAGTCAGACAGTAGCTCAGAGCTGCATACCAGATGAGGTATGTAAAGAATAGAAATTATTTATTCTAAATGGGCATGAAGAAACACAATCTGGAAAGTAAAAGAATAAAGTTTTTGCTCAAACATTTGGCACCACCAACAAAAACCAAATTAGATTCATGTCCATGCTCTGCTCTGGCCTTGCAACGTCCTTAGCAAATTCCATAAAATATCCATCTGTGTGAAAGGCAAAGTGCTGCAAAGGAAAATTGAGCATGATGGCAAAGCACAAAAGAACAATGCACATGAGGTACTTGCTCAGAATCTGCTCTGCTCCACAACGCTGCCTCTGCAAAAGGAGTTTGCCTTTGATGGTTTTTCATCCTTTGCTGAATGTTAGGTGCTTGAACAATGCCTCACTTTGAGCCAATGCAATCAGTCTACAGAAACATGTAGCCATAATCCCTCAGTTCAGCACAGCCTTGTGTTTTTTCCCAGTTAATAGGATACCTCATATTTCCAGTAGAATAAAACAATCACTTGAAAAACTGGTAGGAATAAAATTTAAAAAAAATATAATGTTCTTTCCTATGCAATTTTAATTAAAGTCTTGAGTTTTAAATATGGATAATTTAATTTGGGGTGATGCTCTGGCTTAACAACCAGGATATTTTTAAAAACTTGTAACTATTACACTGATGATTAAGTGTTTAAAGTTTGAATTTTGAGATAAATCACATTGGCTCTGTGTGTGTGAAGATTCAAAACTAAAAAGTACCATAATGCATTTTACATTTACACAGAAATGAATCTCCTTCACATAGTTTGATTTTTTTTATTTTTTCTGTTTTGACCTCCTGGGAATTTTGGATCGCAACTCAAAACTTGACTGCTGGTATTTCATATCCAAGCTTCTGGTTCTTGGACATGGTAATGCCTTTTGCCATGTTTTATTCATCTGCTTTCCATCCAGATCCATCATAAATCATTAGGCCAGTAATTTTAAGGAGCAGTTCTGAGAAATGGTTTAGTTCTCTTTCAGTAGTCCTAGTCCAACTAATTTTCACATCTGTTTAATATATTTTCATAGAAGTACTGAAGTTATACTGTCTCCTTCCTAATGCTGTCTTCTCATCCAAAATTACCCACTAAGAACATTGAGTTTTGGTGAGGTGAATGATTCTAATCTCTGGTAATAATGTGGAGAGCTCCTGGCACACAAAAATGAATGTTAGGATCTGAACACTCTATACAGATATACATAAAATATTATCATGCCTGTTTAAATCTGAAAAACAAAAAGGACAAAGAAGCTTTTATAGAGCTTGAGTGTTTCCTAGGGCAAAGTAGCAGGCCACATTCAGAATTTGGCTTCTACTTGGCTCCTACATGGCTCTTTAACTACTCATTAATCTGCTCTTCCTTTCTAAAACTCATTGTAGAAATGAGATGTTTTTCAAAGTCTTTTCTTCAGCTACTTTTGCCATGTTAAGAGGAAAAAAACCTTTAAGTCTTGAGCTATACTATATTTAAACTATTAAACTATACTGTGACATTAGAATGGCAAGAATATGATTTTCCTCAGGAAAGGCTGTAGAAAATAAGCAGTAAATCTGTTATGACAAGTGAAAAGTGCATAAATGTTATAATCTTCACTGACAAAATCATATCTTGGTTTAGGCAAGATTAGACTTCAAAGCATGGTTGTTCTTTGTGCTACGCTAAATTCTGCATCTTTGCTTCGAAGGTGAATTTAATTATGGAACAGAAATTCACGGAACATCAACGTCATGTAGGTCAGCTACAAGGATTGTGTGACGGTTCATGATTTGCAGTGGAACCTCAAAATCAATAATTCACCTCAGGGAGTAGGGCGATGGCTGAGTGCACTGCTCATGCTGAGCTTTTAGCACCTGGTTTGGAGAGTAAAAGAGCTCCAGACATGTTGGTGTTTGTGTTCTCAGCTGAGACTAATGCACATTTTGGAAAGAAAGGTCTGCTTTAAAGATTTCTTTTAAATATAGGTGTCCTGCAGTTTTACACCATCTGGAGCTTTGGCCCAAAGTGTTTGATCTGTCTTTGATGAGGTGAGGGCAAGATTTCTGTGCCTGAGTGATGGCAGGAATGCTATGTAGGTTAGAACCCTTGGGCAGAGCTGCACTTGAAAGGTTCTAATGAGTGACAAGGTAAGCCCTTTAAAAATGCAATGACAAAAAAAAAAAATAAACCAACCCAGCACACCCTTTGAATAGTACTTACAAGAGGAAAAAATAGATATAGAATATGAAATAGTGTAAAATAAGTGGATTCATGCAAATTGATATCTCTTGTTCTCAGCTGGGTCAATGGGTGTATTGTGTTATTTAAGAAAAGAAGCATGATACGATTGATAAATATCAAGTAATTTTTAGGATGGTTTTAATGAGTGTTAACAAGTGGAGTCCTGTTGTTTAAAAAAAACAAATTAACAAAAAAAAATTCCTCAAGTCCCAGAAGGTATCTATAGCAATAGTTTAAAAATTTCAATCTAAAATGGACACTCATTTGTCTCAGTGCAAAATCCTCAGTAATTTTTATGGGAAACTTGAAATGCCTGGTCCCTTCAAATGCTGGAACTGTACAATTCTACATCAAGATTCCTCTTTGCCTACTGCCCACATTAATTTTCTTCAGCTTGAAAAAAAATGAAGACATTGTAATTAACAATAAACCAACTCCCTGTCACAGATTCAGTGTTGGGAGCAGAACCTGCCCAGTTTGAAGGGGTGTGAAGACTTTGTTGGCTTACAGGGACTGAGAGCACTGCAGAGATGACACATTTGATTTCTGCAGGGAAGGGGAAAACTGACTGCTCTAACTGATGACATTCCCTGTTGGCCAGAGGGAGTGGAGGGAAAATGGCAAGGCTGATACTGCAGTAGGAAATGTGATGGCAATAAAATTGAGATAAAGAAAATACTGTCGCGAAGAGCACTTCTCTCCTTAAGGTTTTACCTTTTTAGACTTTGAGAAGTTCCAAACAACCAAGAAAGCGCATCTGAGTGATGGATGCTACAAGAAAGAAGTTAAACAAACAAATTTATGGAGAGGGGTTCCTAATATAAACTCCTAACAATAGGTTAGTTCACTTTCTGCTGAAGCAGGTCTGAGCTTTATAGCTATAGTTAAGTCAAAACTATCTGTTGTGCTCAGCACTTTTGCAAATTGCATCACTCAGTGATGTGTCTGAGCAAGAACTAATTTGTTCTTAAAGCACCTGGTTTTTAGGGTTGTTAACCTGATTTAACAGATTTTTACAGATAGATAGATACATCTATTAATCAAGCCAGTAAGAATCAGGCCTTTCAATTTTACTGCAATATTAGCATCAAACCTTAAAGCTGTGTGGTTTTTGACACAGTGGTGAAAGCTAAATGTGTTGCTTCTTACAGTTGATGTCTGCCTGGAGCTCAGCAGTGGTGGTCTATCTAATTATTTGAATTCAACAGATTTGGGAGTGAAATGATGCTCATTTTTCAGAATGGTTCAAATAAAGGTGTGAAATTTCACAACATGCACCACAGACAATATGTCATAAGAAAACATCAGAAACTGCTGTTTGGAATAATTATTCTGCCACATGGGTGCTCGTGTAGACACAGAACATTTCCTCCACACTGTGATACAAACCAGAGGGGAGACTGAGAATAGCTGGGTCACAGGAAAAAAACATAAAATATACTCAAAACCCCTGGGAGAATTGAAACTACTTTGAATTAGACTTTATGGCTGCTGTATGTGTTGCTTGCACATCTGCTGCAGAAGGAGAGACAAAGTTAAAGGTGACAGGTTGATTCCTGAAGTAGCATCTGCTTCTACCTCTGCTATTAGTGCTGAGCAGAAAGCTGATCCTCTTTCTGTCCTTCCCTTAATTTTCCTTACTTTTAAATTGTGAGGACAAAGTAAGTGAAGTGGACAGTAAACAAAGAAGCAGATCAGGAAACCTTTTATTGTTGCTATACTACCTGTTTCTGTGTTTTGATTGAATAATTAACTTTATGCAGTTGAGTCCATGAATTGGCTTGTTGAAGTGGTTTGTTTTTTATAAGTCCTTGAGGATTTTTCTGCCTGGTCTGAGATTCTCTTCTCAGCTGTTCCCATTCCTTGTATTTTCATCTCATTTCTCCATTTTTATTTGCACTGCTGCATATATTAAAAGACAAAGAGATTTGATTTTACTAATCTGCTTGTGCCTATGTGTGTAGTGTACCAAATGTGGGATGAAGAATAATTAAAGTATCTTTATAAAGGATAACAGAGTGAAGGACATACAGCTTGACTTTGCTGTTAAACCTCTACAAGCATATGAGGACAGAGCTGATTACTAGGATGTCAAGTAACTCAATTGTTATTCCTTGGAAAATACCTGAAGTATTTTTTAGAGTGTATTTTTTTTTCTGAGAAGGTTGAAGTTTTATGATATTGTTTCCTGTTTTTTATTTGTTTGTGTATATTTTTTCATATATATCCTTTGTGTTTAGTGGTTCAGTGAGGAATGTCCAAGGTCTCCCCAAGTTGCTCTTGATGGAAAATGAACATGAAAATGCATTTAAATTCAGTAGTGTCTCCTAGTTTGGATGAAACCTAGATTTGTGTTTATTGAAGAATAATTAAAGTATCTTTATAAAGGATAACAGAGTGAAGGACATACAGCTTGACTTTGCTGTTAAACCTCTACAAGCATATGAGGACAGAGCTGATTACTAGGATGTCAAGTAACTCAATTGTTATTCCTTGGAAAATACCTGAAGTATTTTTTAGAGTGTATTTTTTTTCTGAGAAGGTTGAAGTTTTATTATATTGTTTCCTGGTTTTTATTTGTTTGTGTATATTTATTCGTATATATCCTTTGTGTTTAGTGGTTCAGTGAGGAATGTCCAAGGTCTCCCCAAGTTGCTCTTGATGGAAAATGAACATGAAAATGCATTTAAATTCAGTAGTGTCTCCTAGTTTGGATGAAACCTAGATTTGTGTTTATTTTTTTTACTGATGGGAGGAAGAGGGACAGACTCCACTTTTGAAACCTTCCAAAGCAATTGTGAGCTTAATTGGTGTAACTCTTTGGGGTGGAACAAGGCAGCAGACTGTGTATTGCTCATTCTTCTTGCCTCAGATCATGTGCAGGACTTTAGAGAGGCATTACACAGCTGCTCTGTGTCAGGAATTGTGAGAACTCCTCGTACTGTAAATGCCAAGAAAGTCCAGAAGGTATTTAGGAGCACAAAATAATTGGTTCTGTTCTGGACAGTTTGTGGTGTGTTGGGTGAACTGAGGAAAGCCATTGTCCTTGGGAGTTTTTTTGTTTGATTTATTTAGATTACCAAAAGGCACATGTGGCCTCTGTGGGCCAAGTGGCAACTTACAGCAAGTATTATAACCTGATAATTATATATTATATGTTATTATGTAATATATTATATTATATATCTGATATAAATATCACCTGTCAAAAGTAGCTGGTGCTGGGCATTTGTCCTCCAGCAGTAAAGATGATGTTCCTAAGGACTCAGAACTACTCTGGAGGTGTTAAAACTGGAAACATGCAGTGCTCATAAATTATTTCATTATAGGCACACAAACAGATCCATAAAAAGGATTGTTTCTTGTTATATGTTGGCCTCATACCAAATGAAAACCCTGCTCTGACTTGCAAACCTTTGGAAAAGTTTCACTCCTGAGAAAGGACTCACCACAACACTATGAACATCGAAGTGATTAGAATTCAGCAGAAGAGATTTAAAATAGATTTAACTGTTCCATTTTGGATAAATTGGCAATAAGAAGGAGAAAACTTCCTTAGGAGAAAATAGTGAGAATGAGTGCACTGTGAGGCAAATTTTTAAGAGGCTGCTGGTGATGGCTTATGATGCCAATAGCAGTATTGTCTCTTCTTGTGTATAATCATGGGACCTGGGAGCAGTATGGGACTGAGGATCAGGAAAAAGTGTGCTATCCAAATATACATGTGGTTTTATGCATTCTTCCAATGCATCTAGAGTCATTCTACCTCCCTTTTTTTCCCCTTTAGAGGTCACTACATAGGCATTATAGTAAAAGTCATGTGGGGTTTTTTTCCTCTATAGATATGTAATGAATTCAGTTAACATAATTTTTTGCACAGTTGAAGATAATAGTTGTTCATTACCATTAACGCTAATAGGTTTTCATTACAATTTCCACTGATGTCAGCATTTTAGTGTCATATATTTTTATTTACTTTTTCAGCACACAAATACACCCAGCTTTTCTGTGTACCATCTGTTGCAATGGTGTGAGCTGGAGGGTTGATGGTGTGATCACACACTTGGAATCTGCTGTTGTTGGAGAAGGGGCAGCAAGCTCTGCAGCCATAGGCTCCAGTGTAACACAAATATCAGGAGTGGCAAAGAAGGGAAATCACAGAGTCATCACAGCATGTCCTGTGGGGGTTTTTTGGTACAAAGGACAACCTGAGTTTCCCAATTAGGTTTCTGCATGTGCTTTGTGCTCCCTAACGCCTCCTGTTGACTGAGAGCACTGAACTCTGTGCCCTGATGTTCCAAAACTCTGTGAAACCTGGCGTTCCAAAGCTGTGGGGAAATTAAATGAGCAATTTCCACGCTGTGTCGATGGATATAAATAGAACAAAAATGTTCTTAGTAAAGTACTGTTCTGTAAGTGGCTCCAATGTCTGTTATACAAAGGTCAATTTGAAGAAATCTGGTTAAACCTGTAATAGCAACTGTGGAAATCTAAGTAGATATTTCAAACATCATCCAATTTTTCCGTCTACAAAGTCTGCAAAGTCTAATCCAGTGATCCTGCACACTGCAAAAAAGGAGCAATAGGGTACCTGATGTACCTGATATGGGGGGGAAAAAAGGCAGCTTTTTATTTATATTTATAGATGAAAAAGGATGCAAAATTTAATTAGGAGAAATTATCTTTTCTTATGTGCTTGGAACACATGAATTCCTTCCTATAGTTAGATCTTTGAAAATCTGGTGAATATTTTACAATATATCACCTACAAAAAGAATCTGAGTTTCATATTGCTACAAGAATTTTTGAGTTTAGCAAACTATTTAAAGAAACTTCCCTTAAGGCCTGTTAATCACTGAAATTGCTATAAGTACAGTTTTAATGAATCAAGAACATATTTAATATCTTTATTTTTTTCTTTAAAAATTTGTATACAAAAGGCTAAAAAAGCAGTTATGAAATCTAAATTAATTGCAACTCTTGAAAATACAAAACCAGACTATCAGATATACATTTACAATTTAAAATCAGGATGGCTTTTGGGAAGATCAAGCTTGTTTTCTGCTTTTGAAAGAAGATAGGGAGAATTGCAATCCTTTGATTGCATAGCCCTGATTGCAGACAGTGATATGCTAACAATGATTGCTGGAATTTTCAGAAACTTCACAGTGATGATTCGTTTACAGTTGGACTTTTGACTGCATATTCCATGTCTTTTCAACAATGCCTTTTCTGTGGGTACAAATCCTTAGCTTCTCTGTCTTCAACAGAAGAAACTAAGCTGGGTTCTTAGGAAGAAACTGTCCAAAAGTCCAACAGAAATTATTTAGAAACTTTAATGCCATCCCTGTATTATCAAACATCTGTGAAGCTGTTGTCATGGCACCAGTTTCTTCCATTCTTCACTTTTTGTTCTTTATACAGTCACACCATTTCCTTAGTTTTTTTTTTTTCTTTTTCTCTTATTTCTTCAGCAGAAGTTCGTGACACCAAGTTGGGTGACTTGGCCATTTGTACTGCACATAGGCAGGTCCTGGGCTCTGCTTCCAGGCTGCATAGCAGGCAAATGCAGCAGATATATCAAACAATAAAAAACCCCCAAAAACATTAAAAGATGACTTGGCTTCTTTCCAAACAAATTGGGATAGTTCAGCCTGGAAAAGGAAAGGCTTTGGGGTAACCTTTCAGTACCTTAGTGGGATCCTACAAGAAAGACAGCGACAATTTGTAAGGACAGGTAGTGACAGGACAAGGGGGAATGGGTTCAGATTGAAAGAGAATAGGTTTGGCTCAGATATTATGAAGGAATTCTTCCCCTGTGAGGATGGGAGGCCCTGACACAGGGTGCCCAGAGAAGCTGTGGCTGCCCCATCCTGGAAGTGTCCAAGGCCAGGTTGGACAGGGCTTGGAGAAACCCAGGGTAGTGGAAGTGTCCCTGCTCATGGCACAGTGTTGGAACAAGATGATTTTTAAGATTCTTTCCATTCCAGGCCATTCTGTGATTCTGTGATCCCCTGAGTGGAATACTTTGTTAAGTGTTTAACAGAAGGTTGTGTGCATTCCTGCACTGCATTTTTTTTTTTTTTTGAGGTAGAACGCTGTGGTTTGCTTATTTTTTAATTTTTTTTTTTTATGTTTTTAATAGAGGTTTTTGTGGATTCCTGCCCTTCTTTTTTTTTTTTTTTTGAGGTAGAACGCTGTGTTTTGCTTATTTTTTAAATTTTTTTTTTTTTTAAATTGGCAGTTTAGGTAAGAGGCATGAAACTGTAAGGAATTTGGGGTCAAAACTTCCCCACTGTATGTATTTGAAGAGCATTCAGCACCCATTGCCTTGAATAATACTATGATAAATATAGCATAGAAATGCAACAGCAGTGATGATCCTGCTTAGATCAGGGATATTTCACACAGACATCTTTTTTTTTCTTTTTACTCACATGACAGAAGCTAATTTTAAACACAATTCCAGGTGAATAAATACATTGAAAAATGTTGGTATTATTTTCTGGTACTACTAAGCAGTATCAAATAGTAAGTATCAGCTGGAATGAATCTCAGTAGAAGTTGTTTTTAAAAGTGCAATAAAATTCTAATATCCTCTGAAAGGTTATTATCCAAGTAAAGAAAGCATTTATGTATAAAGCTATGCCAATTTGTCTCGTCAAGATGGGGCTTTTCATGACACCAAATGTGAACTAATTCTTTTTTCACTTACCTTGTAAGTAGCTTTATTCTAATACTGCTGAAGTCAATGACAGAGTTGCCATTAAATTCTTTTCATATAATAGCACGGAACTAATGGTAAAAAGGCCATGAGGTGGCAATTCCAGCTGGCAGCATTTACAAAGGAAACTTTATGAGGAAGTTGGATAAATTCAAAGCCAAAGTGCAGTAGAAGGTGACAAATTCTCAATCACCAAACTGGATTTACAAAAAAAAGAGATTGTAACAAATTAAAGAACTGACAGAAGTTTGTATTAGTGCTGTTACATTTAATTGTTGGAATGTAGCAGAATTATGGAGTTATGAGCTGGTAAAGAGGTTTATAGAAACCAATTAAAGTATAAACATTAAGAATGGCTGTTTGAGTGGCTGGAAACAATTGCTAGGCATTTCCTGAGGTTGTGTTCTTCACAGAGATGTTTTAATTGCTAAGGATAATGCTCTGAAAAGCAAATAGCTCATTTTATCACTTTCTGTTATTTCTGTAGCTACCCACTTATCTCTCTAGGTTTGGTTATGTTTCCATTTCTGAAGTTATTCAGAGTTATTTAATTTCCTTGTATATTCTTTTAATGGAGAATATGGACATTCACCTGTCACCAGAAATTCCCTTGTCCTACTGTGGCAAGCTCCTAAGGAAGTAGAATCATCCACAGAAGATGCTTGTAGAGCAGTTCTGGATCAACCTGCTCCCAGGAACCAGAGATATGCAGCTGAAGAAAAGATGAAGCTGGTGATTGGCTTAGTACCCAGAAAATCCAGCATTTCTGTCACTGAGTGAAGTGCCATATTACATCACAGTAGGGAGGTTGGAACTGGGTGATCTTTAAGGTCCCTTCTAACCCAAACCATTCTATGATTCTATGAAATGAGTCTCTCCTGGGGATTCAAATATCTTTATACATGGACCTTGTACTTCAGTACATCCTTGTACTTCAGCTCCCAACTTGTAAATCCAGAATAATAAGAATGTTCCTCTTCACAAGGACGAAACTTGATCTCAAAACATATATAGAGAACATATATTTCAAAGTTGGGACTCATTTATATGACCCACATAACGTCTAGCTAGAGTGGGTAAATATTGTCAAAATTTATTTTCAGGCCTGAAGAGCCCAAGGAAGCAGCTCCTGTTCAGAACTTAGAATTCTGATTTCCTAGACTGCAAAAAAGGTGATGGAGACTCACAATAAATATATTTAACTGATACAATTCTAGAATTTAGGAAAGATGTAAAAAAGAAATAAAAAGCTATGCATAACCTCTTCAAATTAAAAATTTTACTCTTTCCTCCTTAAAATAATGATATCCAACAAAGAACTAGGCAAATTTGTCAAAGTTTCTCTATTTGTACTCATCTTTTCCTGTGTAGTTATTTCTTCCTGTGGTTTTATTTTATATATGTCACTTTAAGTTCCACCTCACAATCCTCATTATTCTGCCTGAATGTTGAAAAAATTTCCTGATCCTGCAACTTTGGCTCTGCTGGCATTTTCCTTCTTTATTCAAGTTTCTCCCTATTCTAGGGAGAAAGACCTATTCTAGGTCTTGCCTCCAGGTAAACAAGTCTTTTTTTTGCAGTCTCCCTATGCATGAGAATTTTCCCATGACCTTAATCAGATTTAACTAAGCCCTTAATTGCCTCATTCTATTTGGTCAGATTTTCTAATACGATCACTTAGATGACATAGAGTGGTCATAATCTGGCTGCAAATTCCCTGTGGCTTAGAGGGTAGAATCTGACAGCTTGGAGTTTTCCCTTCTTGCCAGAGTGGTTGATTTACTGGGAGGGAATGACAGAATCTGGTGGGGGTGCAGGAGACCAGCTGTGCTGCATCAGTCCAAGGCTGGGAAAGAGGGGGGCCCTGTGGGCTTCAGCCACTTGTAGGATGAAGTGTGGCATGAGTACCTCAGTGCTCGTGTTTCTTTGTGGCAGTGAATGCAGTAAAATCTGACCACAGAAGTTTGGGTAATAATTTATGTGTCTCAAGTGGGTGAGATATTTAAGTGTCACACTCTGCAAATCCCAATGGCTGTGCTATTTATGGCAAGTTCTGTTTTTATCAATAGATCATTTATGACATGTGACAAAAAAAAGAAAGAGAGCCTGAGGCAAGATAGATTTTAGTTAGGTCTGAATTAGATTTTATAGGTCGGCTACTCTCACTTAATTCAATACCATCTGATTGCTAAAAAGGTACTTAATGAGCCTTAATTAGAAGGGATGTCTTTTATTGTCATTTAATGCAGTTGCATTTACATGAGTTCAGGGTTTGGCAGTAGGTTTTTCTCAGCAATTCTTGGGTCTCAATCTAACAAAAGCCAATAAATGATCCCATCTGCTCCCAGGCTTCCTGTCTGATGCTTGTAGTGTAAGCAGCATAAGGACCAGCATAGAGAATGTGTGACCACTGCACAAAAAGGGCCTCAACCTTAAATTGCTTTTTAGCTTGATAAACAGAGAAATCAAGTAAGTAGTAAATGCCATAGTGAGTTGAAACTTGAATTTTGTGTTTCAAAGGAATAGGAATTTTATGGGAAATTTTACTTTTTTAAAGTTATTCCATGTATTCTGTCTCATTTTAATGATCAGTTAATGTCATAATGTGGCATAACAGGAGAAAAAATACTCTATTACTTTTCAAAAAATGTTTTAAGCATAATTGCCTCTTGGTATTGACTCTTTCCTCAAACATTTTGTAAAGACTTGTCCTGTTTATCATAACAAGGTTCATTATGTATCTTATTGTGCTGTAGTTCCTAAAAATGTTGTAGATATGAAAACAGAAATGGATTTTTTAAAAAAAGAAAAAGTAGATCAAGATGTAATATTTAAAGCAAAATCATAACATTTTAAATTAATTTTAAAGTATTTAAGATATATTAATCCCTGATAACTTGGAAAAAAGTTTTTTAGAACAAAGGCAATACCATCAAATGAAAAAAATTTAAAATATAATTTAAAAAATTCTCTAGCATTTTCAGTGTTTTTTAAAAAAGGACAAAGTGTTTGAAGCTTAGAGAATGTTTTCTACCGACCAGATGGAACAAGTTTTGTGATCAGACTCCTAAGAGGCTGCTGAATTTTCTCTGAGGTACAGCCAGTTTTGCACACCAACCTTCTGTGGTCTGTCAGGTGGTGTACACATAAAACCAGCCACTGTGCAAGCCTCAAATAACCAATGCACACAAATGTTTGGACCAAACTGATATTGGAAACACTGAGGGATAACAGATTTAACTGACAAAGAAAAAAAATAATGAAGATGTTGACATGACAATACATTAACTGGGCTTGAATTATAGTAAATGTGTCTTCATCAAGCTCACAGATGTGCTTCTCTCACAGTTGAATGATATTCACTTCTATACAACAGACTTGTTAAATTTAAATTAAATGCTAATTTAACACATCTAAAGGCATTATCACATTTTGTCCTGAACTGTGTTTCTAATGACTTCAAATCATGTGTGGTGTATTTATGGCAAACTTCTGTAGCTGTTGTGCTGGAGAATTTGTGGCGTTTTATTAAATAAGTTAAAGAATAAAGTCACGAGAATCAGTGAAGCACAAGCTGAAGGCACAAGCCAGGAAGTGGCTCATACAAAATACATGAAAATCTAACGACCAGATGAGCGGGAGATAAGGTAGTAATGTGGAAGATGCAATTAAGAGGAGAAATTCCAAGTTACACTTTCAGCTGTCAAAATCCTACCAATTGAAATGCTGGATGGCTCCTGTTGTACTCATAGATTATTTAGAAAGAAAGGTGCCTTTCTAGTTTAATGAAATTAGTATATCTTTCTTTCCAATACACCATGCTGCTTGAACAACTAACCTTTAACTAATGTGCTACTGCCACTTCCAATTGATGTACCTATTTAAAATGAACAATGCTAGTGACAGAATAATGAAAACAATTAAGCTGAACTTGTCAAAATTAATAGAAGAGATTGCATCTTCATTTTAGGCAGCAAAGGCTATTAGAATGAGATGTTTTCCATAAGAAGGTTTAGCACTGTTTGTGTGTGGTTTGATCTTATTCATTACCACCATCTCTTAAATCCCACTTTACTTGAAATCTTCTGCCTCACCCTTGCTCTGGACCTTTCTTATGGACATTCTTACATTATTCCATAAAATATGATCACTTGTGCAACTTGACAAATAAACCAGGCATCCAGGATTGTACCTACCAGCAGCATCTTCTCCCCATGTTTGTTTCATTATTTTATGGCAGGAGAAAAACTGCCATGTAATTAGGGTCTTTTTTGCTTTTTTTAATAATAAAAATCTGGAGTTGTTATGCTAATATTTGCTGAAAAAAATTAGTATATATTTTCAGGGTGAGCCGAGTTGCTGTGTTTTGCAGAGAGCTTGCACAAACCTTCTGGATTTAGTCAATAACTTACCTACGCTTTGCTAAAAAACTTAGATTTGCTATGTCTCTCTCATACACTGAATTAAGGAGAAGATGGTAATCTGAGTAATTAATCTTGAGATCACCCTGTCTTCCATGTACTCTGCCTAAGCCTCTGCAGTATTAAAAGTAAGTCTTTGGAGTGCATTTTAGCAGTGATAGTATATTGCTATTATTTTTGGAACTATATTTGATGCTACATAATTACTGCTGTGAGCTCTGTGTTACCAGAAGCCTTCATTAATCACAAATATTTTGTTCCTCTAGTTATGGCTCTTCCTTCCCTTGTTCCACTGACTTCCGTCTTCTTTCTTATTTTATTTAAATCTCTGGCCCAGAGCAGCTATAAAGGGTAGACATTTATGGCAAAAACAAAGAACAGCAAATTCTGTGCTGGGCAATGTAGGCAGTCATTTGTTTGTTTGCATGCTGAGAAACCTGCCAAAAGTACCAGAACTTCTCTCCAGTGAATAATGTAATAAATTAGATTTCATCACCATATAATCACAGGTCCATGAGAACTGGGTATGAAAATCTTTCTTCAAATATTTCCTCAATGGAGCCCATCATGATATACACACAGGCTCTGTTTGGAAATGTGCTTCCTTGCTACAAGGCTGTGTTTGCTTTTCAAAGAAACCCAATCTATTCTACCTCAAAAACTGCATGGAGGCTCTGTGTGTTACTAGCTAATAAAAATGTGTAAAGAAGAGTTGACTGTAGAAGTAGGGAGTATTTGTAAGCATCTGCTACATTTATATTTTCTAAATATGTCCACTTGAGTAGGCAGATCCACAATTTAGCTGAAATAAAACAAGACCAAAAAAAGGACATTAGAAATATTCTGATTTTCTTTTGGAAAAAAATTAAGTTTTTGAGACATTAAAATGTAAATAAATAAATGAGGAAGAATGAAAATGTCCAAGAAGAGGCAATGAAGCTGATATGGTTGGTAAGCCTGACTTCTGCTGTGTTTATGGACATGATTTCATCTCTAAGTGCACAAACCAGCTGCTGGAGTGCCAGAGGTGTTGGGATGGGTCAGCTGCTTAAAGGACATGAGTCTAACACTGCTGAAGAGCCTGGGGAAGCCACTGCAAACAGAGTGTGGCCACCAGGTTTTGAACTGATCTCCTGATCTCAAGAGCTGTGTCAAAACTGTTTTGTAGGGTTTGGAAATGCTCAGCAAAGGAAGGTACCTGTGGATTCACTGGTGTCCTGCCCTTCTCCATGGAGACTTGGGGTGTTGGAGTGAGCTCTTCAAAGTGATAACTTGTAATGGTTTTCAATACACAACACTAGGTGCATATTTTATTTTGGTGGTAACAAAGAGCTGGCAGAAATACCAGAAAAATGGAAATGGGTGAAATCACAGGAGGGTGCCTGTAGACATCCTGTGCTAGAAAATGTTCTGTTTGGCAGGAGGCTCCCATACTGGAGCCTTTCCTTCTGTGGCATCAGCCAGCAAAAACTGCAGCCCCATGTTTACATCTCAGGGATCTAAGGACACTGTGGTTTCTTTGGTGAGATCCTTTAACATTCCAGAACTAGAGTTGGTTTGGTGTTTGGGGTTTTGTTTTTTGAATGGTGGTGTTCATTTTTATATTTAGACAGCCTGCTAAGCCTCAGAACCCTGCTTTATTGTTTTAAATATATCCTTATATCCTTAGCATTCTTTCCCCTCTTTAATTAAGTGATAACTACAGCTATGTGCTAAAGGCTTTCTACTTCTAATAGGGTCTTTTATTCACAGTTTAAAAGCAACATATTTTTTCCACTTCCTTGAATATAGTCTTTAAATTTTTTATATACTTACCATGAGCTTCACTATAATAGTGTCTCTTAATAGTCTTTCTATTATGAACAGCTTTTTAGCTATTCCTTTTTGTTTGCTCTCAGAAAGTTTCTTATTCACATAATTTTCTCCTTGGAACTGAGTATTACTTTGGTTGATTTGTGTGTGTGTGGCTTCCTCATACTTCCAAAGACACTGAAATCAATTTTGAATTGAAGAGCTGTTCTTATTTTGAAAATGGGTCCTCAGTAACGGCAGCTTCTGCTGTGTCTAATATACTGCTAAGGGAGTAATGAAGAATTACTTTTGCCCTTCTGCATTGTCCTTTCTATAAAAAAAAAATAAAGTGTCTGTTGAATTTCAGATGCTTCCTCTCTGCCCATCTCCCCAGCCTGTTGAGCTCCCCTCTGAAGGGCTGCAGAGCCCTCTGGGGTAGCAGCCTCTCCTCCCAGCTTGTGCCATCAGCACATTTGCTGAGGAAGCATCTGCCCCCTCACCCAAGTCATTGATGGATAAGTTAAACAATAATGGACTCAGTTTAATATTAAAAATCTGGTGGAGTAAAATCGAGTTAAATATTTTTCTTGACTGAAATTTTTGCCTCCAGTCTTTCATTTTATATAGTGAAGAACATGAAGAAAAATTCTCACTTTCATACAAGATGTACAAGTCACTAATAACACTGAAAATCTGTGTTTTCTTCAAAAAATAATACAGGGATTTCTTTTTAAATTAGGGAGTTAATATTTTATGTGATTAGAATTAACTTTGGGAACATTTATCTCATCATGTTTGAATATTCAAGTCCATGATGTATTTTGAGCTAATTTTGGGTAGGCTCATTAGGGAAAAAAGGTGTTGTTATTAATAGTAATTTGCAAGAACTTTTGTTGAAGATTAAGTTCCTTTCAGACTAGATTTCTTACAAGTCAGTGGCAAATATAGTAACAGGCTGAAATAGAGAAGGTGTAAAATCTCAGGCTTGACTTAGTAAGAAGTTGTATTAGCTTCTCATCTTCCAATATTCATTAACATTTTTATCCCAATAAAATCAGCTTTGATGACACTACTTTCCTTTTTAGTGTATTTTCAGAAGAGATCAGGTGAAAAGAAGGTTTTAGTATTAAATTAAAATATTCTGTACTCTCTTTCCAAGGTCTTCCTGGTCTAACACTGAACATCCAGCAGAATCCATTTTTGATAAACACTGATGTGGCTTTGATATCAGTGCAGAACACTTTTGGTTGGAAATAGGAGCTTTAGTTTTCCAGTCTTACTTTTGGGCTGTGCTAGAGCAGAGTTTTCAGTGAGGGAAATAGCTTGGCTTAGTCTCTTGTGCAGCTGAGTGCTTTTGTTTCACTGCAGTCATCTTTTTTACACTCTCTTGTGGAGAAATAGGAACTCAGTTTAAAATCTTCTCTTTTACCAAAGGACACCAGCTTTGACTAACATTTCATACATGTTTATGATGGAAATGATGAATATTTGAGAGCAGGTTGGGAATACTAAAAAAAAACAACTATGATTTTTCTTTTAAAATTGCTATGTTTTCAAAATTAATTTGAACATATTTTGCTTGGCATAGAATGTGATTATGTTTAGATTGTTCATTTTAGAAAGTATGACTTTCAGTTTAAAATAATGAGAATTACCATGTAATTTCTCTTTAGCTATTTCTGACAATTAATGCTGTTAATATTACCTTGTATACCATTCAACATTTTAGGATGAATGTTATTAACTGAAAAGGATTTTTTAAAACATAATACAATATAAATAAGAATTAATTAGTAATTTGCATAGTAAATACTAAAAAATAAGTGCATCCAAATTAACGAGATGTGAATCTGTACACATACTAAAGGAAATTACACTGTTTAAAGAAAAGGAGATGTGATGTACTCCATCCATTCTGTATGCAGAACTCCTTGGAGTTAGGTCTGATATTAAATTGAAAAACCTTGTCTTAAAATAGACTCAGCTGCTTTGATTAGACAAATGATGGTACAGTAAGAAGAGTTCAAAGCCTATAAAAAGCTTTTTTTTTTTTTTTCATCGCTGGTTATAAGTGCATTGTCTAATAAAGGGATGGCAAAGAAAACAGGTAAATGAGGACAGCTTAAGAGAAGCTCCATGCAGGTCATTATTTCAGCCATTTCTTTTGTCTTATTTTCATCATCAATTGCAAGATTTCATTTTTTAATTGAGGCATTGCATTTGAGTAAAGTATAATTGGTCTAATAGATAGCTAATTGGACTAATTGCCTACTGTAATTAGCTAGAAGTCTAGTACATCTTTATTTTAAATGTTGAAGGTCTCATTAAAATTCCTTCATGTGAATAGGGGAAGAAGAATGTACCATTAAACTAATTGTTTATGCAAAGTGAAAATGTTCTGCTCTTCGATGTGATATCAAAATTTGAGAACTTAGGGATGGAACTTGGGGACCCTTATCCATCTGGAAAAAATTGCCTTGGGATGTGTTATGAGGTTACCAAGTTTCTCCAAATCCTGTCCTTGAACACATCCAGGGATGGGGTAAAAAACTTCACTGGGCAACTTGTTCCAGGGCCTCAGCCCCCTGGCAGGAAAAAATTTCTTCCTAAAATGTAATCTGAGCATATCTTTTTTCAGCTTAAAGCAATTTCCCCTTGTCCTACACTCCATGCCCTTACAACACCCCCTCTCCAGCTGTGTTGTTACCCCTTCCCATCTCATAAGGAACTCTAAGCCCTGCCCAGAGCCTTCACTTTTCCACACTGAATAGCCCCAACTGGCAGCCTGATTTCCTAGGAGAGCTGTTCCAGCCCTCTGGGCACCGCTGTGGCCTCCAGCAGGGTCACATCTTATGCTGGCAGCCCAGAGCTGGATGCGGGCTCCAGGTGGGCTCTTGCCAGAGCACGGTAAAGAGAGAGAGATGTGGCCTCCAGCAGGGTCACATCTTATGCTGGCAGCCCAGAGCTGAATGCAGGGCTCCAGGTGGGCTCTTGCCAGAGCACAGTAAAGACAGAGAGAATTCCCTCCCTCAGAATTCTGGCCATGCTGCTCTGGGTGTAGGTCAGGCTATGATTGACTTTCTGGGCTGCAAGTGCACATTGCAGGGTCATGAAAAGCTTCACCAACACCCCCAAGTCCTTCTCTTCAGGGCTGCTCTCCATTTCTTACACTTTCTTTCCTTTAGAGGCTGGCAAATTGAGCTAATGCTCCCATGTAGGAGTCCTCATGTCCTTCTCAGGGGTAGATAGAGCCAGAATTTCATTAGAATAGTAATCACATCAGTCTTTACCGAAGAGAATATTGCCAGGCTTTATGGGGCTGATTAGAGAGAACAGCTTTGAAACACATCCTGCACATATTTAAGACTTTATGAACAATGAATATCATTTTGCATTGCACTCACAGCACAGTATCATTGCAGGATAGTGTTACAAAGTAGGGATTATCTTAAAAGTGAAGGTTTGATCATTTCTTTTTCATCATTTAAGAGATTTGACACGTAAACCAGCAGTGTGGCTGCTGGGACATATTGGGAATGTTGCTGCACAGCTGGCACATCATGCAGAGTTTCCCAGGAAGAAATAGGGACTTCATTTCCATCAGTTTTTGGCAGCAGAGTTTACAACTATCCTTTTCTTTAGGGGCCACTATAATTTTTATCATGAGCAGAAATAATTCCTGCATTGTAGCAGTGGAGAGGCACTGGCTGCAGGAGTCTCACTGTGAATGCTAATCCTCTCCTGAGGCTGGCTCCCACAGAACAACAAAGAAGAACAAGTATTTGCTGAAGTGCTCATAATTCAGCTGGGTGCTGTGAAAGCTCTCAGATTATTTCTGTTTTCTAATTTTGGTATTTCTAAATGCTCAGAAAGCAACAATCAGGGAAAGAAAGGCCAATTTAACCATGGTCCTGTTGCCTTAAGATGTCTTCATCCCAGAATAGACCAAGGGAAAGCTGGTATTTTTTCTCTAGGAAGTCGGGTGGTGCTTTTGTTTCCTGAAGCATCTCTGCCTTTAGTCTCTTCTGAGCAAAGCAAGATCTGGATTCAAACTGTCCACTAATCCACCAAGGTCCTGCATGGTATTTTGTTGAAGTGATTATTTGTTAGAAAAAAGGAATGATTCAGTCATTCAAAGATTGCTGTTGGGCAATGGAAAATGCATGTTCTCTCTCAGCTGTTTGATGACCACATGCAGATTGATTATTAAAACTCCTAAAAATACAGATTGTGAAAGTTACAATAAGTTGAGAATGTTGTTTTTTCAGTCATTTTTTAGATATACAGCTGGCTGATGTTTGCGTTGGCTTATGTGTATTTTGAATCTGAAAACTCATTTTATTGTAACCAAAATCTTTTAGAAAAGTATTTTTTAGGCTTGATGAGTTAATTAGGTTGATATAAAATTACTGGCTTGTATGTCATACCCTTGAAAATTTGTGTGCTTAATATATGTGTTTAAAAGGACAGTACTTGTATGGGTTTTCTTATAACTAAAAGATTGTTAGCTGAATCCTGGAATTTTAGTAACTCTCAGGTGGCAATTTAAGTATGGGCTAATGCATAATAGGGCAAAAATGAAACTATAAATGCCTATCTGACGTGAAAGTTTTATGCAGGAAAATTTTGTTTTGCTGACATTTTATGATTCCCTCTCGTCACAAGTATTTTAAATAAATAAGATCTGTTTGGAACAGGTTTAATTTGGGAGTTTTCATATTCTGCTTCAATACCTTGCAACTATAGTACAAAATTACACTGATCCATTCATTCTTTCTCTCTCATATGCAGTCTGACCTCAAGTAAACTGACGTAAACAGAGAAATTACTTGTGCCAGCAAACCTACTGTAATTTGAGGTTATTAAAATAGAGGTTAGAATCTGGCCATGAGTATAAATAGACCGTAATCTAATTTCTTGAGGTCTGCAGATTCAGTAACTTTTGATATTTATGAATTCAAACTCCAGCAATAGTTTATGCTGACATGTACCTGCTTGATGCAGCTTAAAAATGGCTGAAGCAAAATTTTTGAGGGGAATGTATGTCCTCTTTAAGACTGAGTCTGGAGCTAGGGCTATGAAAGTCAGTCCTTTGGTTTTAATACTCTCCATCCCATCCCTTGCATACCTACCCCTGCCCTATTTGTGTGCCTAGAGTCTAGATTTTTTTTTTTTTAATATCTTGAAAAGAAACTGTGAAATTTAACTTGTTAAAGAACATTTTTGCCTTTTGAAAAGGAACTAATCAAAACCATAATGTCCACGAATATTCTCCTCACCATTGATTTCCAGTGTATTGTCCTGCAGGAATGGCTTTAGTTAATTTTACAATGGCATTGGCTGAGATGTACATTTTTGCTTCCTCAGATTCCTCACTGCTGCAGCAATCACAAGGACATTTGGGTGGGGGAAAGCAGCCCAGGCCAGGTAGAACAGGGGTCTGTGATTTTCATCTCTTTGTCCCTGGATGTTATGACTTGGCTCTAAACACAGCAAGAGTCATGATGGACAGTCAGCATTAACATTTGCATCAAAACAGATTTCACTGGAGCTGAACTAATACAAATGTAATGGTGAGAGAGTGGAAGAAAGATAAAAGAGTCCATGGTTTGGACTTCAGGGTGTGAAACAGAGACTATGTCATCTGGTCACAGTAGTCCTTCCATCAAATCATTGGCATCTTGAAAGATCTTTGACTAGCCAAATGCCTTGCAGACATTTCTATTTGTTGAATAAGCCATGCAAAACACAAAAAATTAATCTGTTACAGACACTTAATTATAGGAAATTAGGCCACAACATCTGTGTTGTCAGTTAATGGTAATAGTGTTAAAAAAAGGGTGACTATTGCCATTGTATTCATGATTGCATTTTATGCCTTAACTTCATATTCAAAGGGAAATGAAAGTTTAATCTGTTTTATATATGTGTTGTTCTGTAAATTTTCTGCTGTGGTTGCATGCAGTCATCAGGTTTGTCATTGCAGGGCTGCATTGTGGTAGTTCTCATGCCAAATGAACAGAGCACAAATTGCTGACTTGAGCAATGCGGTGTTTCTGACGTTCGAAGTAAATCTCACTTGTGTAATTATCTTTCACCATAGTAGAAGCAAGTAAATCATGACTCTGCCATACTCAGATGATATGTGAGATAGCCTGATGGAGGGGAAAGACTAAAAGTTTCTCCAGTTTGTGCTGTGGAGCTCAGCTCTCTGTCTAGGTGTCATAACTCACACCCTTGAAGCCCAAAGCAAGCATGGAGAATGCACCCATTCACCACTCTGCAGAAATACTGGAATGCCTCTCTGGACACGACCTAAACTTTTTCAGTCCATAGTGGCTGAAACAGCAAATGAACCCCATCTGCTGACAGAAGGTAGCCTGGGTGAAACAACAAATATGGAACCAAGTACATTGGAGTTAACATCAGTTAACTTTCCACCATCAACTGAAACATGGTCAAAAAGACTGTCATTGCCTTTAATTAAGGATATGTGGGTGGGTTGAAGATGTGTCTATTGGGAGACTCTGCATGCAAAAAATAACTGGTGTTTCTAGGAGACAAGGTAGATGTATAAATTATGAGAAATAAATGCCATTACCATTTGTAGATGTGAACTGAGTTACAGAAAAATAGCTTGCATGAAAAAATAACACCATCTGAGGTTTGCAGAGAACCAGTAACAGCAGTTCTGAGTCCTGTGCTTGCCTTATGTCCATATTTAAATATTGGAATAAATGGATTGTGGAATTGATAGTTCTAAAGAATAAATTAATTAAATAGTTATAATTAATATGTGAATTAATTAGTTCATTCATTAGCTGTTAGTAATGGTTTGGGAGGCAATGATCACTTTGGATTAGAACAAGATTAGGACAACTTTTGACAGAACTGGCCCACCCAGTGGTGTCCTTGATTTCTGTTTAGTGATGGTACGTTTTATTAGATTGTGGACAGGTGAGTTGTGACTGAATCTGAATGCTTTCCACAGCAGAAAGAAATATCTCATTACTGAGTTCCAAGATTGCCTGATGAGTTCATTTTTCCTTTCATTTAAGTGGTTTCCTTTGGGGTATAAAAATATCATAGAGTTAATACTGTAATAAACAGAGGAGAACTACAGAACTGTTCAGTTAAAAATGGGGTCTCTTTTGGAAGATTTTCCTGCTTCACAGTGGAAACTTAAGGGCACAATTGATCTTAAGAGCATTGTAGTTGCTCTTAATATAGCCATATGAAGTCAAGTTGCACATGGGTTTCATACACATATTTCCTATATTTACAACATCTATTTACTTTTTCCTGAAGCGCTAGTGGTGGTTGAAGAAGAAGATGCTCTTCTCTCGTCCTGTTTTCATAAACAAAGATGGAATTTTGGATACAAGACAAATCATGCTTAGTGTCAGGCACTTGGAATTCAGAGGTAGCCATGTCTCTATGCCCAGAAAATAATATTTAATAACATGAAAAAAAATTAAACATAGGACTGAAACAGTCCTTTCTTTCACTTTCTATCCCCATGAGATAGACAGTTAGATAGTATTTTAATTAATTCCTTTAAATGCAAAAGAGTTTTAATTTTAATTTTAAGAGGGTGGTGCTGCTCCTCTCAGTCAATATCTGAGTCACGTTCTGCGTGATGAGGGAACAAAATCCAAAGTACCTAATATGTGAAAATAGAAACTGTGCCTTAAATTAGAGTCAAGGACTGAGATGGGAGTTGCTTTTTTGGAAGAATGTATTAATAGATAAAGCTGAGATGTATGACTACCACAAGCGTAGTGATAAAGTTACAGTTTAGATCTCTTTAGAAATTAAATGTGGCATTTATGCATGCATGAATCAGAAGACACATCTGAATGTGTCAAACTTCCATCAACTATCATTAGAGTTTTACAACTTCTTTTCCTTTTTTTTCCCCTCAAGTTTTCTGGCTTTTGTTCATATTTACTCAGCGTAGGAGCTGTGGGCCCTTAACAGCAAGTGTTGGCTTCATTTCTGCTCAGTTTTCAGCTTCCTGAGCAGGGAGCCTTTTATAGACTGTGACACAATTGTTAATTATGAGTGTTGCTCTGCTCATGCTTTGGAATACTAGTGGGAAGATTAAGGTATTCAGAGAGACATAAAATTGGCCCACCTTGCGTCAATGTGGCATAAAAAGATCCGATTTGGGAAGTCAAACTCTTGAACTTGGTGACATTTGGAGGAGTCCAAGTTTGTATTTCTGGCTCATGTATAATTAAGTAGCAAACACAAGCTTGATTTTGCAAGGTGCTTTTTGATATTCTGAGCTTTCTGACAAGTGGGATTTTGTTTCCACAAATTGTATTTCCATACCTCTCTCTCAGGAAAACCTTCCAGATTCACATTGGAAAAGGTTTGGTCAGTCTGTTCCCCAAGACCTCCCTGGGGATGGATTGTGATGAAATGACAAAGACACACGATGGCTGGAAATGAGAAGAGCCACCCAGATGATTCACCCAGAGCTGGTGAGAGGCACAGGGAAGAGCCCAAGAGCAGGAGGAGGAGCAGCATGGTCAGTGCAGCTCTGTATTCAGAGGTAACCAAGGTGCTGAGCACAATCCACACTTGTTGCTTAAAACACCCACACCCGGGGGAGAGCTGCATTGCTTAGTTCTTCATCACAGAACTGCCACACCCTAGGGGTGGTTGATGCCTTTAGAACAAAACCAGTTGCCCTGCCATTTTTTTTGTGCAATACATACTGAGAGGCACAAAACAAACACAAACAAATAAGTAGTTATCATTTGTTGTGTGTAGTGTAAGGAAAACAATCAGCACACTATTTTAGTCCAGTTCTGTCTTGGATTTCAGCTCCCAGATAAAAACAGCTTTGCATTCAAAGACAGTATTTAGCCCAGCTTGAAAAGTGGGCTTGTTTATTTTTAGTGTTTTGAAGGATCAGCTCTCAGACAAATCATTTTTCACATAAACCAACTCATAAATTCATAGGATGCTATCTCAGTCATCCAAAGTATGCCAAAGAAGTGAAGGTCACACGGTGTAAATTGAAGCTGTACAAGTTTGCCTACCAGTCTTTATGTTTGTATGCAATAGAAGGAAAAGAGCCATATATATTTTATTTTTAATGGTTTTTTTCTAATTTGCTTTTTCAGTCCACCTGCAACCCTTAAATCACTGAGGGAATACAGTTTCTTTAATGAATAACTGGTGTTGGTGGGTAATGCCAATTCACTTTCGGCTAGGAGGAGAGTCAGTTCCTTCTGGACAAAAATTTTGTAAGAAATGCAAAATGGGGGAAAAAAAAACCCAGACAACAAAACAAAACTACTCCTTGGTGTTCAGCTGTTTTACTTATGTTGGGAAAAAAAAAAAAAAAACCAAAATAAAAACCCAGACAACAAAACAAAACTACCCCTTGGTGTTCAGTTGTTTTACTTATGTTGGGAAATTTAAGGGGAAAAAAGCCAAAAAGAAACAACAACAAAACTCCAAACAAACCAACTAAAAAACAAACAAACAAACAAAAAGCAAACAACCAAAAAAACCACCTACAACCTTCCCAATTCAGTGACTAGTGACTGGAAATCCACAGTAGATTTGGGAAAATGACAATCTATATTTTATTTTTCTGATGAAAATGAGTCTATATCATTGTCAACCTGGGAAAAAAGCCAAAAAGAAACAACAACAACAAAACTCCAAACAAACAAAAAAACAAGTATAAACCCACAATCTTTCCAATTCAGTGACTGGAAAACCACAGTAGTTTTGGGAAAATGAAAATGTATATTTTATTTTTCTGATGAAAATTAGTCTATATTACTGCTAACCACAAATTCAGCAACTAATGACAGTTTTGGGTAGCTTATTCAAATTTCTAACCACTTTAAGTGATAAGAATGTCTTTTATTGTCTCTTTAAGACATCCAGTAACTATTAAAAGAGTTTATGTAATAAAGCACATCAGAAATTTCTTGCAATGAATTGACATACACCAAAATTAATTGACATCCTAAACTGCACACTTTCTAAGCAGTTAAACTGCAGACAGAATGAAAGTTTTTAATTTGGAAAGACTTCTCTTTGCTGAGTACTGGAGTGCTGTGCACGGCTGGGGGAGAGAGGGGAGCTGCTGCAGTCAGTGCACTGCGGGGCTCTGAGGGTGGTGAAGAGACTGGAGCATCTCCTGTGAGGAGAGGTGGCAGAGGTGGGGCTGCCAAGGCTGGAGAAGAGAAGGCTCAGGCAGGGAACTCATGAACATGGACAAATATCTGATGGGAGGTGTAGAGAAGACAGAGCCAGGTTCTTTTCAGTTTTGTCCAGTGAGAGACCAGAGTTAGAGGGTATAAACTGAAACACAGGATGCTGAAGTTTCACAGAGCTTATCAAGACTTTACTGCTTTGGAAGTAATGGACTATTACAAACAATAGTTTTTTTTGGTTGTTTAAAGATTTCTCAGTCTCTAAAATGACACCTTGATTTATGCCCCTAGATTCTTGTGGCTTACTGCAAAATATTTATCTAATCAATTGTGAGACTGTCACAGAGGAAAAGTCAAGTGCCTACTTAGAATGCAAATTGGTATAAACTAAAGGCTGTAGTGTTTCTGTGTCTGCTGCAGCATTCTGACCCCTTTTGTGTAACTAACATTTGATGATGCTGAATATTTAATTACATAGTGTGCTAAGAGACTGATTATAGTGGTTGAGACCTTTTCCTATTGCACATTAATAGTATGGGGTGAAATTCTAATGTTTGACCCCAGGTACATGCAGGACTCAATGATCTGAAGTTTAAAACTGATCCTATTATAATTGCAAGTGTGCAGGTTTGTTTGGTTTTGTTTTTGTTTCTTACTCTTTGAAGCATTTTGGGGGCAATTTAAAATGTAGGAACATATATTTGTATTAGGCAGTTACAAGTATGGCTTTCCAATATTTAAGCTCTTGCAGATAGAGAAAGTTGTGATTTCTTTTTTGATTACTTTAGTATTGTGATTTCTCTGTGATTGCTAGCTGTCCTGATTTTATAGCTGATAACCACAGCTATAAGTGAGTGGAATGCATCCCTTAAAATGTCTCGCTGAGAAAGCACCAGCCATTCTCTTCCAGTTCACAAAATTTTCAGTCATGAGGCAAGATTAGCACTTTTCAGAATCCCCAGGTCTGAAGACAACTGGAAGAATTCAGACGTATTTTTACATCCATAAACTGTACTTTAATGGAGATGAAAAAGTGAAGCCATAGGAAACACTTGTAGTCATTTTAAAACTGTTGTTTATATTGTTTTCCTCTGTAATTGCGCAGACTCTTTTTGTCAAGCATTGGGAGAAAAAAAAATCTGGCTTTTGCTATGGCAACACAGAAGACTTAGAAAATGATCTCTCAGCATGGAAGAATGATGATTCCTAAAATAGTGTAAGAGCACTGAAAAAGAGTGAGATTCTCTCTTGTGCCAAGGTCTTTTCAGCTCTGGAATGGGGGTTCTCCCACAGAGCTGGCTGTCACTCTCTCATCATTAAACTTATTTAAATGTACAGTAATTTAGAGCAACCTATACCCTGCTGTAATTTATGACTGTCTGGCTATTGTCTGCAAGGACCCCTGGATATATTGGGAGCTGTCAGAGTGCGACAACAACGCTTTCTCCAACTTTAATGCATCCCCAGCCTTGAAGTGAGGGGGAGGGAGGGATAAATAGCAGAGGATGAGGATCCTCTCACTTTACACTACTGGTTAGCTCCAAATAGCTGAGAAAAGTCTTATGCAAATTAATCTTTTCAGCCAGATTTAGGTACTTTACTTTTCAAAGAACTTTCTGTGCAGGTAGAAAATTGATCACGAACTGCTTTAGGAGGTGGCTGCTTTGCTTCATTAATCCAAGCAGCCAATAATTTGTGAACAAAACAATGTCACAAGTCTGTGAGGTGATGTTTAGTAATACAGCATTGGGGTTGCCACCTCTGAAGGTGAATAAATCTAGAGGAAAGAAGAGCTGGCAGTAAAGTTCTGCAAAGTTCAAGCTAATTACTTCAATGATTTTAAAACTGACTGCGAAAGAACTCTTAGTGATATTTCCAGTTAACGAGAATGAATAAAATCCTTGTGCCATATTTTTTTAATTTCTAACATGTATTCCTTCACCAAAAAGTTAGAATAAAAATAAATATCCAAAGAGTTTCTTTTAATGCAAAACACAAGTACATAGGAGGGTTTTGTTTTTTTTTTTTGTAAGGATTAGTGTTCTGTGTACCTTCTGGAGCATCATACAGGAATTTCAACATTTGGAACCAAAATCATGAAGCAGCCACTTGCAGGTCCCTGAAATAGTTGTTGCCTTCATTCTTCTGCACAGTATCTCTTGCACAACAAAATGGTCACACATGGGAGGCAATGAAAGCTAATATATTGAGAAAATAAAATCTATTTGATATGCTCCTTGAGGTCACTGGTTCTAACCTTGGCCTTCTGCAATCTCACGTTGGACAATACTACCTCAGAGCCTTCTCAGTCTGCTAGCCAAATGTAGAGTGCTCTTCACCAAAACTCACATCACTGGCTATCATGGGTTTAAAGGCAATGATTTCTGCTGCCATTCATGAATTTGTGTTTCTAGCCCAACATACCTAAGTGAAGAATGCCACAGAGCCAAATTCATTATAGGGGTACTGTGAGTGTTCCTTATTGGGAGAATTTCTTGTTATTTGTTTTTGAGATCAAAGACACATCAGCTGTCTGCCTAGAACCCCATGACTGCTGGAAATGAAAACCATTTGTGTGTCTTGTTTCTCAAAAAGCTGCTATCAGCCTCATAGGCAAATGCACATATTTAAAGGAGTCCACTGAGCCATTCATTTGCATGACACACTGAGGGTTTTGTGTTCACAGTGATGTTACTCTGATGTACATAGTAAACATCTTTTGCCTACAAGAAAGGCTAGCCAAGATGTTTTGGAGCTGCTAGGTTCTGCTCTGCCTTTGCTCTGTGCCTGTGCCAATATTATCTGAAGTTACTCAGACCTACACCTACTGTACATATACCTCACCTAACAGTTGACTTAACCCATAGAATTATCATTATTCAGACCCAGGGTCTCAATCAATGGTTTTCAGCCTCCATTTTTAAATGAATGAATGCTTCATTCTGTGGTAAGAGTCTCCCTCTGAACAAATCTCTCCAAATACACACATCCCATGTGGAGCTTACAAGCCCTTCTGTTCTTACACAGCTCAGCTAGATGAGCTTTTTGTGTTAACAGCTTTCTGTGCTCTGCAAACAATTATATTAATTGTACTTGAGAGGGTCAGGATGGGTCTACCAATTTTGTGCTTTGATGAGGGTTGTGATTAATTTTCTTCTTTACTGCTGTAATTTTGTTAGAACAGTTTCTTGAATGGTTGCAACTATTTTGCCATCAAAGGTAATTTATTTATTTTTGCCAGGATAATTTATTCACTTTTTAGTAAAGGTATATAATCTCTCCACACATAAATTCCGTTATGCTATTATCACTAAAATGCTCATATTGGGAGGGAATTTTGTTGTTCTATTTCACTGCATGTAAGAAGACAATTTTGTTTGTTTGCAAGATTGTGGCTATCAGTAAAAGTCAACATTTTGGAAAACTTCTTACCATTGGGAAGTGTGTGTATATTTCTTCTCCATCTCTTTAAAATTTGCCTGTCTATTTGTATTTTATAGTGTGTGGATATGAAATGCCTCCCTTGCTATGAGCGCAGGATCAGCTCCCTCTGCAGTCTCTCCTAAACCAGAATCTATTAATCCGTTTATCCTTTGTCTTTGGGGTGGTTCTTGCACTATCAGCCTTAACTGAAGCTCCAGTCTACCACAGGATTCTCTTTATATATATCAAAAATTTTTCCTTTCCCTGTCTTGTTCTCCTACACCTTCTTTTCATGTAAATGGGACACTTATGACCTCATACCCTTTGGAACTGGGATTAAATCTGCTTTATTTTATGTGCCAAAACTGCCTTTCCTTGTTGCTTATCACCAGCCACATTTTATTCTTGCACTGACATTGCTTATCCATGGGGAGGTAATTTATGGCATGCAAACTGCATTGTTGTGCAAACTTTTAATGGTGGCAGCTGTACTTAGCTCTGAGGACATTTCGAGATTCACATATAAATGGTAGACATGGGAATATTTACACCCTTGACACTCCAAGATCTTATCTCCATGCCTTGCATGCTGCAACCAGAATGTACAGGATTTTGAGCAAAAGACACAACACAAATCTTGTAACTAATTTGGTAAACTAAATGAAAGTCACCTGTGTAACTGACTGCAAACCAGAAATGCTCAGCAGTCCAAAGAGCTTACTAAGCATATTCCACAGGAGTGGAGTGCAATGACTCTGTTACATCAAGAGCTAATGGAAAACAGCACTTTACAGATATGAGTATCCAAAAGAGCAAGTATTTGAGCACTTATACTGTGGATAGTTCTTGTGTAGGTGGTTCTGTGAGAAAATTCTTCATGTGAAAGCATGGGCTATGGGGGAAAGGGAATATGTCAACATCTTGGAATGTAAATGTATTATTTTTATCTCAAAGAGATGGCTGCTCACACAGGTCCCTGCCCTCAGCCCTTCTCTCTGCATCTGAGGCTGTGATGCTTTTCTCCCGGTGCTAGATCCAAGAGCATTTCCATTCCTTTATGCTGAGGAATCAAGGTTGTAATTTACCACATCTCTTACGATGCTGATGGAGGTCCTCAAGTGGGGCCTTCATTAGGAACAAATTTCTTTAAAAAACAAAGGACAATTCAACCATGTCTGTGTAGAGTTTTATTGGGACTTTGTTGCCACAGAGGAGGGATAGTGAGGCTACAAGGGGTAGTCAGGAGTTCTGAGTTTTGTTGTGCTTAGATGCTGCCTTTCCTATTTCCAGCAGGGCTCTCAGTGTTATGGGATGTAATCATCCCTGGTTTGAGTGTCTGGGTTCTATGGGCACTGCTGTGGATTTTGGCTTCTTATATTAACCAATTACAGTGCCCTCCACACTATACATTTATTAAAACCTTTTTCCATGTGGGAAATGTGTAGCTGTTTTGAAAAAGAACTCCTCACTCTCACACTCAGGTCTTGGACATTTTATGTAGGAACTTTCTTTGATGTACTGTTAGCTCTGCTTGGTGACACGAGGCAATCTCAGCCTGTTATGGAAGCAGGAATCATCTCAGACTCCCACAGAGAAGAAGCTGAGTGAAGGTGCAAAAAACGAAGTGGGATCTTTCCAGCTTTGAATCCATCCTAAACCCAGAGATTTAAGGCTAATAAGATCTGCAAAGACTCAAAAGTTGTACCTCTCAGCTAGACTATTAGGAATATCTGCAATTAGGGAAAGAAATAGAATATGTATTTTTATTCATAAAAATGTCTATTATATAATTTTGAATAGGAATATGAGCACTAGAAATATGTTTCCTGTACAAGGAAAGAGCTCTGTCAGAAATCAAGGACTTGAACTTTAAACAAGTATCAAATGAATGTTTGACCACCATATGTGTTAACTACTTGAATTTTTATTCACAAAGATGTAATAAATTTCTTTCTGGTATAAAATAATTAAGAAATAAAGAAATGAGATATGCACATAATTCACTGCTGACAGGAGAGAAACAAAATAACACAATTGCATAAGCATATTTTCATTAGAAATTAAGTCTCATGTTCAGCTTTTAGAGCAAACTGTTGCTGGATGCTTTTATTGAAAACTTCACATTTTCTGTAATAGGTTTTGTGCCTTTATGACTAGATAGAGCACAACAGAAAACTGCTGTTTTTTTAGAGAAACCCTAAATCATTCCAGAGAATTAAGGGCTAACCATTCTTGATAGTTGGAGACCAGATTGTCTAATCCAAAATAGGTTAAGAAATATAGAATGATGACTCTAAATGTTGGAGTTTTCACATAGTGTGTGGCTACTTTTTCCCCATTCTGTAGGCACTTGTAAATTCTGACTTTTTGTATTGTTCTGTACTGAAGCTCATAAATGGCATTGTGATTTATGGAAGGTTGGTGGTATTGGTTTCTCCTGGCTCTTGGACCAAGTTTGTGGTTAGATCTTGAGAGATCAAGATAGTGAAATGGTAGCTAATTTTTACTGGATTTGTGGTTAGATCTTGAGAGATCAAGATAGTGAAATGGTAGCTAATTTTTACTGGATCAAGAAAATTTCTTTAAGCCCTCATCCCAGCTCTTGGAAGAATTTTTTTTTTTTTAAACTATTGAAATGTTATCATGTTTTTGAGCTTATGTTTCTGAAAAACATTTAGAAGGAGCTTGGTGGTACTTTGAGGAAGATTAGTTTCCTTGGTACATCCTCTGAATGTCAAATTCTTACATCCAGGAAAAGTACTGAGAAAGAAAGCACAAAGGCAATTTTTCTTTCTTTTTTTTTTTTTTTTTTCAGTGAGACATCAACACCTCAGAAGTGGAGAGAAGAGGAGAAAATTCTAAGTTACAGTTAAAAGTAGACTTGTCTCTTACCTGTTAACACTCAGTGTTTTTACTAGAAAAAAGTATAATGAAAGATAGGAAATGAGCTATGATTTGAAAAGTTCCTCATGCTATTAAAAAGAAAGGACAATGATATTTATATGATCCTTAAAAACTAAGTAATAATGACACATGAAAGGCTCCAATGAATGGAACAAAGGGTGATCTGCTGAAGTGTTTCATAGAAATCTTTTTCCCTAGAAGCATCACTAAATTGATTAACTTATTAGGAAAGCATATATTTTCACTGAAGGAGAGGATTTTTTTCATCCTTATTTCTGTCATCTATGTGTTCTGGTTGTTGTCAACACATTTTAATCAAAAGAAATTGTTTAATAGCTTGCCTACACAGAATAAAATATCTTGTTGCACTCCAGGTCAATTAACAAATACAAATTGGGCTGGCCCAATTTTTTTTTTTTTTAATTAGACTGGTTTGGGTTTTTAAATTTCTCCTTTTAGGCTGGAAGGAATCCATCCTTATAGTCAAAGTGCTCAGGGGAATAAAAAGAAATCTGAACCATGGAAATTTAAATAAAAATGAAAGAAGTGAAATGGGATGAGCACTGCCATTCCAAATAAAGTGCTAATAAAACACTCAGGTATTAGCTTTTGAAGAAGATTTTTATAGAAATCCCTTGAAGCGCTAGAAAGACTGGAATAATATTGTAATTGGCATCCCTGACCTGTTTTATGTATACTGCAAGAAGTTTTAGTCTCTGGCTAGAAAAGTTCATGATAAAACAAAGCTCCCAGAAGTCCCTGGTCTTTAGCTTTGAAGGTCTAAAGTATGGATTTTTTCATTATAGTACAGAGAAAAATAAACCGGTTTAGCCATGATACAGAGAGCATAATCATCAGGTGTTCTTTCCTGCACACTCTTGGATAATGTTTTTTGCAATAGCTTTGATGAGGATTCTACTTAGCAGACTGAGAAAATGTGACCTTCAAAGCTATGCTATGTTATAATCATGTGTACAGTGCCCTGTAACCAAATCTAAAGCTCAGGCATTGTGTGTTTGGGTGTCATTTTTCAGAACACTTTTATTGCTCATCTAGGCCTGGAAACTCTGTTAAAACCAAATCAAGCATTAATTCCTGCAAAAGAGGCAAAAATACAGTCATATTAGCTGTGACAAAATCAGCAGCAGCTCTGGTATGAGGGGGATTACCAAAGGCAAAACAAACAAAGAAAAGTATTCAGGAGCTGAAATATGTGATTGAGATATTGAAAGTGCTTTGCAATTATTAGGAATTCTTTGCAGGCTGGAATAATGCAGCATTCTCACATCTCCTAGTGTAATTACAGTGATGAGGAAAAGATTTTCAGGTTAGGTCCTTAATTTAGATAATTCTGTCTTAATATTCAAGGATAATACACCAAAAGATTAGCATTCTGAGTGCTGAAGGGATTCTTGTGCCTTGCAGTGTTTCACTGCAGCCAGCTTTATTGTGATATGTCTAATATCTTTCTTGCTTTGTAACACAGATTCTGCTCTGCAGAAATGGACCTAATATTTTGCTTATTTTCTTTCCTTCCTACCCATCACTCTCAAGGTGGCACCTCTGTCAGCTGCAAATCATTATTTCTGCACCCTGCATGGGTGGGGGCTCACAAGAGCTGAGCCATGATGTGGGCACAGTGTTCCAGCCATCCCTTTTCTGCAGGGAGCATCCCTTTCCTCCCCAGGGAGCTGCAAACATGTGCCCACCCATGTGCCACACTTGTGTTGACATTGCAAGTCTGTCCCATTGCAGGAGACAATACAGGTACAAAAATGGTAATGATTGAGACATTTCTGAACTTAAAATATACTTTCCTCTTTGTGAAATAACTGTTATTGAACAGTAAAAGCACAGGCTTTGCTATTCATCTAAATCTCTTCCCTTTTCCCAGAAATTTGCTCAGACTTGACAGAATGTATGGTTTTTTGAGTAACAGCCTGTATTAACAAACACAAAGGGTAATAGAATTTGAGCATCTTGAAATGTGATTTAATTTAGAAGACTGTAGTCTGTGAATATTAACTACTAACAAATTAAATTATTCAATGACAAATCACATCAGGCAGGCACCTATGTAATATTAATTGGTTTTGTCATTATAACAATTCTTCCAAACAGTAGGATGCAGGCAAATTCTGCATTAATGTTTTGGCTCAAGGTGTTCATTTGTAAATGAACAATTCATCATGTGAAGGAAAAGGGAAATAGCTCCAGGTTTGTGTCAGACTGCCCTGGTGTTAAGTGCTGCTCTTTGATGTGACATTGTCTAGACCTATAACCAGTGGGAGTAATAGAGGGGAAGAGTGGCTGTTCCATTGTTTTGGATAAATTAGACTATTGGCTGCCACTACCCAGCTATAATGTTTCTAGTGATCCATATCCATAACTTGCATTAATCAAAACATTGATATGTTAGGTTTTTGCTTCCAAACTTTAATAATATAGCCTTTAAATTCATATGCCATTTAAAATAAGTACCTAGGCAATAGCTTATATTTCTTCATTTTCTTTTTTTTTTCTATTTAAAATCAGAGACAGGGTCTGCTGGATCAACAGGAGTCATTCTTTAGTTGCTATTGACTTTATATTAGCTTTTATAAGAAGGCATTACTGAACTGCCATGAGGGATATAATTTATGCTGGCAACCACAGAATGAAATTAACAGTTGGAGGGTTATTCCATAGTGCACCATAAAGGAAATAGGTGCACCTTAGTCCCATATAATAGGATATACCAACATTTATGCAGAACGAAGCCAGAGAATACCAAGGCAGAAATTTGTACTCCAGCTCACAGAAATGTGGGCAACAGACTTCAGACTTGCCATTTCTGTTGTAAAGCACTAGATTTTAGTATACATTACTGTTTGTTTGAAGTATTTTGTAATTGATTCTTGAATAGAAGAAAACCTTATTATAAAATGTATTTTGTGTGTATATGGTTAGAGATTAGACATATTATGATTGTAAAGAACATTCAGTTTCTTCCCCAGAATACAATATGTATGCAGAATATGATGCTTTAACATCCAACAAAGTCAAAGACATAATTTGAATGTCTCTGAATTCAATCAATACTTTGAGTCTGTTAAAAATAGTATTTCTTAATGTTATTAAATTCATGTCTATTGCCAGGCTACATGCCAGGAAATATATTTTGCTCATTTTATTTTTAAAATAATGCTGTATACTTTTGAAACAAGGCACACAGCTGCTTTCCTTGACATTTTTATGCTTTTAATAAGCATTCTCTTCTCAGTCACTCTCTTCTGAGATACTTTATCCATTTTACAGATATTAGCAGTCTTGATACAAGAAAACAAAATCCAGCCAGAAACCTCTGCAAGGCCCTGAAGGTTTGTCTTGTCCATGTCATAAATTTAGGAGTAGTCTGTCTCAGATGAAAACACACAACACAGGCTGGTCCAGTTACAAGGCATCTCACAATAATATCTTCAGTGCTCTAAGAGAGTATTGATGTTCTGTGGAGCAGACATGCCAGGTTACCTTGACCTGCCAATATGGGATTACAGCTATATCAGTATATTGGACTTTGCCTCCCTCAAATGATCAAACAGACTTTTGTTTCTTCTCCCAAGAGGCATCTGCACAGCACAATAGACTATGGTTAAGCTTTCTTCACACTTATTGCTCAGTCCTTTGAGAACAGCAATTATTTGGTGCCATCATAAATAAGTCTTCTTCCTCCTTAGTGTTCATTGTCCTGTCTTATGCCTCTGTTTTCTGTTTTAGGTAGGTTAAACACATTTAGCTATTTTTTCAGTCTCCTTACTCTAGCCAGAACAATGTGGAAAGTCAGAGAAAAATTCAGCTTCTGCTTTCTCAGTTTTGTCAGTCATGTTGTTACTCAGTCTAAAGCAGAGTCGTGTCAATGAGAAACTCTTCATATTGTAGTCCTGTGACACAAACCTGGAGCTGTTTCCTTTCTGTCTCATAAGATGAATTGCTCATTTGTAAATGAGGACCTAGAGCCAAAATATGAGTCCTGACTTTGACTACATTGCAGTGTGCAGAAAACTTCTGTGCTTTCCAATTCACTGCAAACTTGAAAAATCCTGCAGCGTTTACAGGCAGGTTAATAAAGCCTTTCTAGTCAAAAAGGACATGCTTTACAGAACTGCACAGAATCACTGGGGAAACTGAAGCTTACCCTAACGCTCAGACAAAGGTAAATGAAATAATCCACCTGCCTTTTGTTTGAAGATGTGGGGTATTGCTTAGCACAAATGTAGGTCAAAACTTAATTTTTTTTTGGAAGTGTAAAGGCCTACAGTGTCTGTCAGTGGCCTGTAGAGAATATGGGTTGGCAGTGGGTACATAGGGATGGGAATTACCATCCCAGTGGACGTATCCAGAGTGATGCTTTCCTTCTTTCAGCAGTCACAAAGAGCTCAGGAGCAGAATGAGGCTCTCATTGATGATTACAGACCTCTGAATTTAATTTGTTCTTAAATACCGAGTAGAAACCTGTTGCTGTGACCTTCACCATACTGTGTGGCAGTGGAAGGTCTCTTCCAACCTAGTCATTCTGTGATTTCTGTGAAATCTTACATTTAAATCTGCTACCTGCTCATTTATGCATATAAACTACTACATAGGGACTACTTCTTGTAACATGCAAACTAAAAAGTCCACCTCTTTCAGGATTTCATTGTCATAATATGACATCTCTTTTCAAACCCTAAGTTATAGTGTGTTTATTCTTTCAAGGTAGAGCTGTTCCATACTTCTGATCATCTTTCTAATTATTTTTCTGTATCTTTCCTCATTCTGCTCTGTTTTTCTTCAAGTTGTTATTAGAATTTTATGCAAAAATCAAAACAGATGGAACACCAGGCACCTACTATGTTTTCTGATTTGTTCTCAGTTTTTTTCTCTAGTATTTAACATTGTTTGGTTTTCTGGACTTATAACAGGGATCTTCAGAGAAGTTCCTAAAATTACTTAATTTTTCCTCCGTGTAAAAAAATTAAAATCATTTATTTTTAAATGCTGAAGTTGTTATTTTTGATTGCAGCAATCAACATTGCATTTCATCTGATCTCACATAATTTGTATCACCTGGAAATGTTTTATCTCCCTGTTCACTCTCTTTTGCTGTTAATCCAAAAATATGTTGAATAACATGTGCTTACTAAATGGATGCCATTGGGCCTCTGTGACAACCAGCCTTGGCTGTGAATGCTGTCTCTTTATATTTGATTCTTAGTTTTCAATTTCTTACTGATCTGCAAGAAAACTGTTCTCTTTCATTGTGTGGAAGTTTTCCTTTTTCAAGAACACCATCACAAACTCTTTTAAAAATCCAAGGACAATGAATTGACCACACCACAGCTGACCAAATGCTTGTTGATTCCTTCAAAGAACTGTAAGAGGTTTTAAAGGAAATATCTTCCACCTCCAGAAGCTGCAGGAGTTTTCCCCTAAAGGTTATCCAAACATCTGCTGTTCTGGATTTGTTGAGATCTTTAGCTGTTTACCTGAAAGTCACAATTGCTCACCTGCAGTTCCTTGCCTGCCTGGAGGAGCCCCTCTCAAAGGCTGAGGCTGCATTTGGTGCTTTCCATTCCTCAGCTGCTGATAAGGGTTTGAGTGGCAGGTTTTATGACACCACAGTTAGTACATGTTTTGCTTCCTATTTACTTAGAGTCAACTTTTCTGTAAGGACTCGAGTGCACAGGAGAGTACAAACAGCTGTTTAAAAGCTGTGTTTTATTCACCTACTTCACTGAGATAAGAGACACTAATTTTTCATTACCGTGTAAATCAAATGCATTATTCAGCCAATGTGACCTTGCCAACAGATCCTGAATATCTTCCAGTCCTTGAGATTTTGTTTAGTACAAATGGATCATATTCAGTATTAGCTGGAAGAAGATCAAATATACATGCTGACTTACAAGTTAATAAAAAATGAACAATTTGTCAGATGTCAGTAGGGTATTTGCCTATCACTGTGTTCACAACAGATAACTAAAACCATAAAATAATTAATGCAAGGGGAAAGTCATATTTTATACTTTATTTTCATCTGATATCATCGAGAAAAGGATAAGAGGGCTTTATACTTCCATTAGCATTTTTTCAGAGTAAGCTTCTGTCCATAGGGGCCTGCACTTTTGCTTTGTAGCACACATCTTGTCAGAAAGAACAAGCAGCATGAATTTTACTAGAAGTACAATTCTCTTTATCAAAAATTTCTTGGAATAGTTCTCAGTTCATTTTAGGCTGCTCTCACATGACCCGTGTTAGCTCAGTGATTTGAAGCCCAGAGGAATTTCAGACCATTTATTTACTCCTTCTAAGTTACAACTGTTTGCCTTTTAAATTTTATGAACATTGGTGATTGTTAGATAGTTTTATTTGCACCACACTGTACTGACCCATCCATTAAAAATCCACTGCAAGAGATTAGGAGATTTTTTTCCCTTTTTTTTTTTTAATCAGCCAGGTCAAATTGCTGTTGAAATGACTCAACCATTTTCCTGAAGAGAAATAAGGCTATGCTAAAATGAGTTCTACTTTCAGTGGAATGTCTCATGGAGCCAGAACCACAACACAGGAGGCAGCAGGAAAACTCAGCCTGAGCTTTCTTGTCTCTGTAGCTGGATACTAACACTTTTCAGTAAAAACTTCACACCACCAGTTATTTGACATCTTGCATTATTTCTTTTACCAAGGAACTAGCTAAGTGTTGTGCATTTATTTCCAGCAAGGCAGAGCTCATGAGGAAACAGAACAAATCTTATACTTGGTGTCACTTGCCTATGTCTTTTGCTGGAAAGAAAACACTATTTAAATTCTGTTAAATTACACTTAATTTAAGAGAAATCAGATTAACCTGCCTCTAAAACTGCCTGCTGCCAGGAACTATTTTTGATGTCAGTATTAATATACACAATAGACAGTAGTTTTAGAAAATATCTACTGTATTGTTTAACATCACTGTGAAGTTGCCAAATTGGGAAATCTTCAAATTGTTCTGGATTATATTCTCAGCTTTTGGAAAATATCTCAGACTTTACAATCCACACATTTCACTCCTTCAATATTCTAGAAATAGGTTTCAGTGCATTCCTGCAGGAAACCTGCATGGATGATCAAGGAGCTTCTGGCAAAACTCAAACTGAAGAACAAAGTTTACAGAATGTGGAAAAAAAGGGGAGGCCACTTAGAAGGAATGTAGGAACGTTTTCAGAGTATGCAGGGATGTGCTGAGGAAGGCTAAGGTCCACTTGGAATTAAATCTGGCAAGAGATTTCATGGACAGGAAGAAGGGTTTCTTCAAGCATACCAGTAGCAAAGGGAAGATTAAGGAAAGTGAGTTCCATGCTGACTGCGGTGGATGTCCTGGAGGATACAGAGAGGGAAGAGCTACTGAATGTCCTCTTTGCTTCACTCTCTAGTGATAAAGCCAGCTCTCAGGAATCCTAGGCCATGCAGGCAAGAGAGAAAATCTGGAGAAGGGATTGGGTTAGAGATCAAACAGCAGTGTAGAGAGGAACTGTTAAACCTTCACTCAGAAAGCAAATGTAAGCAAAGCCATTCCCTGGAAAAGCATCTCTGTGTAAGCACAGGAGAGGAAAGCTGTTGCAGTTTACTGGTGTGAATACTCAGACAACACTGAGTACAGCTGACAGCAACTGAGAGGAGCTGATCCTTGATTCTGGAGACAGCAATGGAAACAGAAACCCTGTTCCTTATGGATGGTGTGAAATTGGAAGCTCTGAAAACTAACATTGGATCTTCAGGGGATTCTTCTCTCAGACATTTTTGTTTGTTTATCATGCTCCAATTAATAAAAGAAAACTTAAGGTGTGATAATTAAAAATTCATCTATAAGGTTTTCCTATAAAGCTATATGCATCAGTTTGGTGCCAGAGCTGTATGCATGATGACTGCCAGGTCTTGTCCACATGTACAAAGGTTATAAAATGATGGGAAAATGCAGCACCTCTGGCCCTTTGCAGGGGTGTTTGAATACGTGTTGGTTTACACACTTAGGACACTAATTAGTAGTTATTAGCATTCATGTAATATGAATATCATGGCTTTGTGCTGCATGGCACCTCCCCAGCACATTTAGCTGCTGTTTCCAACCTGACTTCTGCCATTTTTGCACACTGACATTGACTGTTTTGTTGTGCTTAAATAACATTGCTTGTTAGTCTGTGATTCCCTTTGCTCGTTCCTGCTGACCTCAATGTTTCAGTTGATATTACTGCCTGTAGCATTCTGGCACAACCTACTGGAGTCAGTGATTTTTTGTTTCTATTTTCTACAACCTACTCCTCAACAAATCCACTGCCATTACATTTCTATTAATGACCCTCAGTTAAATCATGAGGGTGTCTTGCTCCCTATTTCTTATCAGACCAAGTTCTGGAAGTCATCACCTTTCTTTATTTGTGGCTTAGGAAGGATCTGTGATATGAATTTTTGGAGGCTGAGCAAATATTCTGAGGAAGAATCACACTGTTGACTTGTTCATATGATTCTTTAGATATCTGTTTGTGGCATTTGAGGGACAGGGTGAAAAGATATTTGTTCTGATAAGGCCATTTTATATTTTCAGCTAGTGGTGCTTATTACTTTTAGGCAGATACTGCAGAGATACATAGCCTTCATGCTTACCAATATTTTTTTTTTCTCCATGAATTCCTTCAATTCTTGTTAATGAAAGTATTCAGTCTGTGCCTGTGCCATTCAAGAGGAATAGCAACATCCCCTTGAATTCCCCAGATATCAAATGGTAAGGTATGTCAACTAAATGTGGTTGAGGTTTGTTGTACTACAGTCAGCTTGAGTGGTTCTTTTTAACTTATATTTATTTTTTAAACGTATCAGCTAGCATGAAGGGAAAATAAGTGAATAATGCAGCTCTTAACTGGCTGTAAATAGATAGAAATATGTGTTAACATATGGTGACTGTTAATGGTGGTTTACTTTGTATAAAATAATTTTATCATCTGTCTGTCCAAATGATCTCACCATGGAAGCATGGAAGCATTTAGTGTAGTACATGTTTCCCTGAGTGTTTTTTACATGATAGCTAGAGTTGAACGTTAACCAATTTTATTTTCTGTGGCTTGGCAGCAAATGTGATCTTTGATCATGTATCTCATTTATATCACACTTTTCTTTTCTTTTAATAACTTAGTGTATTTTAGTTTAAATGTGCCAAATAAACATGGTTTGCTGGCTACTAAAACAAAATAAATATATTTTTCCCACTTAATAACCTTCACATTTGCAGTTAGCTTTGTGCATAACAAAACAGAGACTGTGGAGCATATGTGAGGACTCAGCATTACTGGCAGAAGGAAAGCTTTTTAAATGTGAAGGACACCCACTGGGCAGTTCAGAATCTAGGGCAAAAATTGCTATTTCACTCGCTCATTCCCCATATTTACAAATCTTTCATATAAAAACCAGCAGCATTTATTCAAAAGCAATTTTGTAGCTTGCTGGTTTTGGCAGGTAGGCAAAGTGTTTTAAAATTTTCAACCTTACGAAAACAATTGACACTTGATAATGGATAGTAGCATAATGGTGCAGTACAAATAGGGAAAGCTGTGAATGGTCACTTGCCTCCAAAGGATTAATTAATTTACTTACAGGTGGTTTGAATTTTTGCTGTTCCTCTCCACCACTCTGAATTTTGCAGACTGAAGAAAATCTTACACCTCAACAAAATCAGGTGTACACAAGCAGAGTTTTACAGATTTTAATTTATTAACAAAGACATTTTGCTTTACAAATGTTCCATAAATCTCCTTTGTCAGCTTATATAATGCTTATTTGAATTATAATCCTAGTAAAAATGAGGGAAGGTTATAGCATTTATATGTTATTTTATGTGCAAGCACCACCACTGTTCCTTGGAGTGCATCTGAACCAGACCTACCTGGAGGTCAGGGAAGAGTGAAGGCATTTTAAACAACACACTAGGAAGGTTCATTTTTAAAAAAAATCTCTGAAAAATCATGTTCAGCTGTAAACCACCTGTGATCCAAGCAGGGCCTGGTGGTGCCCCTGTCAATAACTCTGAGCAGCTCCTTTGGGAGAGGCCTCTTGAGCCCCAGGTAGACACTGCTCAAGATGTGAGTACTGCAGGATGGGAGGAGGTTCTGGGGCACAGCTTAGCCCTGGGCATTTGGTCACTGGAAAGCATATCTTAATATTAAAGAAAAAAAAAATGGTTTTTAGTGTTCTCAGAGCTCTGCTGATTATTCACATCTCATGAACTCAACAAGCTGTAAATAGCAGGCAATCATGCATTATTTGTGAATGGTCTCTCTGCAGTTCTGCTTAGTCCTACAATGCACACAGTTAATATGGAAACCTGTGAATGATTCCCAGGGAAGTATCATCATGCTCTGTAGACACCTGAAAAGAAAATGATTAAACCTTTTCTTACATGCTTTTACAGATGCATTCTTTACTTTTTAATGTAAACCAGATAAGAAATCTTCATCAAATACTATAAATTGTTTAAATCTCTAAATTGAATAAATTTTATTTCCTGGGTTGTCAAATACAGGAAGGGAAATCTTATCTTTTTGTGGTTTATTTTTTACTATAAAAATATTGGTGTTCCTGTTCCAAATGCCATTCCGTCTGTGGGAGTTGCATGCAGAAGCTGTAGGAAGTTTCCTAGTTTCTATGTGCATGTTTAGTGAGATGCTAGAGTTTTGATATATTGTGAAGGTTTCCAGACCTCTCACCAGATTTTAAACTCAATTTACTGAAGTTTTCTACTATTTCTCTCATGTTTGAGGTAGCCTGGCTGATTCCTCTCCCCATTTCCGTGATGCATTTGTCTTCTCCTTGTAGCAATGTTGGTCAAGGGATGTTGGAGGCTGTAAGGGTCAGGAACAACCACTTTATTATCTTCTGTAATGCAGGAAGGGCCTAGAAGTTTATTTGCCCTTCTCTGCTAGATTCTGGTTATGATGGCCAAAAGGGCCTTAATAATTAAAGTTCATATCTGAAGATTACATTTTATCTTTACTACCTGTAGCAACAATTTAACCTTGGGGGTTTTTTTTCCCTCTAAAGATGGAAAAAAATAAAACCAGTGGAAAATTAAATTTAGAGCAAAGTGAACCAATGATTTCTCAGAACCTGGGTACTGCACTCTAACCTCTGCTGTCTATTTCTAAAGCACTTAAATTGTTCCATACTGCATCTCAGTGCATTTTAATACCTTAGTCTAAAATTATTCTTTATAAGAACATATTCTGTTATTGGGGAAAAAAAGGAAAAAAATAATAAATTCATAATGAATACTGATTCATATTTTATGGGAATCAAGAAATAAAAATTATAAAAATTATAAAACTCATTTTCCTTGACTTTTATTGTATTTATATTTTCGCAAAGTGTCTTCCAGGTGATATAAATATTAATCTGGGGATTTTATATGTAAGGAGACAGAAAATAAAGACTTTTTTTCCTGACAAGTAAAATATAAAACCAAGAATTTAACTTGGTGTATTAGGTGGTACAAAATTTCTTAATACACTTAAATAATTCCTGGAGAAAAATGATGAATAAGAAGGCAGAAACATTTCTGAGAGCACAGGTACATGGGTCAGTTATCACAAAGGAAGACTGATTTATGTGTGAGGGATGGAAAGGTGTTCACACTGGTGTTCTGGTGTACACATCAATTATGTGGTGAAGAGCTTCCAGCCTCAGTGGCCCCGCGGTCCCATTCGATACCGTGGGCTGATGGATGAGCTCCACCAGGACCAGGACAGCAAACCAGACTCACCATCAGCCCAGGCAAAGCATAAAACATCCATAAAAGTGCAAAGGATTTAGAATGAATTATTCAGTCCAGGAAAGAGATTTGGATGTTGTTACAGACAGCTTAATGAAGACTTTACTGATGGCCAGAAGTCCAAAAAGACATTAGGAACCATAAGGAATAGGATGGGGAACAACATGTAAAACGCTATAATTAGACCTGATAGGGAAATGTTCCCCCAGCAATGAGTAATTTCAGAACTCTGAACAAAACCCACAACTTTATTTGTAAAAAGACCCCAGCCACTCTGACCAAAAATTTGATTACATTCAAATGGAGTCTGGTCAATTAATAATGAATAAAAATAAAAAGGATGTTCAAAATTGTTTTTGAAAGAGGTAATAAGCTGTGTGTTTCATTTCCATGCTTATCCCAGTAAGGAAATAGTGGGGAAGACTGGGTACAGCACAGATTTTAAAGAACTGTTGTGCTAGCCACTGATAGGAAATGAGAAAGGATTACAAGGTTAAGTGAACCACAGGATTAAGCCAGTGTAGTGTTCCTATATTCTTGCCCTTTTCCTATGCTCCCTCAAAATTAATCCATGGTAGTATTTCAACATCAGCTCTTTGTTGGAGCTGTGGTCTGGACAATGTGCATTAAAAGGTGTCTCATAGATCAAAGCAAAATGATACCAAAATTTAAGAAAAACACAAGCAAGAGTATTATTCAACTACAGGAAATTTGCTCTTAAATGAAAGACATTAATGTTTTTGGAAGTTAGTGTAAAAAGCAAAGGTACATTGAAGTTAATTATTAGCGTGAAGCAATATAGAACCTGATTCACATAACTGCAGTCCATTTGTCTCAGCACAGACAATATTTTCACTTCAATGAAGTTATGTCACTTTTAATTGTAATAGTTCTATCAGGTATCTGCTTTAGGCTGTACTTAAACAGAGTCCTAATTTCCCACTGGTGTAAATTACTGCAGTTCCATAGGGATCTTAATAATTTTAGCAGTAATGATCTGATCCAGGATAGCCTGAACATAAAATTTTCCTTAGACCTTGTGACAATTTTAAAATTAATTTTATAAGGAAAGTAAATACAACTGAGCAAAGAGTAGATTCTACCTCATTTGTAGCAGCATTTTCCACAGAAGCAGGAGCAGGAAGATCACAACCTCTGTCAATAAGTAAAGGATACTGTAAAATGCTTAAATGGAATGGAATTAATCACTACTTAGCTAGCAGGGCAAAATCTATGCATTGATGTTTGTCTTATCCTCCAGCTAGAGACAACTAAATACTCAGTACTTTGTCTTCCCTCTGCTCAGTAAATTCTCATTTTTTTTCTTGTTAATCAGGAATGTTTGTTTTCCCCTACCATCTTCTGGCATCCTCATTATTTAATTTTCTTTTAAATCCTAGCAATGCTTATTCTTTACAGATCTTATGCCCCATCTCCAGACACTTTTTATTTCCTTTGTCTTTATTTTAGGCTTTTCTTCACTTTTTCCCTCCCTTATCTTTTTGTTCCTTCTCTCTTCAGAAAGTTCAGTGTGCAAGTTAATCTAACAGCATGAATCTCACTGATATGATCAAGACTTGTGAAATAGAAACTAAGCCCTGACTGATTTTAGAGCCTTCTGGTGGCAAATCTCACATGAACAAATTGGTTCTTGACATTTGATCAGGTCTGCTTGCTTCTTAAAATATGCTTTAAAATTTACCTGGAGGCCTGATTCTCCTTTTATTCTGGAAATATTGTACAATTGTTTCACAAAGCTTCCTTGTCTGTAGAGTAAGTCTTGATTTGGTAAGTATAATCCAAATCAGTTGTAGGAAATTCACACTTGCCTTGTTTCATTATAATCCCTTTTAGTCTCCATCTATAAGATTCAACTTCACAGACAAAATAATAACTCTTTTACATTGCTCACACTGTAGAGAGAATATTAACCACATCATAGATATCTATACAATATTCATATGGAATCACAGAATGGCTTGGTTTGGAAGGACCCTTAAAGACCATCTAGTTCCACCCCCTTGCCATGGGCAGGGATAACTTCCACTTAGGCCACTTTGTCCAGGGCCCCATCCATGCTGGCCTTGAAGTGGTCAGAGGTCTGAACACCTCCAGCCCTTCCACAGCTTCTCTGGGCAACCTGTGCCAGGGCCTCACCACCCTCACAGTGAATATTTTTTCCTAATATCTATATATAAATATGTAAGCCTTCTTTCTTTCAGTTTAAAGTCATTACTCCTTGTCCTATTTAATGAAGCCACTGCTGCTGCAGTGCCACTTTCATTTTCACTTTCTTTATGTCTTTGGACTAAGACAACCCAACTCTTCTGCCATGCTGATGACCCTGAAAAGCCCTGTTAACCAGTTGTATGGAAGAATTCATTAAATAACTGTCGCCCCTTTAAGGACATAAAATAGCCGTTATCAAATGCATCATAATAATTAGGTTCTTACTGTAAAGAACTAATTATATCAAAAGTTATCCTATTGAGAAACGGATGCAGCAAAAAAAGGAAGATCAGGCTAAGCTAACCTCTGTAACCCATTTCAGGACACAGGATTACAGCTCATGCATCCATGTCTGATCCTGACATATCCAGCATCCTGCTTAGTCCTCTTCTAGGCATCAGATATGACACAGAGAGACTTTTCTCAGTGACTTGGCTCAACATTTATATTCTCTCTTTTAAGCAGAGGTTCAGAAACAGCAGCCAGGTCCAAAGTCCATTCCAATCAATGTACAGCTATCAGGAAAGCTGGATAAGGCCCTTAAATGAGAAGAAGCTTTCACACTCCTCCAAGGAGGCTGGGGGCTGCCACTCCAGCTGTGTCACAGTGTGTTAAAGTGGCTCTGGCTGGGCAGCTGCACTGCCCTGCTCTGTGAGAGGCACTGGGCAGCACCAGCGCTGCGAGCACAGGGAGGTTGGAAGGCTGGGTTTTCACCACAGCTGACTGGGATTCTGAATTATCCATGGTTTATACTTAACTAACAAGTGGTTTCTGCCCTTTCCTCTCTTACTCAGAGAATGCTATGAACTGTGTGTATTTCAAATGACTGCAGCAATCTTACTGAATTTACCCAGAGTTTCAAATATATGTAGGGTATCATAACCATAATGCCCTCATTCTGTCATATTTGCTTGAAATGTGTGTATTTGTGTATTAGGTAGCTTTATCCTGCCTAGAAAAAAATACAAAATGCAGGATAAACTGTTTTTCTGTCTTCAAACATCTTCATTCTATCAGTAATATTAAAAAATAGAAATATTTGCTTAGAGATCAGAGATAATTATCTCAGGGGCCTGTTGATATTGTTTTCCTTATTTTGTTTAATACAACTTTTGTTGTATTGGCTCAGTAGCAGTTCTTAAACCTTCTAGTCTAATGGAAATCTTGTAGGAAGTGTAATAACTTTAAAAGATTAAATAAATGGGAAATAACTGAATAGACTTGCTAGATACAAAACATCAAATACCTATTTTGCCATAATAAAGTCAGTCAGTGATGAAAAGGGTTTGTCTCTTTTTCAGGAATACAAACTGAAGATATTAAATTGGTGCCAAAAACACCAAAAGGCAGATTCTTCACTAGCCATGGCATAAAATGGGATGGTTATGGCTTCCATTTCAGAGGGAAATTATTCAAGAACACAAACTAGTGACTTGGAACATGCTGCATGTTTAAAATTCTCTTTTCAGCAACAAACTCAGTGTTTCCTTACAAACTGTTTTGTTGCTGGGAGGATTTTCAGTTAAATGAAAACTTCCTATAATAAACCACTGCTGTTCAAATAAAGTCCTTGCTCCTGCTCCTACTGAATTTACATGGTGAATTTGCATTTAGTGATACAGGATGCAACTGGCTTATACTAACTTTGGTGGGTGCATTTAATCCTTTTGAAATAAGAAAGAAAAAAAAAAGTAGATAATGGGCTGCTTTTTAGAAGAGTTGTCCCTACAGCCTGACTTTTCCTTCATACTTAGCATGCCTTAGAGTGGAAAATGAAAGGTGTCAGTTAGCCATGAGCAACTATAACAACACATATTTTACCCTTCAGTAGCTCTCTCTACCTGGGACTCTTAGAACTCTAAATACTACTGATAAAATCTAATTGAGAGTTTCACCCCCTTTTAGCAAAGAAAGAAATGATTCTGTAATTAATATGATTCTGTAGGAATGTCAAAGAACTGGTTTAAGTTGGTTTCTCAGTTTTTGAATCTTGCTACAGAAGGAAGAGAATGATGTGCATTGCTGTGCATTTGCCACATTTACATTCTACTTGTGTATAACATTCCCATGGGGAAATCCTTATCTTCCTTACAGTTCTTCTGGATAAAACTCACAATTATGCAATTATTGCATGGATGAACTGCCCCATTTGATCAGTTGATATCTGAAAGTGTTCTGTTAGTGGAGCCAATGTAAATGAAGAAGAGAGCTAGTTATTGCTGGTTTGTTTATTTTAGAAAGGAGAAAAGTGTGGATGTTTATGAAGCAGGAGACAATAAGGGCTCACCTAAAGCAAGAATACAGGCTGCAGTGTCTTTCTGCCTGTCTTCAGGCTGTCTGCTTAGCACAAAACAGAAGAGTAAAATATGCATCTTTGTTATTGCAGAGAGTAAATAATGAAAAAGAATGATTATTTACTTGCTATAGAAAATATACCCATTGCTCTCTAAATATAAACTAATGGTATTTGTGTGATTAAGATCACAGTCCATCCAGGAAAACCCTTGTTTTATGCATTGTATTACACATTCTGTCAGCACCAGTCACAAAGGGTGGATGGAGGAAGGTCTGTGTGGGGAGGGGGTCTAGACATCCCCAGCTGGTTGATCATTGATCTTGACTTCTGCAAGAGGGATGAGAAGTAGTACAAAGTAGGATGGCTGCAAAGGCTCCTTTTCCCTAATGTGGGCACATTGGAAATCCTGCTAGTACTGACTCTGCTACCCAGACTTGGGTTCATTTTGGGACCAGGGACAGAGGCCCCAGGGGATGAGGAGGATGGTCTTTCCTCCTGGAACAGAGTGTTCCTTAACTGACTGAGGCACTGCTGTCTGGACAAATAGGATTGGTGTCAAAATACTGACAAGGGAGATAAATCCCCAAAGTTTGTAAACTCACACGACTTGTCTAGGTAACAATAGCCCTTCATGTCTGTGCTTCTAAATTGATCATTTAGGCACCTTCTAGAACTGCTCAGAACTTCAAAAATAAATGAACATTGGCTGCTCAAAAATACGTTTATTTATTTTATGATCAGATGTTAAGGAGATAATTTATGGTGTGGTTCAACACTTACACTAGTAAGCTTTTTGAAAATGCCACCTTTTGCTCCAGGGCATTTTTATTTATAAAAGGACATGTAGAAAAGATGGAGTGATTTGTCTCGGTGAGTAAGAGCAAAGTGAGGTCACTCTCTGTAAGCACCAACGGTTATGATAAACAGCACATCATAAAGCCATGGTTGGCTAAGCAGAATAATTTTAAATACTTTGCTGGATACTCACAACAACTGCACATGGCTGGTGCTGCCTCAGAGTGATCAGCACAGACACTCAGCACTTGGTGGAATCTCTTCCTTGCCCACCATTCAGTACAAACCCACTCTGAGTCCCCTCATAGGAGGAACCTCTCAGCATCTTCCAAATCTTTCTCTCTCCTGTACTTCTCTTAAGTTGAATACATGAGATGCGCAAGCATCTTTTCTACTCTGAAGATTGCTGGATATTTCTCTCTGTGTAGATATATCTAAATGAGGCCTTTAATAGCTGCAGAGGATGTGATTTTTCTGCTGGTATGATGTGGGGTGCCACTGATGATTAGTCTGCTGCAAAATCTCATTTGTGGCACCTCTGTTTTAACTGCGACTACAAATCTCAAGACACATCTGAAAAAGCCCAATTGCTTGAAAGGGGGTAAAAAAGGATATGAAGATCTATATCTTAGGAATCTAAGAATGTGGGATCCCAGGATTAGCTAAGTCTTGCTAAAATTATAGTTTTCAAAGGAGAAATCTGGACATAAACAGAAAATTTGCTACAGTATTATATGAGCTGAGTATCTTCAAGCATAGAGGTGGGTGGAGGAGATTTAAGGCTCAGGAAACAGAATTTGTGGCAGTAGACATAAAGGAAAGAGGTGTAGAGGGCTGCATACCAGTAAAAATATGCCCTTCTCATAAAAAAAAAAAAAAATCAGAACCTTTTTTCTTCTTTACCTTGATTGTTTTTTTCTCTTGACAAGAGTTTCACTTTGGCATTAAAGCATAGGGAATTCATGTGTTTCTACAAGAAACTAGAAGATCCATATCAATGTAACTCAAAAAAAAGAAAAACCTGCTTTAGTGTTTTCATCTATTTCCTGTTCAGTAGGACTTTTTGGTATTAATTTGCCTTGGGGACTAGTCTAACTCACAAAGGCATACACAGTGTGCAGACAATGGCAATTTGCTGAGGTGGGTGAGATGAATCAACTCATGATGGGACCAATTTCTTCTGCTAACTATAAAAAGTACACTGATAATTAAAGTAGGAAAGATACCTCATTCTTAGGTAGCTACTGTTAAATGACATGAATCCCACATAAATGACAAAGTCAAGCAGCAAAAAAAGCAACCTTTATTATAGAGAATCATCTGTAGAGGCATCAATGCTTACAGATCATCTCTCAAAGGACCCTCTCCTTTTGTCACTGGAATTTAAATATCTTCCTGCACTGGACTAAAGAGCACAGTACTGCTGTGTTTGGTAAAGTGATAATAATTCCTCTGCATTAAAAGAGAAGAGCAGTGCACAATTTTTAAGAACAATCACTGATTCTAAGGGAGTAACTTTTGTTGAAAAATTGATGGTGGTGCTATGTGACCCACTTTTTTCTCAGGGCAGAGAGAGCCCAGTGCTTTTTCTGCCATCTGTGCTATCAAAAAGCTCTTGGAGTCAGGGTCAGTTAATAAGGAAGACAGGGCTCATTTGTTCTTTCACTTTTGAGATCATCAGGAAGTCTCATCTCCCTTTCTCCTTTTCAGGACAGTCCTGTTCATATATTTGGAAGAGTTTTACTCTTCATCTCAGTCTAGAAATGTAAGGCTTTTACTAAACCCCCCAAACTCACACCCATCCCCCATTTAAAAGCAGATTGATTTCTAAACATTGCTAGTTATAGAGGAGGCAAAATTAATACAGTACCATGTGCTGGAATATTAACAGAGTAGAGCTAAATTATTTAAAGTAATTGTCCCCCACATTTTCCATGCCATGGGAAACAATACTTAGCTAACAACATGGTATTAGGAACATGGGACTGTGGAGACTACAGAACATTTGTTCATCCAGTAGAGCTTCACCATTTCTGTAAATCTGGGAAAACTTCAATTAAGGATGAGTAACGATGTAAGGAACCCAACCTTTGGAAACTGTGGGAGACCTCTGCTCTGTGCTTTTCTGGCAGCAGCAGTGTCGGTGTCACAGACAGAGCAGCAGCAGTACTCAGGGATTCCAGTCCCTATTCCAGCAGCTCCACCACAGGAGCCCTCTTTGACCTCCAACACCAAATACTTCCTCTTATATAACCATTTTAATATTTATCTTCCTCTGTGCCCTTGTTGAGACATCTTACTTATCTTTTCTTTAATGATTGTGACATCTTATTGAGTGCAATGAGATGAGGAGTGTCAGGCAAGCTCCCAGGACTCTCTCGAGGAAAGCTGATTGTGCTCTTCCCATTTTCCCAGTCAGCTGAAGCACAGAGCTCTCCAGACCCAATTCCCAAGCCCTTAGAATGAGATTTCTATCAGAACATTTGATTTCTCACCGTATTAGCCAAGTTTAAGAGAGGGCAGACAGCTTTGGATGGATAGACATCAACCCAGTGCAACTGCCCTGCAAGCATGTCCTGCAGGGGCAGCAGACAGGCTGAATGCCCACTGTCTGATTTACTTATGCTGAAATCCACCAAAACCTGACCGTGGAATGTGAGATGGAATGTCATGCTGGAGGAACCTGTCTCTATGTGTGAGTGTGAGGGAACACTGCTGGGAGGGCAGAGCTCTCATATTTTATGGCCTCAACACCTCTTCAAGACTTTGCTTCTGTGTCTGTCCTCTGCTCCTTCTTGTGTCCCCACAGCTCCTCTTCTGTCCCTTCCTTCCCCTTTGCAGAAGCAGCCTTGCAGTTACTTGGCCTGACTACTCAGCCCAGAGGCAGCAAAATTCAATTTATCAGTTCAATTAATTCAGTTAATAAGCAAAATTCAACAGATCAGAGAACTGGCATTGCAATCAACATCACAATCCATGTTGCTAAGTGGTGTTCCTTTGGTGAAGGGGACATGCCATTGTTATTTCCATGCTCATATTTTATTAATATGGAAGAGACTGTTAAGGGTATTATTAAATTGGAATCTCATATAATGGGAAGTGTTCTGGAAAGATGCTGGCAAGGCTTACAAAGTTTTGCTCGTTTCCCTCAAAGCTTTCACAGCTCTCAGTGTGGTTTTTTCACAAAGCTAAACTTAGAGGATTAACGCCGCTCTCCTCATGGTACTGTTTACCAAGGGAACTTTGGTCAAAGGGAGAAAAGTGGACAACTTCAGACTTTTCATGTCAATGCTACTTACAGAACAAATATCCATTGGCAGGGTAAGAGCCAGAAGAAGAAGAAAAGCAGCTTTCTACCTATTGTGCAATAAATCAAAAGGTTCCAGTGAATTTCTTTGAGCGTTAGCAAAATTGCTTAATCGAGGATTTCAAAGGGTGATCAAAACTGTTTTCAGTTATTCCTGACTTGCAGTTGTATCATTCCAGACTGAGCTGAGTCTTTTCCCCTAGTACATTCCTTTATTTAAAGGCAATAGAAAGAACAGAAAGCAGTGAATTTCAATTATCAGAATCTTAATGTGTGGGAAATATGACTTCAATTCTTCCTCTGGAGCATCTGAATAAGAGCAAATAATTGCAAGTTCTTCACTAATAAAAAGAAGAGGAAAAAAGAAACAATAAGAGAACATTTTCAGAAATTGGATTTTCATTATCTGCAGTAACACAGGAAGCTTATCTATGGCAAAGAAAGCCAGTCTGATTCTAATGTGGCATAAATATTTGCATGATAATAAGGTAATGTATTTTAGATTAAGTCAATGTATTGCTCACAAAGAAAAAGAAACAGCTGTGGCCATCCTTGGGAAAACATCCTTTGGATGTGACTTTGTGCATCTCAGGACTCTGCTGATGGCTTTCTTTGAAAGGACATTTACTCTTACAGTGCAGTTACAATTGGCTACAGACTCACATCCGAACTCCGAGGGTGGCAGAATAGGGATGCAAAAGCTGCTAAAAAGCTTTGATCTTTAGGAATAAGTGAGAAGTCCCAAAAGGAGAACACAAAATATGCCTGGCTGCCTCACTGTGTTGTATTACGAACTCTTAAGACCTGACAATTAAAAGGGTTTGTGAAGCACCAAGTGTATAAATGTGTCAACCAAAGAGTTTTAGTATGGAAATTATTCATTTACATCTCAAAATGAATTAGGTAGTAAACTTTCAAAGACCTTTTTCTTTTCAAATGTAACTAAAAATTCCAAGGCAGTATTGGTTCCATAAAAATTCCAATTGTATTGGTTCTACAGCAGTGGAATCAAAGTGAACAACATAGTGCACTGACAGCACCGACCCATTATTGGAATAAATGCTGAAGGGGTTTACAAAACAAAACAGCTGCATCCTCAGCTACTGTAAACCAGTTCTGTGACGTTTATGGAAGTAAACACCATTTACAGCAGGTGAGGATCTGGATATCCTTCCTTAAATAATAAACTGTTTTCTAAGGAGAGAAAAATTACCCCCTGAAGTCCTGAAGAGGAACATGTTAAAAGGATCACTGAATATTTACTTTGCTTGATTCAGAGTTCTCTGAGAATTTAAGAATAACAAGTATTTTTAAAGACTACTTTGAACGACCTCTTTAGATGTACTTCTTCTGGTCCAGGACAGATGGTTTACCTTGCACAGCCAGAAAGAATGTGGGTGTACCATGTATCTTATGTTCTATATAAATAGCCTCTAAACAATTGCCAATAATCTGTGTCTATATCTAAGTATGAAATTGTCCATGGGATCAGAGCACCTACCCCGTCCAGCCAAAAAACCGCATGTCACTTGCAGTCTAGAAACCAGGAATAATTGTTCACCTCCCATTTCATGAATCAGCAAGAAAATGAAAGCATCAATCTTAGCAGCCTCAAAATTTAGATGGGCATAATATCCAAACATAAAGCAGAACAAAAGACCTAGCCAGTGAATGAATTTTAGTAGGTTAATCTAAAGCAAATTTAAAAGTGGAGGGGAAGTTATATCTCAGTTGCATTGAATGGATGAGGTGCCACAGATTCTTCAGTCCTACATCTAGAAATCAGCTCTCTTTCATGGAAGCATCAGATTTCTAGGCATGCCATGGAAGATTGTCTGTGGGAAATGGTGGGCTTTCCCACACATAGCTGGATTTTACAGTATGTGCTTGGGCTGTATATGGAAAAATATGCCCACAGTCTGCATTCAATGGACAAGAGAATTATTATGGTAACTATAGAGTAGAAAGAAAGAAGTTAAAGTGGAAGGGAAGAGGCTGACAAGGAAAGTTGAATGAATTTCTTTCTCTCCCCAGAGTGCCAGGCTCTTATTTCAGCAGCTGTCTGCCACTCAGAGCCTCTCTTGGCTTGCTTGCCAGCATAAAAACTGTCAGCAATAGCCCAACTGACTTCACACAGAAAAAGGTGAATAAAAAAATGACTGCTATGCTGAGAACTATTTTTGAAGGGATTCTATAGGGCAGAAACAGACAAGGTGATTCAACTCAGCCAGAGAGGGAAAACTGAGGAGATGGGGTATTATGTATTTTCAAAGGTTTAAAAACAAACTTTGGCTTTTGTCTCCCCATTTTATTCCATATATCTCATATCCTTTTACAAGGAGACAGTAACTTTTCCCTGTACAAGGTAATCTTCATGGTCTGTTTTTAACTGCAAAGACAGAAAACAAAACTAAATCTGACATGTTGACACCACATTCTTAGATCAGAAAAACATATGCCAGGGAAAAAAAAGCAGTACACTGTTGCTGCATTTGGATGAAGCTATAAAGGCTTTGAAAAACAATTATACTTAACATTTCTCATCAGTAAATCCCACCAGACTAAGGGAGAAAGTATCATCCTCCTTATTTAATGATGCAGAAATTAAATCATGGCGACACAGGTATGCCTTGTGCAAGGTCACTGGCAGAACTAAAAAGAGAACATTATTTTTAAGTTCCCAGCAAATGAGCTTTTAACTAGGCCCACTGCTTCACAATCTACAAAACCAAACCAAACAAAACAAAAAAAATAAAACATAAATAAAGTCCTTGGTAGTTCAATTTTAGGCATTCACTATGAAATATCCATTAGGAATCTACTGCTAGGAATTATCCTCATGCATTATTTGGAGAGCAAAAAGAAGCCATGGCAAACCTAAGCCACCATCAAACAAATTTATAAATATTGCATTATGGAAAGGAAGGCCACATCAATAAATATAAGAATTATCTACTCAGCTCTAGTAAGTAGCTTATGAGTTGGATGTGATGGCAAAAATGGTTACAGAAAACACAGGCTACAAACTGTACCACTAATTAAGGAGTGAACTGCAGCATGAAGCATTTTCCCCACTTCCATTATCTTTTCACATGAGCCATGCTTATATCTGAATGACAGTAAATCTGCTCTGACTTTAAGGCTGGGATTTCTCAGCTCTCCAAGGGAGTCTGTCCAGTTCCCTCAGCCTTTAGGAAAGCAGCCTGTGTACATCCCTTTAGATGTTCCACAGAAAAGTAGGCATTTTTGTAAGCTCTTTGAGTCATAAACTCTGAATTCCTTTGTTTTCTGGTAGTCTCCTTTTAACATCTTGACAGTTAAGACAACTATAATCTACCTTTCACTCCCTCTTTCCCTCACCTCCACTATCTTGCACAAAAAACACACAGACACACAAAAAATAAAACCCTACACAACAGTTTTTGGAATTGCTTTTGATTCCCTAGTAATCATAATAAATCCCTCTGAAACCCTCAGAAAAAAAACACCAGAAATTTGAGAGGCTTTTCCCAACCTCTAACTCCTTCTCTTTTTTCTATTATAAGCTGAATATTATAACATTTTACACAGATACTTATTAGTGTGTATGTGTTTCAAATTGGAATTCATCTGAATAAAATCAGCAGCTGAGCAGAACACAGCAGATGTACTGGGAGCAGTAAGGCTTTGGAAAGCCTTGCTCACTTGAGTGGATCACTGAGTTTCTGAAACTTCTGACTTGTCCAAGTCTCAGCTGCCTGATACAAGAGGAACTTGGCTACTTGTGAAATAAGATGAAGAAAAACCAAATATTTAGCTCATTCCATTAAACCTCCATAGCAAGAACACAGTCAGGAATAATTAAGAATTAAAATTTAGAAGAGATAGAATAAACCCAAGATTCCAAGCAAAACCTCACCCAGGAATAAGAGATGTGATAGCCAAAAGGTTGCATCAGTCAAACCTTACTGAAAATCTGATATTTAAGTATGAACTTGGAGTATGCTGACTTCAGATTTATGGGAATGAGTATTTAGTCTGGAAAACTCCCAAATGGCATTTTAAGTGATAGTAAGAAGGACATAAGCATTTTTCTCTCCCCTCTGCCACTCACAGGCAGGGAGTTCAATGGGATTGTTCTCATTTAGTGAGGTTCCTGCCACTCGTGCCAATCCCAGGGCCTCCCACAGAAGGCACCCAGGTGTAAAACTAACAAAGGCACTCTGCACCTACACCTGAATTCCTCAGATTTGACTGTACCCTGGAATTTTTAGAAGCCTTTTTGACAACTTTGCTTCCTCATCATGTTACATGTTCTTCTGTGATTAGAAGAAAATTTATGTAGTCATTACATTTTCACAGTTCTCAAAAAAATTTGTGTTCATTTCAGCTATCTGCCTAAGATGCTGGCATGCATCAAATCTGTAACAAATCCCTGGGGAAAAGGACAAAACTTTATAGCATGGGAAAAAAATGCCTTAACTCCAACTCCTTTGCCTCTCAGATGAGAGGCTTTCAGAACTAAAATCGAGATGTTTTAAAATAGATTCTGTCACATTATCAGCAATCTCAAGGGGATTTTTTTTCACAGCTTTTGTATGGAAATATGTCTTATCTCAAGAGGAGATAACTGTGGCAGGTCTATATACATTAGCTGTGCTTTTTCCAATGCAGAGTGCATTTTTAAAAAGGCTGTTCTGCCTCCTTCTCAGAAGATAACTGGTGATTAACGGTTCTGGCTCTGGAGAGTGCTGCACAAGCAGGGCAAGAAGACACAAGGAACCTGTATTTTCAAGACACAAATCTACACTTGCTCTGCCACCACAAAGAATCCTGATGTCATTATATTGCATAACTTTGTAATGCTGTTGTAATTTGTTATACTACAAATATCTATTTACATCACCTTGACTGCTTCCTTGAGATTAGCTGCAATGTTTTGTGTTGCTCATTTTGTAAGTAGCTACATTCACTGATCTGAACAGTTTGCTGAGAACTTAGTTTGTATAAAGGACCTTAGAATTTAAAAGTCTATGGCATTAAATGCACAATGGTTAATTAATTTTATTTTAAAGGACATAAATAAGAAACATTCAGAAATATTGCAAATAGCTCTGCTCCTCCAAACTTCACCTTGTTACTTTCTCAAACTGAATGCATAAGCAGTGCTAATATAGGTGTGTGCACACAGGGTAGCAGCAGAACAAATCCTGAGCACTTCAGTCTATCTTCAAGGATAATGGAGGTGCATCTGGTCTCTGATTTCACCCCTCCAAATGGTTAACAGCATGTAACAAAATCTGCTGCTGTATTCACAGCGGTGTCCTCTGTGTTTATGATCTCAGGAAGAAAGCCACTTTTATGACATCCTGTTTTTCAAACTTCACTCACACTCTTGAGCCTATTTGGTCTTGAGAATGACTGCATCTCTGACTGCCACTCCAACATTTCTTTCATTCAAAACGATCTATTCATCTGTATTCATAAACATGTCAATCTACTGGTTCAAAAAATCCAACCAACCCTTCAAGAACAAAAGAACAACGACAAAAACCTTCTCCTTAATCCACCTCCCTCATTAGCTAGGATTAAAAACCTTAGTTAAAATGATTGGCCTTGTGCCCAGAAAAGCTATGAGATCAATAATCCAAACAGACTTAATGATCCTCTTAGAAAAGAATAACTTTTGTACTTCTATGGAACGCTTTGAAAAAGTGATGGGAAATACACAAGAAGTGTCACATCATCTGCATAAGTTAATTTATGTTATTTTGAAGTTCTATAGTTGTAGGAGGTCTTTGGGAAATAGGGGTTTTTTTCTTCTTCTCTGTTAAATGACGTTTATTGTCTGCAAAAACAGTAATATGAAAAATCACAAACTGTATCAGTGATTAGCCTGTAAGAGCCTAAGAAGTTTCATTAACATTTCCAGTATCTCATTTCATTCATGAGCAGTTCAAAATTATTGTATTCCTATACAAGCTCAGTATTCTATAAGACTTTTTTTTAGGCAATTTAACTTGTTGGTATCCTTATTTTGACATTACTAATTACAGCTTCAAACTTTTAAAAAGTGTGACTTTTATTTTACAAACTCAAGTGTTGGTGGGAGGAAAAAGAAACCCAAACTAAGCTCTACTGTAGAGCACAAGGTGGTATAAAAAGTCAGTGCATTTGACCAAAGAACGGTTTAAACTCCACAGGGAATGCTTTTCTTATGGGCAGAAAAAAAATATCTCGGAGTAGAGACTGGCAGATAGTCAGCAGAGCATGGATGTTGTATGTGGGTGTGCTAGCTGCAGTCAGCCCAGCCTGACCATTTTCTATGTGGGAATTAGCTGCTATCAGCACTCATTATTCATCCTCTCTACACTTCCTGGAAGAAAGCAGGCATATCTGTAGCCCAATTCTCACCTTGTGTTGTGAGCAGGAATAAATCCACTTCAAATGGCCTGGTATCTTTGCTATTTATTCTAAAGACACCACACAACCAGTTTTGAGTTTAAAATTTTAGTAGCTAATTTTGGCAAGATTAACTCATGCTGAAGACAACTCACCACAATTACAGCAAAGAGGGATGTGATGGCAGTGCTTTCAGCAAGCTCATCCATTTGCTCTTGCTCAGAAGAGCTGCTTGTATAGACAAAGGTTTTGCCACCTGCCCCAGGCTGGCACACGGGGAATCCTGCATGGAAGCTGAAATGCTCTGTGATTTTAGGTTTCTATTCTCTGTTCAATGAGGGGAAGAGGAAACAGGTAAGCAGCCTTTCCTCCATCACGGCTCCCAGGAAAAACACTGGGATCAGGTGTCTCGTTTGACACAGGGCTACTCAGCAATGGCAGGGCAGGAGGTGAGGAGTGAGCTCAGGGTGGAGCAGGGACACCAGCTCCCTTCAGAGCTGAAACAGGAGCTGCAGAGCTTGCTAGGGAAGGAATGAAGAGCCTATAGGGACAGAGGCAATTGGAAAGATTGGGGCATGATGAGGGCTTTGCAAGCAGGTAATAGAGGTGAGGTAGGAGCTGATAATGCTGGAGCCCAGAAAGGTGAAACCTGATGGAAGACAGAGACTGCAGAAAGGAGGAGCACCACTGGGCATGTGGAGTGGCTCTGCAGCAGGCTTGAGGACACAAGGAACACTTTTTCCAAAAGTTGACTTTTTTTTCTGTCACTGGGGAGAGATAGGGAAGTATTTTGATAAACTTTATCTAATACTTACCCAGAAAGGTCTCAAAAAAAAAAAAAGTATTCATGCTTTGGAAGCGTAGCACTCCTCATTTTCACTAGAAACAACTGCAAAGTTTAGACAGTGCTTCAGTCTGCACTGTTACTGTTTCTCTGAAGGTCATTAAGTTCACTTTCATAACAGAAAACTTACGAAGAAAGAAAACTATTTGCACCCCATTTTCCTGAGGGAATAAAACCAACTTTGCTAACCTGGTTACATAATTTTCACAGTTCAACTTTTCAAACTGTGAAAGAAATTTTTTTTCAGACTCATTATCAAGCCACGACTCAGGCAAGCAGGTCTCCCCTAACAAGCAGCAGCTTCCAGGGCAGTACAGCAGAAGAAATGTGGAGACCTTCTATACAGCAGCTGCCGACACACTTTCCCTGTTAAACAAATCTCTTTAAGTGTAACTGAAAAAAATCTTCTCTTTCACCTAGACACCCTATGAAAAGAATTGCCTAAAAGATGTCAGCTGAAGGGTATAAAAACAAATCTAAAATATCTACAGCAATAATAATTTTTAAGCAGGTACTGGTGATGCAAAATAAAATCTAGTCATTAAATAAATTCCACTGGGAAACCTAAGGAAATGTAAGGCAACAGCAACCTCTGTAAAGTATGGCTGCGCCACCAAAGCAAACATCAAAGTACTGAGACTGAAGCACTAAACCCAAACAATGTAATGTTACTAAAAGAATCAATTCCCTATCTCTGTTGTTTGCAAACACTAGGACACTGAAAACATTTCTGTTGGAAAAATGAGCTTTTTTTTCTGAGGGAAAAAAACTTTTCTAATTAGCTCTAGTGCACTGGAGAATAATAAATAATAATATCCTAGCTGCTGCCAGATGTAACATGATACTTATTCTGCAGGCAATACTAAAATCATACCTGGAAAGAGTTAATAACTTTACTTTAAAATAATACTTATGCTTTTCTCAGTGTTTCAGTAATAAATGCTTTTAATTACCCAGGGGAAGGAGCCATAATTAGACAATCAGTACTGGAAGCTTTCAAGCAAGTACCTTGCTCAAAGATGGATGCAATTCCAGTCAAATGTTCCAAGTTCAACTAAAGTGATACCATTTCACCTCCTCCTTGATGTGAGACCATTTTGAAGACTGATTCTTCAGTAGTTCATTGTAGCACTTCAATTTTAAACCTGATCTATTGAACAGCCATAGATGCTATGGATTCTAAACATAAAGAATTGACATGTTAGCATATTAATGTACTCAGATGTCACATAAATCATTAGAAGACATTTTACTAAGTGACTCAGATATCTGGCAATACACATGCAAAGCCTCTTTAGCTCTTAAATATAAAGCAACTTCATTTTGGCAAAGTCCTGATTAGAACAACATTGATTGTAGTTATTTATAGCTTAAATGCTATTGCTGACAATTTCTCAAGTTATAGATACTGTATTATTAACTATAGTAAAGCTCTAAAAATCAGTCAGCAGAGGCCACTTCAATCTCTGCATGATAATAAAGGATTATTATGTGCAGTAACCTATTTATGAAAAGGAAACAGTGTGCTTCTTTCAGACCCCATCAATTGCTTTAATAAGGAATTGAAAAGCCTGGCCTACTTTATATGCAGATCACCATCCCAGTTGCATAAGGATTTAGAACAGACAAAACAAAACTGTTTTTGTTGTAAATAAGGGCTGTTTGTTTAAATTGCACAATAATGTTTGCATCTAAAAATTATTTAGAAGCTAATAAGGTTTAATAAAGTTTGACTGCATACTTGTTAATAAAAATGGTTTCAATATTCTCCATGAAGGAAAAGTAAATTGAAGGTGATAACATAAAGCTTGAAGCAAAACAGGCCTGAGTTAATGGGAAAGGAGAAGACTCACTGGATTTGTTCACTGATGGGCTTAAGAAAACCAGTGTTGAGAATGGAATTCAGTTAACTTAAAACATTTTATAAAATTTAAGACAGTGAACTTAAAGGTAGTTTTCTGTAACGGGTTAGAAATATTGCAGTATTGCTTTTGCTCTAGAGACAAAAAGCACAGACATAGACACAGTTCAGACTACCAAAAGTTAGTGGGATGCACATACTGATTTCAGTTGGAGGACTCTGGAGTCCTGGGTTCAAATTTTACCTTTGGCATTGGTTCATTTGCCTGTATGTTAATAAATTTAATGAGGTGTGGGATGACCCCTGCTGGTGTCCCTGCTTATGAAAAAAATATGTATCTGGCAAGAAGAGGACATGTTAATTTCAGTCCAAAAAGTTAGAAATATAAACTCTGTCCCAAAATGTATAAAAATACCTAATCCAATGCATAAAATATTATGAGTAATGTTCTGTTAAGTATGAAAATAATCTTAAGCCATTGAACATTACTGTGTTAGAGCTGCAATGCAATGTATTAAGAAGGACATTAATTGTTCAGTTCACTATGACATTGTGTTAAACATCTTTTATTAATGAGCTGTTATTCCCAGCTGAGGCATTTGATAACCTCTAGTCCATTGCTAAATCCTCTCAGTTGATTTCTGTGAGTCACTCTAAACAAACCTAGAGGGAAAAAACACCCCAATAATTTACATTTGAGTCTGTAAGGTCCTAGAACTAGAGTCATTTAAGGAAGGGCAGCTTTCCTATAAATCAAACCTTCTGATTTAATGCAGCTGACATATAGATCTATTTTACAATTTTTTTTTTAATTTCAAAAATACAACACATTAAAATAGGTTCAATTTATCAAAGCTAAGAGCAACAATTAAGTAATAATGTACTTAAAGTGCAAAGGCACTTTAACACAAAAAAGTGACGCCCAGTGGCTATAGTTGGTAATTGAAACAGCAGTACTGTATATTATTATTTACAAAAGAAAGTCATAGTCCAGGAAAAAAAAAAGATCTTTGGAGATCTTCTACACAATACATTAAGTTTCCATTTTGAAATGAAAAGGAAAAAAAAACCAACAAAAAACAACAGAAACCCCAGAGACCCCTTCTTCATTTCCTTCAAAATCAAAAAGAATTATGCAAGATCGATTACAGAAAGATACATTTGCAATGACAGTTCCTAGAGAAGGGTCAAAAGGAGAGAGATATAGAAATAACTTAGAGGGAACGTTGCAAAAGCAACACCACATCCCTGCTATGCTGCAAGGGTTCTTTTTCTCTCTCACTCCTTCTCTGATTTAAAAAAGTGGAAATGTTGGGAATGTGACAGATGACATCAGTACTGAGTTCAGACTCAGTGAAATATGATTCTGAGCTCATTAAAAAAATTTCCTTTGTCTCCCACCTCCCCCCTCACAGCTGACTGATTGCAGTTTGTTTTTCCAGAACTTCGAGGTAGTCTGGTTCTGTTTGTAGCTTTCCTTGGAGTAAAGGATGCTCAGGTTTAGACTGTTCTGCAAAATATTTCCTGGGAGTTCCATATAAAACAGTTTTATTTATCCTGTCCTGGTTTTGGCGTCTGGATTCATATGAAGGGGCAAACTGCCTTTTGGGTAAGGTACAAAAGTTATAATGAACTAATCCTCCGGTGGGGAGTTCCTTGACCCTTTCTGCAATATTTTGATACAGGAGCTCTGGTTCCCTCGGTGAGGACTGCTTTTCCAGCAATTCAGCTGCACTGATGGTAAATGCAAGACTGGTGGGGTCTTCTTTTTTGTGGTCAAGACTGCTATAGCTAAACTCATGGAGATTCCTGTAATAGGCAACTGGATCCCCTTCCTTTTGCATGTAGATTGGGTTTTGGCACATCTGTCCAACAGGAGGGGGAATGTAGTTATAAACATGTCCTTCAGTTTTATCGTGGGTCTCAGTGTTGTAAGACCCATACTGGAGCTGAAATGAACTTATATCTACGTTGTTGGCACTGCTGGGCATGCTCTGCACCCCCTTCCGGCGCTTAAGGACAAAGACAAACAGACCTGCCCCAAAACAAACAGACAAAATAAACACAACCAGCAAGCCTAAAATTAGGACAGACAGCGGAACTTCGGTGTGTAATTCTGGGTAGGAGCTGGGTGAGACACCGAGATGGGGGGTATCGGTGTTCTGGTTCATGGAGAGGACAGAAGAATCTGACAAGTTGGGGTTCTCTGGGCAGATGGCTTCTTTGCTCAGGAATTTCAGATGTTCTCCAGAGTGCTTGGTGGGAGACTCGCAGATTACTTCATTGATAACTACAGGGGGATTTGACTGCTGGTTGTTCTGGTCAGTGACTTTCTCTATCCAGTTCCTCAGCCCCAGGATGTCACACGTGCAGTCCCAAGGGTTCTCTTGGAGGTCTATCTGAATCAGAGCCGAGAGCTGGTCCAAGACTCCTCTCACAGGCAAGTACGAGAAATGGTTGTTCCTAAGGTTGAGCCTGGTGAGGGAAGTGCCTCCAAAGACATTATCAGGCAAGGATCTGAGCAGGTTGTTATTGAGAAACAACAGATGAAGATTACTCAGAGCATCAAATGTGCGTGGCAGGATCTCCTTAATGACATTGTACTCTAGGTAGAGATATTGCAGGCTGTGCAGCCCTTCAAACATGGATTGGTACAGAACCTCAAGGTAGTTGCCATTAAGGTAAAGTCTGCGTAAACTTGTGAGGTTTGTAAAGGCACCTTCTTGTATCACTGCAATTCTGTTATTTCCTAGATGCAGCAAATCCAGCGAGCTGTACTCTGTGAGATCGGTTTTATAAATGACTTGCAGATAGTTACTGGTAAGGTAAAGTTTCTTTGGACTGGTCGGCCTGGGGTGGAGATCAGAGATGTTACTTATCTTTTTCTCTTGGCAATTAACATTTAGGCCATTGTCTGAGCTCTGGGACGTACAGATGCAGCCAGCTGGGCAGGTGATGGGCACAGGAGACTTTGTCTGGTAAACCATGATAGGTCCAAATATTTGTCTGTCTTTTGACACAGAGACACGGGGGGTGGGGCGGTTCCTGGTTTTGGGTGGCCGGCTGGCTTTTGGGGCCCTGGTAGGATTGATGGCAGAGTTGGCTGTGGGCGATAGCCTCGAGATGTGTGGGTCTGAGAGGACAGGGTGTTTTTCCCTCTGGTTTGAATCGCTGGAGCTTTTCCTAGGGCAGAGATCTTGCCTGGTGAGCTGGGTCACATCTTTCCCATGAAGCCTGAAGGGGGTTTCACAGACAATCTCACCCACAAACACGGTGATGGTGTCTAGCCAGGCCTTGAGTGGCAGCAAGTCGCAGGTGCAGTTCCAAGGGTTTTCCTCCAGCTGGATTTCCATGATGCCTCCAATGTGCTCCAGCACACCAGCAAAAGGCATCATCTTCAGCCGGTTCCCCCGTAGGTCCAGGTGAGTGAGGAGCACAAAGCGGAAGACATTGCTGGGCAGGGACAGCAGGAGGTTGTCATTGAGGATCAGCACCTTGAGCTTGTTCAGCTTGCTGAATGCCCCCGCTTCAATGGCACTGATGTAATTGTAATCAGCCTGCAGGTACTCCAGACTCTCCAAGCCCAGGAAGGTGTCTTCCTTCAGCACTTCCAGCTTGTTGTTGTTGAGGTGCAGCCTCTTGAGGGTGCGGAGGCCGCTGAAGGCCCCCGTGCGGATCTCCTGCATGTCGTTGTTGCCCAGGTGCAGGGTCACGGCGTTGGAATAGTTGACGAACTCATTGGGGAACAGGCGAGTCAGTGCGTTCCCATTGAGAAACAGCTGGTAGATCTTGGACGGGGGCGGCAGGAGGAGGCTGACGGTTGTAAATCCCTTGTTTTCACAATTAATGTTCAGCACGTTCTCCTTCTCCTCGCAAGGGCAGCGGCTCTTGCTGCAAATGTCTTTGGCAGGTTTGCGACTCTCTGTCCACGAGATCCCAGCCACTGTTAACAAACTGAGCAACCAAACACCCTTCAGCATCTTTATGCGCCGTCGATCCCCGCTTTGGTACCTACAGTCAAACCTTTTGAGACAGGTAAGGAGAGAAAGAAGAAATCCCCAGTGAACACGGCCGGGAGCAGAGGCTGCACGGGGAGAGCGAAAGCAGGTCGGAAGGCTGGGGGGGAAGGGGAGCTGCAAGGCAGCGACTTCCAAACTCCTCTGGAATCCCCCCTCCTCCTCCCTTCTTTTCCTCTCGGAAAGCGCCTGCGGAGCTGCTGTGAGGGAAGCCCCGTCGGGGAGCTCCCCGAAACCCGGGTCCCTAGCGCTGGGCTCTCCGCCCGATCCTCCGCCCGTCGCGGCCGCCGCCTCCGCCCCGGCGCTGCCGGCAGCAGCACGATCCCGTCCCCGCTGCCCGTCCCACGGCCACGGCGCACCCGGCTGCCCGGCTCCCGGTGCCTGCCAGCATCTTAAACCGGGGGACGCGCGGACTGACAGCACACCCTCCCCGCCGCGGCGGCGCCCCCAGCCCGCGCTCCCCGCGCGTCCCCCGCGCTCGTACCTGCTCTCGGGGCGCCCGAGGGGGCACTGGGGGCAGTGGCCGCCGCCGAGAGCCGCCGCGCCCCGGGAGCCAGGCGCCCGGCGGCGAGCGGCATCGCCCGCTCACGCCTCGCGGCGCTGAGCGCGGGCAGTGCGCGGGGCGCGGCGCGGCGCGGCGCTTTTGCCGGGTGCCCCGCGCGGAGCCGCGCTGACGTCAGCCGGGGGCGGGGGGGACACGTTTTTCCCAGCCCCCCTGTCCCAGTCCCCGTCCCCCCCTTCCCTTGGTGGCTCTCGCAGCCGGCTCCGCTCCCGGCTCGGCTGCTCTTCGCGGGAGCGCTCTGACAGCACCTGCAGGACAGCGCGGGCACTCGGAGCCGGGAAGGGGAATAAGGTAACAAGCGGATTTACCTGGGTCCGGAGAATTTTTGGCCCCGAGTCCCCGAATCCGCGCCCTCAAAACAGAGAGCAAGTGAAGCAGCTCCTTTGGCAGAAGCCAGCCGGCAGGCGCGCACGCACCGCACACACACGCACACCGCACAGAGACACACGCACAGCCCGCACACATCCTCCGCACACGCCGCACAGACGCACACATCACACATCACACACATGCACAATCTGGCTCTCCGAGCAGCGGTGCTGCAAATCCTGATCTGGCATCAGCACCGATCCCCCGCTCCGGCTGGAGCAGCCAGCCCCCTTCCCAAACTGCCGTGCCGAGCTCTGCCCATCACACTGGTGTTCTACACGTTCAGGGAAGTTCAACACCTTCCACCAAACCGGCTGCCAGGCAGCGGCAGTCCCAAGCCTGAATCCCTGCACTCTCTGGAACGCTCCCCCGACTACCGAGCAGCCAGATTTAACCACATCTAACACCATCATTCCCACTGGCTGGATTTGTCCCACTGCCCCATTGAAATGTTGTGGTGTAGCGTTTGGCTGCCTTTAAAAAGAGCAAGATGTTGCATCTGGGTTATTGTGACTTTGCTTAAGCTCCATGCCCTGGGCACAGATCTGTGTGATGGGAAAGGATGGCTGCCCTTGGTCTCTATCTAAAGGTAAAACTTTGGGTTCACACCAGGGGGAGGGGACAAAAAGGCACTCTACAGGGAGTTTTTAAAGTGCTAGCAGGGCAGGGTGCATTATTGCCAGATTCTTATAGGGTATTATATGCACTTAGTCTCTAGAGTGTAAAGGTTTGCTGCCAAAAGAGTTCTGGAATTGGCAAAAGTGGTACTGTCATCTTGTGGTATTCTTTAGCCATTATGTATCAGAGCCCACATTTTAGGAGCAGCAGAAATGTACTGTCTATTTTTATCTCTCTTCTTGAGGCTGGGAAAGGTAACATCCTGCAGCAGCCAGCACAGATGCCTTTGCAGTGCTCCTGGACAGGAATAGTGCTGGAGTTTGTGTTTGGGATTGAAGCAGTTGCAGCTTCCCTATCTAAAATTTGGAGTGGTTGTGACAAGAGCAGGAGCATCCCACACTGGAGCATGCTTTTGGTGTGGTGCTGTGTGAATTTCAACAGGAGTGGGATTCTGAAACGCACTCAGAGCTGCTCCATTCTGACTCTATCCAGCTGAATTCAGGAGCAAAATTTGCTAAGATCAGGAAAGATCTGTGTGGCAGATCTGCTGTTTTACAACACTAATACACCAGCAGCCAGATTATTATTCTGTGAGATTTTTAGCTTGTTTTCTGCTCTGAACATGAGGATATGGTGTTTGGGGAGCAAAATTGGACTAGTTACAGGCTGTAGCAAATCCTGTTTTCAGCTCTTTCTAACATAGTCTGGGGGCATCAGCCTAAAAAGAGAAGGTAAAAGGAAACCCAGGTTGATTTATTTTTTGTTTTATTATTTTCCGAAGGGAGCATTTTCATACACACCTGGCCCACACAGGGACACGTAGAGGCTCCTTTAACCTCCCTCCATCACATCTCACCTGAGCTGCCCAGCACAGCACTGTCTGCTCTCATAGGGCTCCCTCCAACACTGCAAAAATGAAGGCACAAGTAACTCCAGTGAATTTTCCCTTGTCTCAGAGTGTGCATGTGTTTTATGTCCATGAGTTTCAGCCAGGTGCATCTTTCTGGTGAGCAAGGACCATGTCCTGGAATTGGCTTATGAGGCAACATGCACTGTGCCACTTGCTGGTGTTTACTAATTCGTGGGAAATGTGTTTGTGGCACTGCTGATGCTGCCTTGGAAGGGAGAGCGTACGCATGGCATGCCTCAGCAGTAATTACCAGATTCATGTGGGATGGAAGGAACAGCATGTTAGGGGATTGCAACAGTAATAAGACACAGAGATGATACTGATTCTATTACACTGCAAATGCATGCATATAATAACCATGGTTGTAGGAGGAGGAACAAGGATTAAAAAAAAAAAATAATAGCTTCAGCTTTTTATTTAGGAACAAAGTCCCGATTTCTCAGCATGCCTGAAGTGTTTTATAATCCCTTCAATTAAAAACAGAGTATAAAAGAACAGCTTTTTTCCTCCACCTGTTTTGAGGCCTTTTTATTTTATATGTTGAATGGAGGAACTTTTCCAGTTTGTGACTATCTGGGAGCCTCCAGGGATGAAAGGCCAGGAGGCAGGTTTACACAGCAGCCCGTGAAGGCCTGGGGAAACTCAAGGTTATGCCTGATTTGTAAGCATTGTGCAGGTCCCAAATATTTAGCTGTGTTCCCTCAATGCTCCTTTTTGTGCAGAGTCATGAAGACTCAGTACAGTTGCATAGATTATGAGACTTAATAGAACCATTGTGGCTTTTGAATCTTGCATAACCCAAGCCATCAGTTAAATTTGAATTAATTCTTCTTCAAACTAGATCATACTTCATAGGAAAAAGAAAGAAAATGAAACCCAATAACATAGCCAGGCATATTTTAGCAATTGCCTATGGTGAAAATCTGCCATCGTGTTCAGTAAATTGTTCCAATAGGTTTCATCCCCCACAGGTAAAAGACTGGGCTTTCTCTACAACTCTGCATCTAACTGTCTTCAGTTTGAAATGTTTATCCTTGTAATATCCTTGTCTGCTGGCTTAAGAGCCCTTAATTATCCCCTACCTGTTTCCCATGGGGACACTCCCAGACAGCTGCAGAGCAAGAATGAACTGAATACTTGCCTGGTGCCAGCCTTAACCTGCTTCAAACAGTCTGTTAGTCCTGTGCTCTTCCATACACCAGTGCAGCTCTTGGCTTCTGCACAGTCCTGAAGCCACCACTTTATCTGTCTGCTGGCAGGGGAAGAAAAAGCCAGATCACAGCATGAAGCATAAGCACATAAAATTTGGCACAGATCATTACCCTTCCTGCCTAGTGCACATCATGCTGTTGTCCTTCTGGGAGAGTAAATATCAAGGAGAAGAAAAAGTCTGGAAAAATGTGGAGATAATTTTCTTTCTTCACATTGTATCTGCAGGTGGATACTAAACACTACTTACACATCTTTACCTATCATTTTTTCTGGGTTTGCTTCTCTGTATATAAGTGAAGGAACAAACATATTCACCAAGTCTTGTGGAATAAAAAAATGAAGGCAGCAAGAAACAAAGCAAAAACTCTGTGAGTTGGATGGAGGGCAGGATATAAGTTTTACTAATCATTAAAATCTATTAAGGTAGCCTGAATGCTGTTGGCAAGTAAAGAAGTGTTTATTCATATGGTATAAGTAGAAGCCAGTATTGATTTCTGTGAACACATCATGATGGGTGATGCAGTAAAACAATGCGAATTTGTAAATGTAGGTATTTGCTGATCTCCTAAGTTCCTCATCCTCTAATCCTGAACTGCATATGAGATGCCTACTCCATGTAAGCTTTTAGGATTCTGAGATAATCATCATTGCTCTCCAACAAGTACCTTGTATTCTTGCTTTCTCTGTGTACATGTGTGTCTCTTTGTAGCTGGAGATAGTCTGCTTCCATGACTATGTACATTTCTGGGGTCTTTCCAATACTGTAAAGTGGATTTTTGAGCCTCACTTAAAAGGAATTCTTAAGGAAGTAAACAGATTCCAGATTTAGCAGTGAACAGTATGCAAAATACTTGTTACTTGTAATCCACAGTTTTATCTCATCCAGCAGCACTGGGGAGTGCTGTAAAGGACAGGATGAAAAAAGAGTCTCTGGCTTCAACTTCCTTTAGGCGAGGAATGAGCAGGGGATGGTGAAGGAGGGTGAGCATGAGAGGCAGGGAGGAAGGAGAGGCAGGGAGAGCAGCCTGTGCCCTCCCTGGCCCTGTGTCCATCCTGGGCTGCCCAACAGCAGCTGGCTAGAGCCCAAGAGAGGCAGAAGAGGGAAACCTTTGGGATGAAGCCTCGGTGGAAGGAGAGCTGCTGGATGAGCCAGTGTGAGGGCAGAGGGGCACTCCAGACTGGGTGGTGTCTGCTGAGTTGCCTTTTGCTGGCAATCAGTGATTGCCTGTGCCATCAACTGTAAGGAATTTCTCTGGTTTCCAGATGTGCTTTTTAGCTCCATTTCTCTCAACCATGCAAACATATGGAGAGCTGGCCTACTTCACAGAGTACTGACATTTCATGACTACCTATTGTATAAATGAAAGGATTTAATTAACTATGACTTAAAATTAGTGTGCTTTCTAACTCTTCCCTCAGTTTTTGCTTCCTGCAAGGACTCAGACCCTGGCCAAGGTTGCACATTTTTGAGACCCGTTATCTAACTGCAACATGATTTTTATTGCAAGGAGACTACATCATGATTGGTTTCAATATATCTGGGGTAATCTGTTTTATAACAGCACAGTGTGATTCTACCCTGGTGGTACAAACTGCAGCAGCAGAACTACCAGTTTCTGATTTTTTGTATCATTAATCCTGACTGTCTTAAGAGAATTTAGTGTGTTATAACAGCAGCAATATTGGTTTCAGCAGGAAATGTGGTAGAGAAGCTGTCTTTCAGAAGGCATCCCTGATAGCCTGTGCTTTGGGGATACTGACAGACCTGCCACTGTGCAATTAAGAATTGATCATTAGTTTAGATTTAGCCCAGTTTTTTTCCTTCTCAACAAGAAAAACAAATATCTACTCCCCTACTACCCTCACACCTTTTATCATAGCAAAGCACTGTGAGACAATTAATATTTATGGATGTCTTCATCCTATTCAGGAAAGTGGTGTGTCTGATCCAAAGCCCTTTGGTGTCAGTGGAAGGACTCCGACTGATTTCAGTGGGATTTGGATCAGATCTTTGAACAAATGCTCAGCTTCAAAGTCGGCACTTAGGTTTTATTGAGTGCTTTAAATATTTTTGGAAGTGCTTTGTTTCATCACGTCAATGGGTCTTTTTCTCTGATAGGAACAACGAGATGAATCTTCCTGATGATAGATATTCTGTGCTGGCATTGCTGAGCAACAAGAACAAAAAAAAAAAAAAAAAAAAAAAAAAAAGAAAAACAAAGAGAAGTGTGGGGTTTTATTTCCCCATCCTTAAAACAACAATGAATCTATTATTTATTGTGTTTCAAATATGTGTCTACAGTAATTTCTACAACTACCATTTACAAGTACATTTTTTTAGCTTTCCTCAGAGTCATAATTTATGTGTTACATGCTATGAATGTTTTTAACTGGAAATGTCCCATCATGGAAGCACAAGTGCACACAAGTGGTTTTAGTGTCTTGTTTAAATTATTGTGTCTTCTTGCCTTACTTCAGTGGACAGGGTGTTCATATTTGCATAATGCTGTTGATGTATGGGTATGATAAACATTCACTGCTGAAAGTCTGGTGAGCTGATGTGAGAAGTTTTTTCCCTTTAGATTTTAGTAGTAAAAAGAACAGAAAGAAATCTCTTCATATCATCATTTTTATGGGAATGAAGTTGAAAGAATACAGATTCCACTGTGCTAATGACATATCTAGAAATATGTGAGGAGCAGGAGCAATGGGTGAAATTCAGTCCTGGGCAGAGGGCCAGCCTAGAGTGATTCATCATGAAAGACCCCAATTAAGACCTCAAAACAGGGCTTAAGTGAGACTTCAGTGCCCTATGCCTTGAGCTGGCTTTCTGCAATAGTGGAAGAAAGTTCCTCCAAATGAATTATTCATCATAAATAATGCATTCTATTAGTTTAGCCTATTTTTCTTGATTCCTTGAATTTATTTAATTGAAATTACTCACCAAATAATTTCTATGAATAATCATGGCCTGAGGATTATTTTTGAGCAGTTCATGGTGAGCATTTCATATTCCACATTCAGAATGAGAGCTGTGTCATTGAGTTGTCATTATGCACAGAGGTCACATAGTTCTGGTTTCGCTTCAGAAAAAAATGAGATGAGTAGAAAAGAAACGACATTTTTTCAGACTCCATGTGCTCCCAAAAGTTCCTTCCATTAAGTTAATTCTATGAGATGTTTGTGACTAGTTGCCCACTGAAGAAATAATTGGGCAATCATTGGCTTTTGTTTTTCACCTGGTTTCTGAGAGGAATGTAATTCTGCATGTGCACAGGGTGTGTGCACACCTGGCTATCAGTCAAGGTCCCCTCCTTCCATCAAAGAAATGTGCACAGGGTGTGTGCACACCTGGCTATCAGTCCCCCCCTCCCTTCAAAGAAGTTTTGAACCAAATCTGCTGAAAGGTGATGCTCTGAGCAGTTTTAGTTTCCCACTCCTCCAGTGGAGAAGTGACTGAGGATTGCCCCAGGAGGGTGGGAGATTTCAGCCTGGCCTCGCTGAGCCAGGTCTGGCTGAGCTGGGGCTCATTTCCCCTGCAGCCCCACAGTGCTGGGCTGGGCACTGGCAGCCACAGGGGGTGGATAATTCACCAGAGGTTTGGCTGCTGCTGAGCAGAGCTCCCACAGCCTTGGGGCTGTCTCTCCAGCATTCTGCCCTCTCTGGTGGGCTGGGGAGGAGGAGGGTCCTGGGGAGAGCACTCAGCCAGGGCAGCTGGTCCCAGCTGGCCAAAGGCGTATTCCACACCACGTGGTGTCTGCTCAGCACTAAAAGTTAAAAGAAGGAGGAGATGACATTTGTTACAAGGGTGTTTATTTTCTGGAGCAGCCAGTAATGAAGACCTACATCCCAGGAAGTGGCTGGACAGCACCTGCTGAGAATAATTTATTTTCCTTTGCTTCCACATGTCACTTTGCTTTAGTAAACCACTTTTGCTTTTATCTTGACCCACAAGTTTTTCCAATGATCAAAAATTTAACTGTCTGGGAATTAAATACTTCAATTTTTGAGTAAACAAAAACATTCCCTTTTCAACATCCCTCTAGCCAGACACTTCACTGTCTCTGAGCAGTAATAATTTACCTGAAAAATACCCTATAATATTTGTCTTGTGGAGGCTGGTTGCACACATGCTGACTTTGAAGCATGATGTATAACTGCAAGTGGCATGAAAAGAAATTGATGAGACAATTAGAACTTGTGAGAATGGTGGCTGCATTAATTTGTCGGAGAGAATCACTTATAAAGTATTTCAAATTCCACAGAAACCTTAAAATTTATTTGGCATCTGAAGTAGCTCCCTGAGTTGTTATTTCACAAAGCACAAAATAAACATACATAAAATCCTGACCTAGACTTCAGCCAGAGACAAATCTCCCTTTGGCTTCATGGGCCAGGATTGCAGCTGGCTTCCACCCTGGGGACTTACACACAGACACACAAATCTTGAGTATCTACTCTGATGTTTTATGGTGAGAGGTAGGTGCTTGGCTAGGAAATAGGCATACTCAGAATCTCCTCTGCTACTGACAGTGGTCAAACTCAAACAGTGCTTAAAACTGTTTGATGTCTTTGCTTTGTTTACCTGGCCTTGGATTTGCTTTCCTGGCTGTCTTCAGAACCATCTCTGGCTTGATGGATTCATTCCAAAGCAAATCAGAAATATGCCAAACGTGCACATGAACAGAAAGGACAATAGGAAGGGAAGGAGTTAGTTAGAATAATACCTCTGCTTTATTGCAGTCATTGGGGTCTGGATGCTGAAGATATTTAGTCATCCACTTTCCAGCCTAAATGCCAGGGGATGGTGGGAGACACCTGAATCTGTGGAATAGTCCGTGGATGAGTGTGTGTCCAAATGCTGCACAGCATGGACCTTGTTCTTTGTGTGGTGCCTTTCCAGCCCCTGAGATTCGGTGTGAAGTGGAACAGCTTTGGCCTCAATATGAAGAGTGTGTATGCATTCCCTACCTCTTGTGGCATTTCTTTCCATTCCAAAGCATATAATTTTTGAACAACTGCCCACCCTTTATATGACCTCTTTTTTATCATCTATTAGTCTTTTTCCTGTAAAGCAATAAAATCCTTTGCACAGCAGGAGATTTTTATGTCCACTGTGTGCCTGAGTAGCAAGTAAAGCTGGGAGGGGAAGAGGATAGCACAGTTAGCCTTGGTAATCAACTGCGCCTTGGAATCTGGAAAATCCATTTGCACACATATTTGCTCAGAGTGTTTTTGCTTTACAACTGCTACACTAGGTAGCATTTGAGCTTTCTGATTAGAAATATTGTTGCTTTGGCACACAGAAGTGTTTGGCTCTATTATTTCTAGCTGGTGTTACTGATGCACTTAGAATTCTATAGAGCTGAGGTCCCTCCTTTGTATATATTTACTTATGACCTGTCCAGTGGTTCAGATCATCTCAAGTATAAGCACTTCAATACCTTCCTTTTTAGAGATGTGTCTTTCAAAAGCCTCTCTTGTCTTATGACAACTACCTTTGTCTTTTGACAATTTTTTTGTACTAATACAAATATCTTAAATATCTTTTCTTTTGGCAGAATACTTAAACATCAACAGCTAACAGGTGTCATTTGGCAAATCACAGCTTACATGATACCTGTAGCAGAATTGGGCTCATGGCAGATGCATTGCACCTACGAGTTTCTCACCCCAAAAATTCTAGTTGTTATTTTTTATCCTTTCTGGCATTAAAATTTGTATTCAGCATTAGTATTTTGATACCGCAGGAACATCTGATAACATGAGTCATGAACCAGCCCTCATTGTTGTATTGTTAGCTGTTGTGCTTATCTCTTTCTTTCTCCTCTAGAGTGCAAGTATAACTGTGAGGAGGGGGTCATATCATTTTTGTTCCATACCTTAAGAGCTTTTGTAACATGAAGGCTTAGATCTAGAATTATAATTGTGTGGGATGCTGTATGCACAAGCAGAATGACAGCGCTTGCCAGGTAGCTTACAATGATGTAGTGAGAATTTCGCTCTTTTTTAAACTGAATGTGGACATAAAAGATGCACCTATCTCTGAAAGATAGGTACAATTAGATTGACAACTTGTATGTCAGGCTTCTTGTTGGTGTCATTTAAAATTGCTGAAACGCCGTGTTGCCACTCCCTCCCTTCTTCCATTCCCTGAAATGAGGCTTATACTGGAAATGCTGACAAGACCCTTATCATTTGAGATGGCACCATGCACAGCTTTAAATACTGGTTATAAATGTTAATGCGTTATCTGAATGATATTTTTTCCACATGTAGGCAGCTCAGGATAGAGTCTCAGTAATAAATTTAACGAGTTCAGGGGGAAGACGCAGTATGCTTATGTGAGTATTGTAATGATTGGCATTTTTGCAAACAGCATATGATAAGTGGTGCAATTTTATTTTCAAAGTTTAATCAATAGAGAGCTCTTTGATATTGCCATGTACTTTGCAAATAGATGCTTCCTTGAGATGACAACAAAACAACTTCTGTTTCATGGTGTGTTTACGCTTAGGGTTTAATCAATCTGCTTTAGTGATTGTCATAAATTTTGATATTCCAAAAATTAAATAAGGGCTATAAAATAATTATGCTTCATGGTGGCGTCCTTTTGCTGTTAGCCTGGGTCATCTGGCTTCACAAATGTCGAAAAGGACTCAAAGTCCATCACTGTGCCAATTACAAGAGCATGGGCTATGTACCAGTTTATTCTCATTTATTGTAAACCCACACCAGCTGTTGTAGAGGAAATTGAGGTGGATCTTCAAGAGCTTAAGAAGGACTTTATGAATGTCTTGTGTTAGCTTTCGGGAATGAATTTCCTGTCAGATAAGAGGAGGCAGAAATGACCCCTACGTTTCTCTGCAGCCTCCCCCATAATTTTGATCCACATGGGTCACAGGAGTGGCTGCAGCTCCTTCTGTGTGAGCACAGTAGTGCAAACCCCCCAGAGCAGCTCCTTCAGTGAGCCCCAGCACCAGCACTGGTGCTCCCCAGGGAGGCTGAGAGGAGCAGAGCATCCCTGGCCTTTCTTTGGGACATTTCAAACCAGCAGAGAGGACTTTGGGGGATTCCCACTGCTCTGGGTGAGCTTTGTTCTTGCTGAGCAGAGCCCCACGGGCTGTGTCTCTTTAGTTCTTGGAAACAACAGTAGCACTGGAAAGCGGAAGCTGGAAGATGATTTCGCAAGCATTTGAAGGCTGACCATGTCCACACGGAGCTGTGGTGCCAGCCCAGCTTGTCCTCCCTGTTGCAGCAGATACTCCTGCTGGCCCCACAGGAGCAGTCCCAGGGAAGCCTGCCTGGAACACTGTAAACGATTGATTGGATGTGGCAGCAGAAGGACACACTCCATGAACTCGGAGATAACCTTTGGCAGGGAATTCTCTCTGTCACTCTCAGCCTCTCTGATAAAAATACAGTAACTGGTAGGCTTTTGGGAAACGAGGAAGCTGGAGCCTTTCAGGTGATTTAACCTGAATGTAGCAGAGTGCCACGAGCACTGAGGCAGAACCTCCAGAGATGGCAGCAGGAGATCTGTGCCAGGCACCACTGCAGGGAATGACCCTGTGGGATCCTGATCTCAGCACAGAAATTCCTCCAGAGCCATGAGGGGTTTTGGCAGGCTGACAACAGTGTAAGATCAGGGTGTATGTGTGCTGTGCATACCTGATGAGTTGTTGTAGATGCCTGTGAAAAAAAAATTGGTCTTTGAACATTTGTTTTTAACAGTTTTTACTTGCAGCAAGAAGACACTGTTTCAACATCAAGATACTGCAGCTTCAGCTGGAGTTCCACTTATGTTCGTACAAAGATTCAAAACAATGTCATAGAGAGAGCAAAGTGGTTTTACTCCTTTTTATACCATTTTGTTTTGTAATATGTGTATGTGTGTGAGCTTTGTATGTGCAAATATATACATGTAAGTACGTACATCTGCTTGTTTAAATAACTGGAGTTGTGCTTTGCAGTCCCTTAACCAACATCAGTTGCTGTGCTGCCTTTGTAAATATGCTGTAATGGCTGATTCTTTTGCATTCTTTGTGCTGGCCTTGCTTATGCTGAATAGCAGCTGACACTTTAATTGGGATGGCTGAGCTCAGTGCATTTGCCTTTGGAATTGGACACTTTTCAGTGCAAAGAGAGTGTACCACAGACTGACTCTTCTGCCTTTATCCTCAATCAAAACTCCATTAAATCAGACCTATAGTTTGTGGCATTCTCCCTGGGACATTCTCCCTTGCATTGAAATCCATGGGAAAGGCTAGAGACATCGTTTTTAAGGTTAATTAGGTCCTGAAAAGAATTAACTGGATTTGTTTTCTCTATATTTTTTCTCCTATTTTTAAGAAATTTTTTAATTACCTTCATCTTTGTTGGTATATTCAGATACACTTTTCCCTTTATAGGAAAAAATTTACATACTTTTGTGTTTATTAAAAGCCATTTTGATAGACAGATTCTAATTCTCATTTTAAACAAAAATTAGTATAGTTCTTGACATTGTGTTAAAATTTAGGCATCAGATATTAACATATATTAATGTGAGTTGTACAGTTAATCTTTATTTTTGTTTGACTGACTGCTAACATTATTCACTGCTTAAGCACTAAATGTGAATTTGATTTCCAGTTGGCTACACTGTGGAAAATAAAGGAACAAATAGTTTAGGGTATGACAATTCAAAAATTCTTTGGTGGAGGTGGCAGTCTCAGAAACCAATTTTTTTTTTTCAATATTGTTTTCAGGTTCCCATAATGAATCTGCTGTGGACCCTACTGTTGATTAAGAAAGGTAAATACTCTCCTTTGGCTTTTGGCTGCATGAAAACATTTCTGTATCAATATGATAACAATAGTTTAGTGACTGGCCTGTGGGCCAGGAAAAACAACCCCTCTGTGTCCCTAAAGAGGGTTCCCAAAGCCTGCCTAACACTGCCAGCAGAGGCAGTCTCCTTGTAGAAGACCATGCAAGGTTTGAGGCAGGAGAAAATTGTTGGCTGGAGTCAGACTCATAACTTTCTTCTTTTTGTTACTGAAAATAGAGCTATTTATCATGCTTACCCTTCAATGTCAATATACATGAAGAATAGAATGTGTTGTAGGAGGGAGGAGGGAGATATCAACTTGTTCTTTTACTCAATTTTAGATGAATTGATTTTGCAGGGGAGTAAATTTGTATTTGTAGTCCTCCTCCCCATTCCAGGTTTCCTTGTGTTGCATTCACTTCCAGCCCTTTCTCCCACATCTCTTCAGAAATAACTGGCTTCTTAGTTATTTTCAGTAAAATTCAATTCTCTTAACCCTTAGCAACAATCCAGGCAGGAGAGGGTTTGAGCAAGTTCAAGAAAGACCCTACAATGTCAGAATAATAACATGGTTCTTCTCATTCTAATGGCATTCCTTGCTCCTTGTTAGATTAAAGAAGTTTTCTGTGACTTTTTTCCTCTTGCTCTACAGCACACTTCAGTCCAAAAATGGCAACGTTCTCCATGGACTGCAGGATTTTCTTCTTGATTCTTTTCTTCTGTTGTTATGATCTCTTTTTTCTCATCTTAGCTCTGGCTTTTGGTTTTACATCTGTTGTGCTGAATGTAAAATGTTTGGAAAGAGCAAGAATTAACAGAGACTGACAAGGTATATTTCAGATCAATCATGTCACACAAAAAAATATTAATAAAATAATAGTCAGACTATAAGAGGCACAGAAGAGGGAGTTGTGGGAATGCTGAAGAAAAGTGGGGCAAACTCCAGTTATAGAGCGTGGCTTGGAGATCCTGCTCTTCTGTCATGTCTGATATCCACAAACTCTCCCTCAAAGCCACAGTGTGGTGGTTCCCAACAGGGCAAAGGCAGGCAAGCAGAAGCTACTGTAAGAACACAGGTCCTTGCATTTTTCTTGGTGTTTCAGTGCTTTATTTGCATGAGCACCCACTGGGTTCAGCGCCAATGACCCACTGGAGGTGCTGAATTAATGAAGCCATAGAGTCAGTCAAGCTTGGCTTCAGAAATTATTGGGACCATTACTAGATCTTGGAGTTTTACTTGTTCATCCCAGCTGTATTTCACTCTTATGAAATACACTGAAGCCTTTCACACCTGCTGCCACCTCAGAGTTCTTCAATACAGCCTCATTTGATGCTGCTTCAGGCATCCAAGAGCATCAGGAGAGTCACTGATTTCAGCCAGCCTCCAGAACATCCTCAAATCCTGGCATTCCTGCTCTCATAGCTTTGGGGTGCTGCAGGAATCAGTTGACACAAACAAACACAAACAGATTAACTGGAGGTACAAAGCACTGAGGTATGATTGTTCACAATTATTTAGTGAATTTTAATGGCAGCTGAGTCATGGATTCCCCCTGTGGCTTTGAAATTGCCAGAAAAATAAAGTGGTGGGTTTATTTGACATTCAATGCAGAACTACATTTGGTATCTGTGCTCAGGAACCTTGACAGTGGCTCAGAAGCCCCTTGCTCTGAGCAGGGGCAAACACAGAATAGGGTGGTCATTGATCCAGGTGTAACTGCGAGTGAAAGTTTCCTTGATGACATTGGTAGCAGAACACAAAAGCACAAACCCAATCTGTTAGATAATTTCTTTTGCAGAAGTTGCAAAACAAGTTGGTTGGTTGTTGTTTGGATTCCATACAAGGGAGTGTCTGATAAGGAGTTGTTTTTATGCTAAGTCAAGATATTTTATGTGATTGCTTAGACTCAGAAGAAAGCTGTATTAACAGACCTTAGCAAGTTGTGGAACTAAAGCCATCCTTTTCTGGCACCTCCCAAAAGCAGTGTTTTACCTTGCTAACTGGCAAAATGCCATCTGAGCAGGGCAGCTGAGGCAGAAGACAAATACTGTGGCTGGGTTCATCTAATGTGTTTGTTGAGGTCAAATCTCCTGGAAGGCAGTGGAACAGAGGTGCCGTGTCCTGAGTTTCTGAGACTTCACCTGCTAATTGGATAGACTGTCTCTGCCTTAGTGCTGATCAGAGTTAATGCCCAAGATCAAAAGATAGCTCAATGAAGATAAATTTGCAGCATGAGAGAATTTGCCATGTATTTAAGTTACTGAAATACAGAATAAGCGGGGCACTGGTATTATGTAGGTGTGTGTAAGAGTGTTGTTAGGTAAGATCCTGAGGCACTCGTGGAATCTGAACAGTTGGACATAGGGTTTAAGGAAAATTAAGTGTCCTAATTTGTGTTTGAAGTTATAAGCTCTTCCCAATACATTAAAATTCCTCCTTCAAATTCTCTAGAAATGATCCCACATCCCTAGAACATATCATAGGACTTTCTGATTGCTGTGGAATTTTTCCACCACCATAAGACATTGTAAAACTGAGACAAAACTGGTTCTGCAGGCCATATTTTGTGATACAGGGAATTCTGACTGCAAAAAAATCAGAGGAACTCCTGCCACACAGGTGTAGGAATGAGGAAGCACAGTGTTTGGGATAGTATCCCTCCTTTTACAGTAGTCAGCAAAGTTTTCTCAAACCCCTTTTCTTGCTATTCAGACACTTTAGGATATATGGCAGGTGAAGGCTTTTGAAATAGAGTGAAATCTAGCTTGGAATCATGGGGGAGCTTTATTTAAACCAGGTTATGTACACACACAATTCCTATACCAACAACATACTTTTTGCCCATAGGAAAAGAAAAGTTTTCTCTAAATTTGCAGCCAATACACTCTGTTTGCATGTGTTACACTTTCAGGGCATCAAGCAGTGATCAGCAGGCTAAGGCTGGAGGGGACTGACACTTTCTTTGTGCTGCAGAACCTTCTTATGAGGTGTAAGACTACAAGGAGACACGGAGATTGCTGAGGAGGTCTGTACAGGTAGTGCTCACCATCCTCTGAAGGGAAGAAGAATGGTTATGCAGAGCATGAGAGCCACTGTTCAAGGTAGCTAGAGCCAAGCTAGGGTCCAGCAGGAGCCTATTGTGGTGTGTGTGTGTTCTGCTGCCTCATTAACAGCTCTCATTGTGCCTCCAGTGCCCTGACCCTTGATGTCCTGTGAGCATGAGGATGCTTTCAGGTTTTTGCCTCATCTACTTCTTCCTGGTCAGGTGGCCTGTAGCAAACACTGACCAAATGTCACCCACCAAGGGCTGCCCTCTGGTCCTGACCTCCTGTCAGGTGGCTCATCACCTGCCCCAAGGTACAGACAGCTCCTTGTGCCCCAGTTGTTCTCTCACATCAAGGGATCTCTTCAGCTTTAATGTCCTGTCCTGTACTTCCTGAAGATCCATCCCTGGCAGCCCTCCATGGCAGCTGACCACTCCCCTCCCTTTCTTACAGCCTCTTGCACTGCATTGCTGCGGTGCCAGCGAGATCACAGCTCATCCCAGAACCTTTGTGGCTCCTGTTTGTCCCCTGTAGTGTACAGGCACTTACTGGGGATCATTGTGAACCACAATGAACCAGTACCAGGCGTTGCACCCTGCCCAGACACGTGTCCAGCAGCAGGGCAGCTGCAACAGAGGCCAGCCAGCCCCAGAAGGACTTCTTGACCTGCACAGCTCCACTGAAGCAGTTGACATTGAGGGGCAGACACTTTCTCAGTGGCTCAGACACCTGCTCCAACACTTTGGTTGTGCTGCCCTGCACTCGGGCAGGTGTGTGAGCCCTGCTGCCTGTTGGTGTGGTGTTTCCAGGTGTACCAAGAGCATAGGATTTACCAAAACCATGACCTGAGCCCTCAGTGCAGCACTCATTAGCAGCAGGCTCAGCCCTTGGCTCTCCCTGGTGCATACTAAAGACTTGTTTTCTTCCTTCCATGGGAATTGTCCCCACACGCTGCATCCTCAGCCACTCCTCCTGTGGGGTGCCCAGGGCACTGAGCAGCACCCAGGGCACCTCAGAGGTTTTAGTGGGTTACAGATGATCCCATGTACAAGGGGAAAAAAGGAAACTCACTTGTTCAGAAGACTGTGCACAGGATTTATGATAAGTAAGATTTTGCTCTTTTTTCCTCTTAGTGTGCAGGCCCTTTTTCATAAGTTCTCTGCTGCCTCGGGTTGAGACAGGATGCCCTTTATGCTGGCAATATGATGCTATGGAGCTGGCAGCCTTCCTTTTTCACAGCCCCACACTAAATGCAGGGCAAGCAGGCAGGGGAAAATAAATCTGAAAAGGGAGAAGGTTGTGCTGTTCTAGTTTCCCTTCCCCTCTTTTCTGCCTGCTCTTTTCCTCAGGTCTTTTGCCCTGCTATAAATGCAGGTAAAAGCCTCCAGTCACAATGAGCAAAATGAAGAGAGCCACGGGCTCAGGCAGTATGTATCTACTCTAATTTCTCTTTTCTTTCTTCTAGTAATCCAGACAAGACTTGCATGTTTTCTGCTCCATTCTTTGGGTCAAGAACACACTGGTTAATAGCCAATTATTTCATACCCTAAGGAAATTTTGGCAAAGAAGTTCCTGGGAAGAGTCAACTTGTTTTGGGAAATGAGACTAATATTCTGTAAGTGAGATATTTCCATTTGCTCTCTTTTGCGGTAGTGTCCCATCTCAGCACAAGGCTGAATTTATTGCTGTAATAGCTGTGATTCAGACAAAGCATAATCTTTTCCCAGAGTTGGTTTTTAGTTTTTTTTTGTTTTTCACAAAAAGTGAAGTTTTAGCCAGGATACTATAGCAAAAATTTCAGTTAGGTAATTAAATTCTACTTATTAAAAATTTCCCTTTTAAAATTGATCCCAAACCACTGGTTGCTTTTCCTTTGAGCACTTTTAAAAGGTTAATTCACTTTAAATTCACAGCTTTCCAAAGTCTGAAGCCTGCTGAAATTTTTCTGGACTGCTTAAACCAGAATGTGCAGTCCCAGCTAAGATATCTAAAGGTACATTTTTGCATGTTTAATTGTTGTTGTTTGTATTCTTGATTAGACACAACTCATGTAGACTCAACCTATGACTAGCAGAAGTAAACAGAGTTATTTGCATAGGAAAAACAAGCATTATTTAAAACTATTTTTTAGTATGAGTAGCAGAGACCATGAATAAATTCAATTTGTATATCAAGGGCTGTTTTACATGTACTAAAATCCAATAGTGAAAAAATAGGCTGAAAGATAATCTGAGGCAAACAGTCTGGAACAGCAACCCAGAACAGATGATCCACAGTATAAATTACTGCAATTTATTTTTTTAATTTACTTGTGCTACTTTATTATTGTTTATTCATTTGATAGATGGCATTTAATTTCAGTTTGAGAGCTTCAGGATGAGTGTTTGATGCTAGTGGTTGGAATTTACTCCTGGGCACAAAGCCAGTGTGCCACGGCCATGTTCCAGTGATGCCCTCCAAGCTGTGTTTTAGTGGCCTTTTGTTGCCCTTGGGGTATGTTTTACACAGGAAGCTTAAAACCTAATGCAGGCCTGCAGCTCACTTGCTGGAGCAAGAGAAAGATGATTTTCTCTCTTTCCTGGTCTCTGCAGCAAGAAAATCAAATTATTGGATTACTGGCCCTTCGATTGTGCTCAGCGCAAATAGTTCAAAAGCCCATTGTACTGGAGACCTTTGAGATGAAATGTAAATGGATAAAGAAAACAAATGCATTAAATTGCTCTAATATGTCAATAGTGTGCTATTACCTGATTAAGTGAAATGGCTATGACTGTTCTTCTAAACAGCCTGATCTATGTAAGACATCTGCTGCTAGACTGGCCACGTGAAAAAACAAACAAAAAACCAACAAACCAATAAACCCAAAAAGGCACCCACAGGAGCCTACTAAGGCATAAATTAATGCAGATTTTCTTTCCTTGCTTATTTTTATTTCTGGAAAAGAAAATCAAAGCAAGCAGATCAATTTTGTGCAGGGTTAAAATTGCAATTACCCAGGGATCTGTGCAGTACATGAAATATTTGGGCTGATAGATTAGAACCTGATGCTGTGTTCTACATATACCTTTGTATACATTGGCTTGAACTTTAAATTTCCTGCTTTCTGCCACTTTTTTTACTTGCACATGTGTTTTATGTATTTATTTAGGGCTATTTCCTATTTGTTACAGTGTATTTTTAAGACATTATATCAGCTAAGAGTGGGAGACGCATCTAATAGATTTTAAAGTAGGTTATTGTTGTAATTTTTGTGCATATTCACACATACATATCATTATTCAAATGTCACTCCATTGTGCAGAATAAATAGGTCCACAGGAAAGTGTAGGTAAGATAAATTCATGTACTTTACAAAGTGGAGAAAACTTCTTTAACAACCAAGGATTCAATTCTTCCATTTCATATTAGGCTGGTGGGTTTCTCTACAAGTTTCTTGTTAAAATTGTTATCTTACTGTCCTTTTTGTATTTATGTGTCCACAGAGCCATAAATAGCTATTGAAACACAGTTTTTACTGTCACTGTCACTGTGTTTGCATTTCTTTCACTCCACAGTTTTGATGAAATCAGGGTAGCACTTGTGTGCAAGTGCCAAATATGTGAGCACATATTCTAATGACTTGGGTTTCAAATGGAGCCTCCAAAACTGACTGATAAAATGCACATTAAACTAGAGGCTGAGATACATTTTTGTAGCTTGTTGATATTCTAGCACATACTGGTATTCATAAGATAATAAATGTGAAATGGATTTGATGCTTACCCACCTGAACATTCTGAGTTAAAAAAAAATAAAAGAGATTGATAGACAATGCCTTCTGTCTTTTACAACTAATAAGCTTCTAGTTCATTAAGTTATTACATGCCATTTCTCATCTGAAAAATATAATCCATAATTCAGTTTTTCCCAGAGTTTCACATTCTTTAATTCTACAGAGTAAATCACCAGAGCACATTTTGTCAATAAAGCTTCTGTTTGGTAGGGGAAGGAGGGGGCAGTTAAGTAAAGTAATATGAAATGCAATCTGTTCTTTTTGTCAGAGGTCATTTATTTGCTTCAATGTTGCTTTTATTCTATTTATACATTCACTAAATTATGATTATTGTGGAAAGTCCATGGTTATTTACTTCATTATATTTAAAATGTTTTACATTTTGTTGCAGGCTCTTACACTTGGGAATCTTTAGCATTATCTTCAGAAGTAAACTGTGCTTTTGCAATGAATCCTTGACAATGTATTAGTTCAGCTCTGCATTTACTGAGGGATAAAAGCTTTCTTCTGTGAGCAGTGGGAAAGCCACAGAGGCAAACAAAAAACCAGCCATGTTCTGCAGCCCTGAACCAAAAGACTTGTCACTTCCTGAGCCAGAACTGCCCAGCACAGATGCAGGCAGCCAGTGACACCTTCAGCATGGAAAGTTATATGGGACTAATTTGTGTCCTAGACCAAGGTTCCAGCACTGCTCTTCTCACCAGGGCTTGAGGAGGGATTGCTGTGCTCTGTGTTGAGTATAATATATGGTATCTATTTGCAGAAAATACAACCTGGTGATAAAATGCTTGCCTAGGGAGTGGGATAGAGTGGTCCAGGCTCTTCACAGCTTGCAGCTATTTAAACCCATTTTTGCTGTCCAGAGAAACAGGCAATCATGACAGGGGGAGAAAAAAGCAGTGTGCCCTGCCCTCCCAGCCCTGGCATTTGGGTGGATGCTGTGCCAAGGTTGTAGCTGATGAGAGCAGTGAGAAAGCACTCCCTAAGGAGGGGCTGAGGCTGAGAGCTGGCAGGGGGAGCAGGGCAAAGAGGCTGCCCTGCAGTTTAGTTCTGTTTTGGGGTGGGGTAACCATTGCATTACCTTCCTTGGGGAGGTGTTGCTCTAACCCTGGGCTGGCTCAGAACCTGATTTCTTCCCTTGTCTGCCCATATTCTGATTACAGCCTGCCTTTTTCCTTGCAGTGGAAATTAGCAGTTGTGAGCAGTTGTCATTTTCAGCAGAGGGAGAAGCAGCCATTCCCTGCCCCAAAGTGTCCCCTGGGTGTATGGTTCAGTTTCTGCAGGCATCCAGGAATTAGTGTCACCTCTACAGGTGAACGAAAGTCAGAGTCAGTCTGAGTAAGGAGGGAAATGAAGGAGGGTAGCACTGAGCAGGAATATTCAAGCCTGCACACTGCTGGGAGGAGGTGTTGTGTAACATTTTAACCAGTCCAGATTGGTCCAAAATGCTCTGACGCTGTATTATTGTACTTTCCTATGGGCTGGTACTTCTCATTATATTTTTAGTTAACAAATACAAAGGTGATTGTTGCAACTGAAGGATAATGGTGCCTTTGGAAAGCACTATTTTAAAATAAAATGTTGTAACATGGTGCTAAGACAACAATCTAATGGGGTTACTGCTCATGACAATTGCTGACTGTGAATTATAAATGAGAGAAAAATGGGAAACATTATTTCAATGGGAAATGTAATAAATGAAAATAAGCCAAAAGTCTTTAATTGATCCTTTCCCCAGAGATCACTCAGAAGTATTCTCATGCTGAAAAATCCATCTTTGAAGAAGATGCAGTTCCTGTGTGTTCAGTCTCTGCAGTGGTCCCTGACAGCTACAGCAGAGCAGGCACTTCTAGACCCACACTGGTGCTCACTCTTGGGCTTGAAAACCCTGTTCAGGATATATCCTGTCTTCCCAAAATGGGAATTATGCTGCTGGGGCTGTGTTAGTGCCCTTAGCTAACCTCTGAAAGGAAGAGTCCCTAGACCATCATGGAAATGAATGAATCAACAATGCTTTTGCCTTATCAAAGCAGTTGTAAAATCTGATTTTTCTAGATAGCTAGGTAATGAAATATTCAGTATTCTGATGGAGTTTTTTAACCCACTGTCACTCTTGTCCATGACTGTAGCCTATATAAATTGATTAGCAGTTTATTACTTTTGTACTTAATATATAAAAATTAGCAATGAGCTGGAAACACTGAAAATATTTTCAAGAACCAGAGAAGCAGACTGGTAGCTGTGAGTCTTCTGTGACTACTGACACCTCCTGAGAGACCCTTACACTGAATTTATCCAGGACTTTTGAGCTTGTGTTTTATGTTCAAATAAATAAATAAATAAATTTATTATCTTTCAGCTTGTTGCTTTTTTATCGGGGAAAATTTTAATGAGAAAGTTTAGCTCATCAGTGTTAAGTTTTCTATTAATTAGGTGAAAGTGATTTTCTTCTGCATGCAGTTTCTGTTATCTGGCACTCCTGAGCTAGTGGGTAGCATCCACAAATAGTGCTGTCCTGCTTTAATCTTTTCAAAAAACAAAAAAAAAGAAGGTCTAAGAAGTTATTGACTACTATAGAATTTACATTCTGTGGGAACAAGTAAAATGACATTTAAGAGCTGCATGTTGTTTCTGTAATTCCAGAACTGGAATAGATATGCTCAGCCTTTCTGCTGTAGTATATACTCTTTCAGTAACCAGACAATTTATGATGCAAAATAATACATTTGACAGCATAAATGAGTGATCTGGTCACATCCACTAACTTAAGCATGTGGTTTTGCTCATTGTTATAAAAAACAAACCAAACCAAATTTCCATTCCTAGCCAAACCAACACTCATTCCTGGCCCACTAGTTATTTTTTCATGGTGGTTGTTTTTTATTTTACAGGCCTATAAAGTGCTGCTATGGAAGTCACTTTTTTTTCCCTACTGAGTGAATAAATTACAAGTCCTGGAGCAGTGCTCAGTGTGCTGTAATTCTTGGCTATAACATCTATGAGATATGTTTAAACTGAATGATCCACTGCTCAGAGGAGTGATGGCTTCTTTTATAGCCCTCTTGTTCCTGCAGACAGTAAACCACTCAAATAGACCATGAAGACAAGGGCAAGCTCAACATATTCTCATCTTTCCTGGAGTTGCATGTACTTTTGGCTGTGCTGTGGGACACCTTACACCTCACACTTTCAGGACTAAGTAGTCTTGGCATTAGTGGTGGTTTTGGTTTTTTTTTTCTCCAGTATCTATTTTGAATTATAAAACTCTGATGATTTCTAGAAAAGTTTATACCTCTCTCTGAAGCAGATACAAGCTTCAAACTCATATGTAACCTATATGTATAAAAACCACTTTGAAAGATGTTATTGTTCCTTCCAGTGTTTTTTTCTCCATCTGCACAGAAAATGTTTTTCCACTCCCAGGCAGACTCTTCTGTTCCTACCTCTTATATACTCAGTCACTTGTAAATGCAGAGCATTATTGTACAGAAGAAGCTTTTTCACAGACTCCATGACTTTGACAATTACACTTATTGTAATTTTTTCATCTCTCCTGTCCTTCCTGACAGATCCTGCAAGATTATTTTATCCATTATGTGACCTTCTTACTTGACATTCCTTTGTCATTGCTCTGAATCCAGGCACAAAGGGCTGAAGAAGGTTGGGGTGTGGAGGAAGGGAGAGGCCAGGATTGTTACCCACAGCTCCCAAAGCAGGTGTGCCTGGGCAGGGCTGGGCTCTCACACTGCAGCTAAGGTAATTGCATTGCATATCTATTTAAATGCTAAAGAATAACACATGTGCTCACACCCTCCTCATGGGTTAAACTGTCTTTCATTCATAGGAGCAAGGTGACATATAACCCTTTCTTATACTCAGGCTGGAAGTTGTGATTGAAAATCCCCACTCTCAATACCTCTTGCCCAGACTTTACTGGGTTTCTACTAGTGAGTAGTATGCTTTATAATTTTACTGTTTTCATGTATTTAAATATAATGTCTCTTTAGCTACTAACTTTATTTTCCTGTTTAATTTATTCTCCAGATTCTCTGGCCTTCAGTCAATGCACTGAGTGATTAAATTATTATCCCAGTAATGAGATTTGACACAATCTATGCCAGTTACCTGTGTGACCTGCTAAGTAGGTTAATTGGCAACCCTGAATAATTATCACCCACCTCATCTTGCTGACTGAGAGTCTGACAAATAAATGAAACATAAAAATGCTGAAAATGACACATCATTTTTAATTTCAACTTCTGAATTGTTTCAAAGAAGCCTTTTACTTAGTAGCTTATTAATAAAAGTAAGCAATTGAAAAAATACCTTGTGAACATACTGGTTTGATTAATATGTAGATGTTTGCTCTTGTGCATCAGCAAAGCTTCCTAGAGGAAAAAGAACTCTGTGGCATATTAGAGGAACAGGTCCCTCTATTCTGCAAATTGCTTATATAAGTCAATTGTTGCATCCTCAGAGACACTGCTCAAAAGTGAGGAAAATTCAAGAAGTCAGTGATATTTGTGGTGACATTGCAAGAATTGTGTTTTAATGCTTTTCTGTGAAATCTTGAGAACTAAAAATTAACTTTATTGTTTAATGAAAGCTGTGATCCTTCTATTCCCATTTCTCAGGAAAGAGAGTTAAGAAAAATAAATATGGTACTTGGTGATGCTGACTTGTGTTGTGTATCTAATCTTTTCTACTTTGCTCACTTCTGAAAAGCCAGGATGGTATTTCTTTCTGTCCTAGAAAATGTAAGATTGGGGCTTAGAGAGGAAAAATAATGGACTCCTACAGATGAGAAGATGAGTTAAAAATTTAAACTTGTGGTCTTTTCACAAGATAATCAGCTCAAATTAATGGTTCAGAACCACAGATTTAGTCAGACTAAAAAATTTAAACTTGTGGTCTTTTCACAAGATAATCAGCTCAAATTAACCACAGATTTAGTCAGACTGCTTCCAAAATGTTTCCTCTGCCCTGGCCAGAAATCTCACCAAAACTTTGAGTAGAAAGATCAAAGAATTCATTTATTGTTATCAGCAGTTAATGACTGCAACATAATGTGTCTTCGGAGAGGCACTTTGGAGAGGGGGAGCTGCTCTGCCCTGTCCTCAGGAACTCCTGTGGCACAGCTGGTGGTCCTGAGCTGGTCCTTTTGCACTGGGACCCTGCAGCCTGCAAGCACAGGCACCACTGATGGAACCACACAAACAAGCATTAAAGAGAGGGTTATTTTGGCCCAGTTACATCAGCTTATCACGTGCCATGTCTCACAATTTCAGCATGGTTTTCCATTAAATAAAAGCTTGCAACATCCCAGTGTCCTATCCCCTCTGGCTGCCATTTAAATTCCTCTTTTTCAGCCCCTCTATTTGCAAAAATAGGTTTCCTTTTCTAAGCTCATTCCATTATGGAAAGCAGAGTATGCAGCTTGCTGTGTCCAGAATGGATTTTTCAGGTAGATAACACATCCAAAGCCATTCCATCTTTCAGTTTGCTGTTTCACAGGCTTTCAAGTGGGGTGATACAATTCAAGAGAGGATACTGATGAAATCACACTCAAACCAGAGTCTGAACAAGACAGCAGAGCTCAGCTTTTGGGAGTGAGTCATGTTAAAACCAAGCATATGCTCAAGTGTTTTGCTGGATCATGGCCATATTGAACTATAATGACCTAAATGGATTTACTCCCCAGATAAATTTACCCTTTGCTTTCCTCCTGCCCACACATACATTTGCACCTCAATCAATCACTTACATCTCCTTCTATTTCCTACATCCTACTTTTATGAAAAATTTTATGACTTGTTTAATCTCTTCTAAGCATGGCTTTATTTCCTCTATTGGTTTCCTTGATAATTTATCATCAGGGCTTTTTTGCCCCTACCTAGAGGTTTTCAATTTTAGTGTAGAAATTTAATAAAAACAAATTTGTAAAGGCTTGTTAAAGGAGCTGTACTGTCTCTTTGTTCTCCTTCATCTAAATCCCCATAAAAAGACAAAGGTGTTGAAGAGGCACATCAGGTAAACTACTGCCTACAAATGGCAAAAATAACATCTTGAAGCTTTCTTTCTGTGAATTTTTTTTCTGACATGTGGTCTTTATGTCTAAAATTATAGGCATTTAGATGTCAGGTAGCAGGAGAGAGAAAAAAATAAAACAGGTATTGTAGCAAAATATCAAAGAACAGATGCATTGGTGGTAGTTATAAGGTGTTTTATCTCTCAAGAATTGCCCAACTTTATAAAGCTTTTATCATACCTGATAGAAAATTAAGGGCTGCTGATATTTTGCAATTCATTGCCCATTGCTTGTTGATTACATAATTGTTATTGAATGAAGGAGCACTGTGAGGTCCTGTGAGAAGCTAAGCTGACATGACTTCTGTCTTTCCTTTTTATTACGATAGTCAATAGCTTAGTTGTAAGGAACAGAATTGCTCTTTGTGACTGTATTAGACATTCTTCTGGGAGAGCTAGCTAAAATTTGAGAGCAGAAAAGCATTTCTGGAAAAAAAAAGAAACAAAAAAAACCAACCCAGCATGCCAGACAAATCAATAAGTGGATGGAGCCGAGTCTGAGACTTTGGGGTTGGGTTAGAACCTAAATCAAGACACTATTGACTCTGCAAAGCCTGTATTTTTAGGGGTGCCTATATGAAAATCAATATTGCCTTCCTGCTTTATTTGATAACTTCTATGCCTTTGTGCAAAAAATCCATTTTACAGTTGTATTTCTTCTCTTGAGCTAAAGTCTTCTCTTTGGTATGTGTGACCTGTGTACTGTGGCTCTGTGTAAATTAACAATAGGTGGATTGTGTGTGATATCTGTCACCACTGTTCTCCAATGATGACATTTGTCAAGGAAATGAAATATCTCTGTAAATTCTTTGCTGCATAATTTATGCACAACTCCTATATGTGAGTTCTCTACAAGCTGCTCACCATTACCTCAGGAATAACTATTTTATTTTCTGGAGAAAGGATATAAGCATACATTGATCTTCAGAATGTGAGAGCATAAGCAGTGGGCTTTAACAGTGGGCTTTAATGATCTAATGCTTTGCATTTTTGCAGTTTCCCATCCAAGATCTTATTGCATCCAATATCACATTATTTAAATGCATCCCAGCTTTGTGAAAGGTAGATTTTGTAGTCCTGTTTTGTTAGATAAAGCTGCAAGGACAACTGAAATTTTACCTGTCTGTGCTTTAAGTTAGGCAAGAATCTTTTGCTTGTGCACTTGGCTAAAGTGTTTGGACTGGTCCTGACTGTTCAGTAAGCTCAGCCAGGCTTAATATTTTAAGAAAAGTTATATTGTTCATGAATGATTTGTGATCTTGAATGATTCTTCTGGGCCATTTTTCAGAACTAGTTTGTGCTGGCCATGTCAAAGTAGACCCAGTGAAAGCCTGCCTCTTTGTGCACCTGCCTATATAGACTTGTCCTAAATACATCTGAAAAAGAGACTTATGTATCTTTGAACATTTAGAGTGGAGTTGATGCAGTATTAGGTTGCTATAAAGCCACTGAAAATTCTGAACCTAGTCTCTGAAGTTAAACCATCAATCACACCATATCCAGGCCCCCTGCATTCTGCAGGTTTTGGAATTAAAAAGCATTGCTGAAATTTTACTTAACTGGTTTTTGAGGCACTCCTCCTGCATTCCCAGTGAGCTCCTTGTGGTAGAAAAATGCATCTGTCACAGGTAACATTTCCTCTGATTTTTGCTTGTGCTACTAGCCTTATCTACCTCATAAGTACTCTGTGTGTGGCGTTTATGAAATATTATCCAGGTATGGTATTTAATCTCTTTACAAGAGAGAAAAAAACACAATGCACTTACTCAGCAATTCCATCTGAATTATGCTTTTGTGATCCGATTTTCTGCCTCTTGATACCACCAAATTATTACTTCAGCAAAACTGTCTGCAGTGCCAACACACACACAGATGAAGTCATAATAGCAGTTCATTTTACACATGCATATGCACAATCCTCCAAATGGCGTTCCTAAGAATAGAGTTTTGAAAAGCTCCTTGATAACGTGAGTGTGAAAAGGGTTTTTGTACAATCAATACTCACATTCTGCTTGCTGCTTGGTATTGATTGCATCTGCTTTTGCAGGATATAATGTATATTTAACTGTATGAAATAATTATATTAATTACTGGACCTGTGCGTCAAATAAAATGAAAATTCTGAATTAATAGCTGTATTTTCTTTTCCTTTCCTTTCCTTTTTTTGATACGTTTGATATCTCAGAGTTAACATCAACTATTTAACTGCATGAAATAATTATATTAATTACTGGACCTGTGCGTCAAATAAAATGAAAATTCTGAATTAATAACTGTATTTTCCTTTCCTTTCCTTTCCTTTTTTGATACGTTTGATATTTCAGAGTTAACATCAAAATTCTTCCTGAGTTAGAAGAAATAAATTCAGTCTTCTGGGTAAAACAATCCCTATAGGACTGGTGAAATTCAAGCTTTAAAATTGTATGCACTGTAAAATATGGTTCACTGCAGAATGATGAAATGCTTAAGAAAGGATAGGTACAATATAAATGAAAATTCTGAATTAATAACTGTATTTTCCTTTCCTTTCCTTTCCTTTTTTGATACGTTTGATATTTCAGAGTTAACATCAAAATTCTTCCTGAGTTAGAAGAAATAAATTCAGTCTTCTGGGTAAAACAATCCCTATAGGACTGGTGAAATTCAAGCTTTAAAATTGTATGCACTGTAAAATATGGTTCACTGATGAAATGATGAAATGCTTAAGAAAGGATAAGTACAATACAAGAGTATATGAGGGACTGGACATTGCCTAAAAATATGTGTTTGTAATTGTGGTTGAGGTAAATTGTAGAGGTTGGAAAAATTAAGTGGTTTACAGCTATATAATAATGATGTTTGATAAAGAAGCATTCATTGCAGGTAGTGATGAGAAGTGTAATGAGCACACCTTTTCCTGATGGATTCCTTTATAAGCCTTTTGGGGAATATATCACATTATGGTGTGTTTCCACAGGGTATTTTGTGAGCAGAAACTTTCTTCACAAAGGAAAACCTGCATGGGCAGCCACCCTGGTTTCCTACAGCTTGACCCTGGGACAAAATTTGCCCAAGGAAAGTTTCAATAAGAAGGCAGATTTGATGCCAGTCCCACATAACAAGGGGATGAGTAAAAAAAACCAAAACACTTCAGCTTCCTCTGCCCCTCACTGGATACCAGTTATTGCCACATCTGTGCCACCTCTGCATTTTGTGGGGCCACTTCTATGAGGCAGATCAATGGATTGATCCCTGTTAAGAGTAAGCAGGCAAAAAAATCAATTAACACACTGAAAGTAATTTCATAAAATAAATCAATTTGCACCAATAAAGGAGCAATTAAAAACTGGTGGGCAATCTCACCCTTTGGGCTTGAAAAAAATAGACCTGTGCTGATGTGAAACAGCATGGTTTCAATAAATACCAACTGTCAGTTGTTCTTTTGTTTGCAGTTTAGGAATCCCTTCTGTTCCTGAGAATACAAAACAAACCCCAAAGCAAGCAAGATACCTTTACTCTGCTTTTCATATAAGTAAACAATCTGGACTGAACAGGGCACTGGCCAGCTTTATTTAACAACTGCTGAGAGTAGAAAATAGCTGTAACTCTAATGAACACCTTTTAACTACAATCAATTTCATCTTCTGAGGTCTTCATGACAGATAAAGAGCAAATTACTGGTACACATTAACAACTTGAGAAGCAAATAGTCCCATTAAAATATTTTGCCAGTGTTCATAAACCATTGCTTCCCAGAATTCCATCCCTGTCAAATAAATAACTTTTTGTTCCCTATTAAATACAGAGAGCACAGGTTACTATGGTGATCAACAGAACACAGAATAAACTCTGCTTCTTCATAACTGCCACATTCTAGAGGAAAAAAAAATCTGAACATCAGCTTGCAGTTTCAAGCTGAACCTCTGAAAAATATTTTGAGAAAACAAAATTATTTTATGACGTCCAAGTAACACTAGGTGATGTACCACAAAAATGGAAGTGTTTCAGCAGACTTCCCCTACAAATAAGAGTGTTTCTAGTCTGAAACATTTCAAAACTCAGGCTCACAACCCTTAGGATTTTTTGTCTTTTTATTCTAATCGATGAAACATATAGAACTGTGCTGGAATGCTATGGGCCACATTGCTGTGCATTACATCTCCATGTGGGTCAGGGACACCCTGGCCTTTGCCTGTTGTGTTCTTTGTGTGCCAGTTGTTTACAACCCCATTTGCCCTGTGTTTTATGTTCAAAGGCTGAGTCCTTGACATTGGGCACCCACTGAGCAGGGACTGCTTTGATGCCAATTTTGGAGGCTTCACTCTTTTGATAAGCATGACTCCCAAATTTTAATTGCACTTGTATTAGTTGTTGACTTTTCACTACCATGGCTTAAGAAAGCAATGAAGCAGCATTTGCATCTGCTTTCTTAGTAATCCCTCTTTCATATTTTTTATCAAGAATATTTTTCAAATACCTGGAATGAATTCCACACCACAAAGTGAAATGCTGTAGTTATTTCTAGTCATCCCTAGCTTTAGTTTAATGAAACACAACTTTGATTGATGCAGTCTTACTGCAACGCTAGTCAGACCTTTCTATTGGTCTTCAGAGTGGCACTGAAATATTCTAGGAGCAAGGAATGCAGTCTAGAGCTAACAAAACTGGGTGGACCTTGAAAAGAGCTGCTTGCTGCATGATTATACGAGTCTATGTTGCATGAATATATAATATATTTAGATTATATGCCATTTGTTTTTATATATTTCAGCTTCTTTTAGCCTCAGTACCACATCAGATCTGCAAAATATCCAAGTGAATTAAACGGAAAGATCACCCTGTAGCTTGCATGCTGACCTTCAGAGCAAAACACTGCCAAGTCCCCAAAATCTCCATTCACATTCATTGAGACCTGAAGAGCAGCATTGAGATGGGTTTCTCTTTTATCTTACTCTATCCATTCACTCTGTTAAATAAGAGTATCCCTTCCTGCTACCCATGATATGTTTTTGGGAGGGATAATAACCTACTTTTTAATTGTAAGGCTGCACAAGGGACAAGGTGAAAATGATTAAAAAAAATTGTGGTCCATTGTAAGAAGCCTCTAAGCACACTCTGGAGGTTTGAAGCCCTACACAGTTATTATCTAGCCGGACTCTTTGCATCACTTTTATTTCTAGTCCCAAGCATTCACTTCCCAACATTCATGGTAGTGAATTTAAGTCACGCAAACCTTGTGCAGCATGAAAATCATCTTCAACCTTTACAGCTCAAAAGGACATGCCTGTGGGTTCACAAATACACAAAGCCTTTCCCTCAAAAGGGTTGAAAGCAGGAGGTTCAAAGGCTAGTAAAATCCAGAGCCACAGCTTTCATCATTTGATGATGGCACAGAGGATGTTCCCTTCCCAGCTGAATCATGCTCAGCACTCCCTGTCCTCAGATGGGGGAGCTCCCCTTTGATACCTGGCAAAGAACTGCAGACTCTTGTATCTTCCACACATATCAGCTGAGGAGGGGGAGGGAGAGAGAGAGAGACAGAGGAAAAGAAGTAGTATCTTTCACATTTCATATTACTGGCAGCGTTTTCTGGATTTATTAAGGACTTTGGAACAAAGTAAAAACAACGTTTTAATTTTTTTTTTCTTAGACACATGTTGTAATGCAAACAAAAATAAATTCAGTAAAATCATCTGATTTATTACTTAGATAAAACCTTATAATTTGTAGAATATATGAACCCAGTAACTCAGAAAGTAACAAGCATCCCTGTTATTCTGCATGCATGTGTTGCAAAGTAGCTCCTATTTTTTAACCTTTAACTGATTGTGTTGCTCTGGTGTCCTTCTCCTAACCCATTACTTCTGCCCAGCATGGCTGCCTTTTGTCTTTAAAATGCCATATTAAATATCATCAGCATTTGTAATCTTCTGGACAGAACATTTGAAGTTGAAATAGTTAGTGTCAATATATATAGACAGTGAATTTGAGCTTATTGAATAAAAATCTATATGGACAATTAGTGTAGTACTAGCTCTGCTCTAACCCAAATGCCATTCTGTATTATGGCCTGGCTGGTATGACTGCATCACAACTAAGCCATAACTTCTAAAAGTACCAGACATTTCAAATTCACCTTGATAAAAAAAAAAAAAAATTCCACAAAACTTACTTGCCCTAAAAGTACCAGAGATTTCAAATTCACCTTGATTAAAAAAAAAAAATAAAAAAAAATCCACAAAACTTACTTGCTCACTAGCAGCTTTTAATAAAGGGCTCTATATCTTATGCATATGAATAATGTCTCTATATGCCTAATAAATTCTGTGACAACAGTATAATCACTCCTGCTAACTGTGGGTTTTGGACTGAAGAAACACCTGGATAATGGAGACCTGAAGAATTGCAGAGACTAAATCTCCTTCACGAGCAGCAGCATTTCATGGGATGAGTATGCCCTGAACTTTTGCCGATACAAATGCTTGTGTAATGCTCTAGTTGTGCCTCCTTAAGCAGTATTCTGCACAAATATTTATGCAATCCTATTTTTACCTGTCATGATCATGGAAAGCACGTACAGTAAGTATATGAGCATGCCCACAAATGACTCAGTTTGCATCTCAGAAAGCAATCCAGTAATTTTTCCTATCTTACTCCAACATTAGTAAAACTTCAAGTAATCAACAACTATTATCTTTACCAAAAATGCTTAGAACACATGCTTAAAACCCTGGATTAAATTATACATCCAGTTCTTAATTTTGCTGCTGTTGTGTTCTTATTGAATTTGAACAGGAGATTTGTCCTTCCAACTCTGCCACTCTGAACAAATCTGAAATTTCCAGCTGGACAGGGAGCAGAGGCTGCAGGTGAGAACAACAGGATCACACACAATGGTAAATCAGATGAGAGGGCCATTAACAAAAACCTGGATCAGTTTGACCAAACTATCTACAGGGGCTGCTGTTATTAATTTTTGCTCTGAATTATGTTCTACAGCATAAACTATAGGGGAAGAAAATCATAAAGAATATTACTATACTATTTGATGGGGCAAGCTGGCACCCTATTGAGAGATTTCAATAGCAGTGATTTCTTCCTAGGGCTGAGTTTCAAAGCAAGGGCTGTGCACACTCCTTCAGGTGGAGAAACCAATGCTTTTTTGGAAAGCTCAGCCAGCTGCTGAGACTTGAGCTCTCTGTGGGTTTGCTATGAACAAAGATAAAGATAGATGCACCAAAGTTTTAGGCAGAGCCCCTCAAACTTTGTAACTTTCCATGTCAAAGCAGGTGCTGACACAGGCCCAGGATGAAAACACTCTAACAATGATGTGGGTTTGCTATGAACAAAGATAAAGATAGATGCACCAAAGTTTTAGGGAGAGCCCCTCAAGCTTTGTAACTTTTCCTTTTCAAAGTAGGTGCTGACACAGGCCCAGGATGAAAATGCTTTAACAATGACTTTCCATTCAGGAACTTCAGCTTAAGAGTCACACAAACACTGGGGGTGACATGCAGGTGCTGGTGCCTCAGAGCGTGGCTTTGGCTGTTGTGTGCAGAATGCTGGGTGTGTTCAGCATCACAGCTCCCATGGACAAGCAGGGCAAGTGCCTGCTCTGCAGGACTCTGCTCCTGAAGCCCAAGGGAATGTTTGCTTCTTCTGCCATGGTCAGCCTTTCTGTCCAGCCTCCTCCCTCTTCCTCACTCAAAGATCACAGGCTGCAGTTCTGTCAGTGCTTCACTGGCCCAGGAATGCCACGACAAAAGGGATGGAGTTTTGTTTCCCTGCTCATTCGGTCTTGATCCCCTGATGAACTTGGAAGTGGTGTTATCCTAAAAGACACTTTTGCTGTCTGAGTGTGCACTGGTGGGACTTCAGGAATCAGTCATGACAACTGTTTCAACTAGAGTCACTCTGTGAGGAGACATATTTTTAGTTTGAGTGATAGGAATGTTTTTTTACCCCCTCCTTATTTAGTTTGTAAGTCCCTCTAAACTTTTCTCACACATACATTTTATTCCTTATTTTCATCAAGAGTTCTTTCAATAACCATTTGAACTTTTTCCTAGCTTATGAATCCAAAATTATGCCCCAAGTGGTTGTTGTGGCCTGAGGCAGGGATGTTGGACCGATCAGCATTGCCAGAATCCTGAATCTCAGGATAACACTCCCTCACAACCCCCACCCACGCCCTTACATCTCTCCTTCATTTTGTCTTTGTTCTGTACCATACATAATTATTAGGTGGAAATATTTTTCTTTTTCTTTCCTTCACTGTTTGCAAGGTGTCTGAGCCTCTATTCATCAGGAGCTCGGGAGAAGCTTAGCCCTTACACAAGATTCTTACACCACATATCAAGACTTAGGCCAGCAGTTTTCTAGAAACCAAAAGCCCTGAAGTGTGGGTGATTCAGGAATGTCTGCCTGAGCCCACTCTTTACCTGTGAGCACCCACACATGGGTGTTGTAACAAAGTGCCTCTCCCAGGGCAGCTGGCATGGCCAGCACATTGGCCAAGCTGCAGCTCACACCTGGAGCAAAGCCAGAGAGTTCTCTTCTCTTCCAGCTTCCCCAGGGACTTGGTACCACAGAGACACCAAGGGGCATTTCCTGGAGCACTCAGGGAGTTTAGAGCTTGTTCCTTAGCTCTGTAGTGGAATGAGTGCACTTAGAAGAGTTTTCTTTAAAGTGTCTTGCAGCCTAATTTTTATTCATTGCCAATGCATGGAATGTTTAGCCAAGCAAAGCAGAAAAGTTTTCACTTCAATTTTTTTCACAGCAACTCCCCTGTAGCAAAAACTCTGTCAAAACAGCTGGATGGTTCAAAACCAGCCCTTCCCACTGGTAACACCTGCAAAAATCAAAATCATCCTCTTTTCCTTCTGACATACAAATAATTGTTGTCGTATTTCACATTGTCTTGATCAAGAATGAAAGTTTCTTCTCTAAAATGTAATTTTAAGGCAATTAGAGATAAATGCTATCAAAAATTCTATTAAAATGATAGAAGCTCCAATTTTACACTGCCAATTTTAGAATACTTAAATTAAAAAAAAAAAAGTGAGTGCAAAGTCTGTACCAAAAGAAATTACATTTTAAGAGTGAAATTAATAATATATCTATTTAGTTTTAAACATTAATTCACTAAGGATGAATTTCACCACGAGTACATACTGCAGTCATAGTATTTTATATTAAACTCCAGTGAATACCTCCTTCCTGCTTTGTATGAATTCATGTTGATACAGAAGGAAGAAAAAAAGAAATAATTTCTGGAGTGATCTGTCTATATGGAGAGCTAAATTTAATTAATTGGAAGCTCATTTATTACTAAGCTATAACACTTCTGATAGGTTTGTAGGGAACATTCCAATAAACAGTCTATTGTTCTTGAAGCAGGAAATACTTAGCTTTCAGTTCTGACCAAAATAAAGAAATGAAGTCCTGGCAGAAGGAGAATCTGAACTTCTGCTTCCAAACACCATTACATACTTAGCAAAAACTTTACAAAAAGGAGAGGTGGATGGAGTCAGATCTTGAGGTCACCTCCTCAAATGGTGCATTTTTGAGGCTGTTTCCTTGCAGTTTATTGGGCAGAGGGTCTAAACAGAGCTCAGTTGTGCCTGCTGGCAGGGGCTGAGTAGCTCCTGCAGGTCCTGTGTTGGTGGGACCTGGATGCTGGAGCCCCCAGGGGCAGGGAAGCAGCCAGAGCAACCTCTCTCCTGCCCTGACTGGCAGAGACTGAGAAATATTTCACTCTGCTTTCCCACATTCCTTGACAAGTCGCTCAGAAGTCATCCTTAGCAGCACAGAAGTGCCAGTTCTATTAAGTCCTGCCTGTTGCTAAAGGCACGTCTTGCACTCCGGGTCCCAAATTAGTTTCAGCCTTGCTCTGCTTCTTTTGTAGGCAAGATGGTAGAACAGAATAATATTCAGGATTATTTTTGATGAAGGTTAGGTGGGATATGATTGATCTACCATAAAGACTATGAATTATGTGATATCAAGGAAAGTAATCTATATGAAGATGTTGATTTTATATTAAATTGTCACATACCTGTTACTTATTTATCCAGGGCCTGTAACAGCCAGACAAGAGCCTACATATAAGTGCATATCCACAGAGAGATAGTCAATAACGTTCACGAAAGAGAAAAATGGTAATTTTTAAAATTGCTTAATGAAAAATTAATTAGTTTAATTAATTAATTTAATTGCTGCTTGTATCCCTTCTAGTTTTGACACATTTTCCACTTGGTAAGGAACTGAAGAAGTTCCAAAAGAAGTCCTGACATGTTTCCTGAGAGCCATTTTTCTTCAGTTCCTGTCTTGGTTTTATGATGTGCTACATCACTCCAGGACAGCTGGGCACAGCAGTGCAATTCCTCAGCACTGTGCTGGATCAGGCTGCTGTGTGGCACACACCTGGCTGTAGCTCACAGCTCTGACACTGACACAGCCCCACAGGATTTAGGGCTTCGAGGACCCTGTCAGAGCAGGGGTATTCATGCCCAGAGGAGAGGAAGGGCTGTAGATGAGCAGGTTTCTAATGCACGGCTTTCACTCCCAACACCAAACCATTTGCATTTAGAGTCTCAGTGTGGAAATGTTCCAGTGAAGGCACCTTCTTTCCCCTGAGGGCAGACGTATGTGTTAGTGCTGGAATTAATATGAGCAGCTAGAAGGTCAGGAGGGAGCTCTTCACTTCAGAAAGGGAAACATTATTAAACTCCTCCTTGGACAAGTGCTTTGATTTCTTCCCAGGACCTGTGGGACCTCCCTGATGCCAGGATCCTTCAGAGGCCCTGGTCTCAATAATGTCACTTAGATGGTACTTTCAAGGCAACTTGAAAGTAGCAATTGCTCCTTTGACCTGAGTGTTCAGGACTTTGCAGGGTTTTCTGCTTAGAAGAAATATGTGTGCAACACCAGTAGCTCTTTCAAGCAGACCTGTTGTTATTTTCAGAGAACATAGATCTGAATTTACATTTCCCTGAATGCTGAAAGAATCAAACAAGAAGAACTATTGTCTTTGCTCTCAGATTCTGCCTCTTTACTCTGGCCTGCCAGGCTGCAAAGTGCTCTCTTGTGGCTTTTTTTTTTCTCAAGTCTGCATTACAGAGAGGTAAAGCTGTGGGTTGCCTGTCTCATTTGCCTGTAGGTTTACAAGCACACTGCCTACACAATCACATTATCCTTTGTCTCTGTTAACAGAGGTCAAGTGTGACCCCCATGAGGCTTTGTTTAGCCAGGAAATGTGCTGACATGTTATTCCATCACCTTTCATCACTGATGGTGGTTTTGCCCTCCAGTTTCAACTCAAAGCTGTTGTAAGAGTTATTACAAGAACTGTGCTGGACCACCAGTTACAAACCTGTTGCAAATAAATCCCCAAACTGTGAAATTGAGGAAGTCCAGCATTCTGACCATGCCTGTTTTGCAGACTGACAATTTCCTTCAACTGGCAGGATTTTCTTCAAAGACATTCAGTTTCTCAATACTGCTGTTTTCATTGGTTGACACCCAGACATTTAGCAACATTTCATCATGAAAAAAAAAGGACAAGTCATCTGGGTCATATCTCTCGTATTGAACTACCTTATCTCTTGATTTTCAGAGTGTGAGAAAATATATGTTGTGGTGGTTTTCTTAGTGAAAAACTGAGGTTATTCACATTCTGATCTGACTTTGGTGTAGTAATAATCATCACAACTTGAGGCTTTGCTGGATCACTGAAATAATTTTGGAGGCAAACATATTTTTATTAATATACAGGTGCTGGTTTGTGCAGTATTTCTAGGCTATACAGGGTTATTATTACTCTGTGCCCAGCTTCACAGGTTGAAGCAGCACACTTTCCATGGTGGTGATGGTGGTGTAGAATGTTTTCTATTTCTAAATTTATCTTTGAAAAAAACTTAAGAATAGGTGCATCAATTCATGGCAAGGCAAAAACAGTTTTGTTAGGAACAAAAGACTCTTTACACTTGCAGTTTCTGAGCTGTTTAAAGTTTGTATCTATTATAAAAATCCCCTCAACCCCATCTTCTAATTTATCTAATTTTTTATATGCGGCTGTGGTAGAAATGTGTTCTTTTTGATAAAAGAGAAAGAAGATCAACATGTTTATGTCACTGCTGCCCTCCCAACAGATTGTAGCAGTCTATGGGACAGGTATTTATATGTTTTCCTCTGTGGAAAATACTTAAAGAAGCTATAACTTCCCATGGAATTCTCAGCTGACCTGCTTTCCCAGCATTCTGTAAGGCACTGGAGTTCTGGTGGGGATACAGCTCCATGTCCCCCTCCTTTGTATCTGGGATTTGGACAGACACCATTTGTTACAGCACAACTCAGCACCCCCAGGCATCTGACATTGAATGGACAAGACAGAATCCCAATTTGAAGGGGAAATGTTGATTTTTTCTTCACCTCTTTAAGTAAGAAGTACCTGACTTGGCAATACATCTGCTAACTACTCTTTTTAATCACAAGCACTTTAACTGTTAATCACTCTGACCCCAGACTGTCCTGAGCAGTCTTTGCATGACTGGTAGTGTAGAAGGAATTGATTTGGCATAGGTTGGTAGTTAAGAATTTTTTTCCTTTTTCTTTATTTTTTTATTTTCTTTTCATCAAGAAAACTCAATTTTAACAGAGATCTGCCTCTTCCCAGACTGGAAAAGTTCTGGGCAAACTCAAAAGCTGATGAAATTCACTTTGAACTAAGAGGTCTATTAGACCCCATCTGATGAAACAAACTGAACAGCAGAACCAGGGGGTAGCTGTAAATAGCTCAGAAATCTTTACACCTGCCAGAGGCGCTTGGCTGGAAATGCCACTTTCCAATTTTTTTCCAGTTCTCACTTAATTTCCCCTGAAAAGTCAGTGCAGTTGTACTTCAACTCGTTTCTACAGTTGAAATTGTAAAATTAATGGGAAATTGTGCATTCTGGATACAAGAAAGTTGTGCATTAAGAGCTCTCACACTATCAAGATTTTAAGGTCTTCCTCCACCCTTTTCCTTCCCAGGAATTTCCTACCATGGCTCCTCTTCCCCAGGCTAGCAAGCCACTGCCCAGGCTTGGCCATGTCCCACTCAGCTCCTCGGGGTGGGCTGGTCTCTGTTTGGGTCCTCCCAGCTCGCAGCTCTGCTCCCTCTGCTCTGCCCTTTCTGTGCCTCTGGATTTCCAGAAGTGGGGTTTTAGTGTGACAGCTGTTCCTTCCATAGCTCATCCATTCACAGGAAATGCAGGGAGCCAGATGCCAGTGTTTCCATGTGATTTAGTATGCATGTCAGAGGAATATTTCCTTCTGTAGCCAGCAGAGTGGAAGAGAGAGGTAGGATTAGTATTCTTGACCTGCACCAGTGTAGAGATGGAAAAATTCTTCACAAAATATAAGGGATGGGGTTTAGTGGACAGTGCAGGGTATATCTTAATTAATCTCTTTGCCAATTAAAAGATGGAAGTTCTAATTAAGATGACCCCAAAGCAATTATTCAGACTTGTGCATTTACATTAATTAGACTACCAAAGCATTTAAGAGTAAGATTATGACTTGCAGATGGCAAAAAGTCGATTTTCCAAGTTGAATTACCTCACTACCTGATTTGTAATGAGGGGAGATGTCCCAGTTCTTCCACCATTCCTACCACACCAGTTATTTTGTTTCCCAGTATTTCAGGTCTAAAATATAACTAAGAAGAAGATGTTTGTGTTCAGGTGCTGTGGCACAACCTTCTTTCTGATGATGGGGAAGATCCATGTAGAAATATTCATTTGCTGTGTGAAGTGGAAATCTTCTCCCAGGAGGCAACTTCTTTTAATTCCCACTTAAATATTCACCAACACAATCAATTATGATATCACTACTGATATTTAGTCCATGCATTTGTGGTGTATTCTTTCCTAGAGCAAATTTCTTGATCCAGTTTCAGCTGAGGCACTTGACTCCTTTGGAGCCTCTACTGAACTACATAACTGTGGGGAAGGAGTCATTTTCATCCATCACATTCCCAAAGTTCACTGACAAAAATAATCAGGAACAAGTATTTCCACATAATTCTCAACAGTAATTTAAAATATTATGCTACTTTTATGTGGATGAATGTTTCTAAACTGTCAAACACCTTCAAATCTTTCAAAGTGTTTGGATTTGGTGTCTATAATTGAGAATGACATTGTGTGGTGCAGCATAGGCAAACCATATGCTTTTAAACTGTTTTTACCTGTCAAATTTATATTTTACCTGTTACAATGCTCTCTGTTTTTTAGCAAAAAGACAGTCAAAACAATCTGTAACTGAATTATTTTGGGAATGGAAAAGTATTGTAAATAATAATATTTTCTACAGAGCCACCTGAGACAACATCATCTGACATTCAAACAATTTTAAAGAAGGTATTCTTGTCCTTGCAAAAAGAACTGGATAAAAATCAGGAAGGACTTAGAGTTCTGGATAGGTCCATTAGAATTTTTGCAGTTGTGAATGCCCAGTTGATGCCTGGAAAGGAAGTATTTCAGGAAGTACCTGAAATAAGGAATCACAGAGAAATTTCCTCTTAAAAAAGTGGTATTTACCTTAGCTACAGGCTCCACACAAATACTCATCTGCCTTTGTTTCACACACCTCTTAAAAAGTCTCTGTTATTTACATTTTCTTCCAAAATTTTCATCAATTAATACAAAACCATGCCCATTTTTCATCTTCTAGTCACTCAAAAAACTAACATACATTTTCTTTTCTGTTTATCTTCTGTCCTGACCTAAAAATTTGTTTTGGAATAAAGTAAAATAAAAGTAGATGGAGATTGGAGCAGACTTACTGGTTAATCTTTGTGTGGTTCACTATAAACTGTTCTGAAAATCAAAATGTAAATCTGTTCACATTTAAAATGTCAAAATTTGACTATGTTCAAAATAGTATTAGACTGGGGGGTATTATATCAACAACAGAGCAGGAGGAGAAGATAATATTTTAGCTGGAGAATGCCTGGGAGGATATGGACTGTAGGATCTCTTTTGACCCAAGCAGCAGAATCAATATTTAATGGTTTTGGGAAATTCTGATTCAGCAGGGGGAAAAAAACCAGTAGAACTGTTGCATTTCTGCTTATTTATTAAAAATGTACAAAATTCCATCCTTTTGAGCAGAGAATCCAGAGGGGTTGATTTTTCTGTTTGCAGCTCCAAACTTTATGCAGCTGCCACATTAACTCAAAAACCTACTTCTTTAATGTGCTGTCAAGGTGAAACCCAGGTGTTGCTCAGGCAGTACAAAAGAGCTGCTGCCTCACTCTGCCTCCACAAAGACACACTGATGCACAGCCCGCCCCAAAACACTGCAGTGCCCCCAAAAAATCCTGAAACACAGAGTACTGGATTTTTTGTGATAACCTGCAGTTGTCTTTGGCTGTAGAAAGGACCTCAAATGAAAATTGAACCCAAACATATTGCAAATTTTAATCCAACCTGTAGACATAACCAAGGGCAGGAGGAGGAAATTTCCTATGGAAACCATGAAGTTATTTGCCAAAAACAAAGCCGTAATTAAATTTTCTTCTAAAAAGTTACATTGTCAGTTGGATACCAAATTCAGTATGAATTCATTGGAGTGTGAAGAAAATTGATTTTAGTACTGTTTTATCTGTATATTTTAACCAACCATCCTTAATTGTGGCATCTCTTCTGACATCTCTATAATGTGTAAGTGTGTGCATAAGTGTAAATACAAACTAGGCTTCTTATTGAGTCTAGACAGTGGATAAAAAATCTCTGTTGTGAAATTCTCAGTTGCATAATGGAAAATTCCACAAAGAGCTGGGATTTACTCTCCAGAAATATCCCACACTCTATTGAAAGACACTTAGTCTGTTTTCAAAGATAATTTTTCAATTCTTTTATCCCCTACCTTTCTAAGATATATGAACATTGGTTTTTTCCTCCTGACTCTGATTGTAAAGTTCTGGTGCTACATTCAACTTCCACCCTCTTTTCCTGGGGTTGATGCTTCCACCCTGGGCATCTATGAGTAATGCCAAACAGAGAATTACCAGGGTTGCATAATACAGGGACAAGCTATTTCACAGTTGAATAGATCTAAGCTCTCCAGGCAAGAAGATAATAGAAGTTATGGCTATGAAGTGACTGAGTTCCTCCTTGGGGGGCAAAAAAATCTATCTTTACCCAAAGGTGAAGTAAAATATAGCAAATCATGGCAGAATGCAATTGTATATATAATCATCCAGTGGAATTTTAACTCCTAGTGATGAAAGGAGGAAAGGAAGAGAGAAAAAGAGAATAAATTAGGTTTATTAGATCATCTATTATTTGACCTGCTATGCTGATCTTCTATATAAGAATTCATTATAAAAAAAGAATATTGCCTTTATCTCATTGACAATTTACTTACCAAAACTGAAGCACAGACACTCTCATTTTGTAGCCTGGAATACCTTAGATCACCTTGAAACCTGGTAAGCTCTACCAGTACATTTTTTCACAGTCTGCACTCAAAGACTGCCAATGGCCTTATGAAAAAAGTGCATTAGAACACTGCATCCTGCACAGGGATTCCTGTGGCTGTAAAGCAAGAGTACAAAATATAATCACAGACAGGAGACTGAAAACAAGCCGAGTCAGACAAAAAGCTTGGCACAAATGTGACTTCCATTTCAAAGAGGTTAGTGAGCCACCAGGGGCTTTGTCTTCACTAGAGATAGTTGCCTTAAACAGAGTTCTTTAATCAAGGGCAAGACATCGCCAAGCCTGGCCTGGCAGCCCCCTGGAAAGAACTTACCTGTTCTTCACATCCCAGTGACCAGTGCCAAGGTCCCTTCAATGTTCTGACCCATCAAGCCAGCCATGGGGTCTGACCCAAACAGCTTACTTGCCCCAATGACATCTCATATTGTGGCATTTTCAGCTTTGCATAAAAACAAAAAGAAGGAAATATTGGACACACTCCTTTTTCTGCTCCCTAGCCCCTCAGAGCTTGTTTCTTACAAGCAAAAAGCATCCAAACTTGTGTGTTCTACTCACAGCTAATCATCATAACAGGAGCTACAGTGCATTTGTCATTTTTCTTGGAGTTTGCAGCACTTAAGTATCATTTATATCTCTGGTCCTTCATATACCAGCTCTCAAACAACCACTCACCACTGAGATATTCCATTAGTGTCATGCTGGGAATGGAGTGTGTTTCTGGGTTTTGCAACTTGACTTTGCACCAGAGCCTTGTAGCAGGTGTCACTCTCAGGATCAGGGTTCCCCTGCAGTGGGAAGGAGAGGTGGGTGGGATGCAGTCCAGCACTTCCCTGCCTAAAGTGCAGTTAAAGCTGCTGGACAAATTGTGACTCAGTCAGTGTTTTTCCTTCTCCTTGCTTGCATAAAGTGGAATTCACACCTGCTCATGGAATAGCTCACTCCCTCTCATGGGTGCAAAGAAAGAATTATCCAGCTCTTTGCTTCTTTGACCAGCCTCCTCTCTGAACCCATGGTGGGCTCAGTGACACCACACCTGAGCAGCAGCCTAGGGAAAGGCATTTTGTCTCCCATAAATACCTGTTTGTTCAGCCAAATATGTGATAACAACACAAAATTAATATCAAGTGGCTAAAATAATCATTATTTGAATCTCTCTGTTCTAATTTGATGGTGAAGATGCACTTTGCAAATACTCAAAGCAGAGAAGTGCATGATTGATAATTATGTCAGCCCTAAAGTGCTCTACTTCCATTTGAGACCTCATCTGGCATTTTCAGAGACTTTAGTGAAGTGTTGAACTACTAATCTCAGATCAAAAGGGTCAGAGTCAAATCAGAACCCAGATTTCAGCCTTATTTTGTAATTTTAAGAGTGGAAGATGTTGCATTGTTCTGTGCATTTATTGCTCTTTGGTCAATCTCAGAGGAGAATGACAAACTTACATCTTTTGATTGGTACCTCAGCCATTTAACATTCACAGGTCAGCATTGATCCCCACTCTCTTTGACCACTGAATCATATACATGATATTTTTCAAACTTTTTTTTTCCTCATTTTCAGTAGAATCTTTCTTTTCTCTGCCCCCCAGGAGTAGATGTTGCATTGTTCTGTGCATTTATTGCTCTTTGGTCAATCTCAGAGGAGAATGACAAACTTACATCTTTTGATTGGTACCTCAGTCATTTAACATTCACAGGTCAGCATTGAGCCCCACTCCCTTTGACCAGTGAATCATACAGATTATATTTTTCAAACTTTTTTTCCCTCATTTTCAGTAGAATCTCTTTTCTTTTCTCTGCCCCCCAGGAGTGGTGTAATTAACTGGAAAGGCAATGACTCTGGAAGGCAGTGGCTGACTCTTCAGGAAGGAGAGGATGCAGCTCCTGTGGGAACAGGGAGAACAGGGGAGCCATGGGACTCTGCTGCAGGCAGGAGAGATGAACTGGCTGCTGACAATAGGAGGGAGGAACAGATGCTCACTAAAACACTCAGTACTGTGCTGATGGCCTGAGTAAGATGGAACAACGTCTCTATCAACACTTTTCTTTTTCTATCATGCACCTCATTTGCTGTTATTCACACACCAGTAAAGCGGAGCAGAAGTGCAGGACTAAAAGGAAAAGCAGTAGCCTTACAGGCTTTCTTTAGCTGCATTGTTTCCAAAGGCTTTGTGTATTTTCTGGTAAGGAGCAGAGTGAGCTGCCTGCCATCAGGAGTGGCTTCCAGAATAGGAGACAACTCAGAAATCCTCAGTCATATCAGATAATATTCTGCAAGAGCTTTGCTGACCTTATGCCAGAGGAAGGTGTAATTCTAGGGTTATTGTTAGCAGAATGTTGCCCAGAGTAAATCAGAAAGCAGTGTATCCTTATTAATAACAATGGGTAAAGACGTGTCTGGAGGTTGTGTCCAGTTTAGCTGGAGTGAGGTGAGCCCAGTCTCAGTACAGCATTCCTCCCAAGTTACTGCAGAGGAGCTGCTCTGGTCACCCACTGAGACCCACCTCCCATCCCCTCCCCTTTGCCTGTACATGCCCATCAAAGTGGGAGTAAAAGCTGTGAAATCCAAAATGCAGCACTATATAACCTCTTTACCTTACTGGAAATCATTATACAGAATAGAAGGAAGGTTGAGTTGGGTCCAAATTAACAATGAAAGCATTGTCAAAATATATTCTGCATTAATAAGGACAGAGAAAGAAAAAAGGGCTTTTTGTTAGTTCCTATTTATTTAATGATAACATAAAATCTAAGCTGGATATTTTGTGTGTCAGAAAGTAATCGTGCATGACCAATTTTTGCTCTTGTTAGAATTTTACCTTGTGGCTACATTCTGTTTGAGATGATTTCAAGGCTTTTCAAGGTTTTGCTCACTTATTGAACAAGTGAAAGAAGAAGGCGACTTTGTTTATCTAAAGTAACCTTCCAAGGAAATCAGGTTTCTACACAGAACATTTAAGGCTGTGTAGGCTTTTCTAGTGACTATGATGACATTCCATTCTTCCCAGTAATCTGCTGAAGAGCTCCCACACTCCTGAAAGTCATTCTGCCTCACAGACCCTTCCATTATTAGTTTTCAAATCAGCTCATGCAATCAAATGAAGATACAGCTGCTACCTTTACAATCCCAGGAAATGGGCTGGAGTGGCCCAGCCTTGTTACATGGACTATCAAATAGGAAAGCATGAAAAGTCTGGTCTTAAGGGTTCTTTGGAATCATCCTCAGCCAGGCTAAGACACAATAGTGGTGGTTTCTAACAGTTTCTGTTGAATTAGTATTGTTATTTTCATATATCTGTTGAACATTGTATTTGCTCCTCACTTCTGAAAAGATTATATATATGGGGAAAGGTGATGTAACTTAAATGAAAACCATCAATTTCTATTTTTTCTTCACCAAAATTACTTGTATATTTTGCAAGTCATTTATAAAGGCTAAGAAATGGAGTTCATATGAAAATGTAAGCAAGGAATAAACTTTCTTATAGCAAGTTCTAATTTTTTTTTTTTTTTGTAGTTCTAAGTGGAGAGTAAAAGAACAGAAGAATTTTAGAGGAAGGGATGCTGTGGGTTTCCATGAGTGCTGCTGCTGGGTGCAGCACAAGCTCTTGCCTTTCCCTCTTCTCTATCCACATCTCCATGAATCTTCAGGCTGGTACTATTTTTTTAAACCAGAAGAAACAACTGCAATTTCTGTTTCAGCTCAACTTCAGCCTCTGCCAAGGGTAAACAGGAATAGAACAAATCCTTTCCATTCTGATATAAAATATATAATATATATAATGAAAACTGAACTGTTAACATATCAAAAATATTGCTCTGTCAACATATTCTTACACCTTCTACCAACTGACATCACATCTGACAAAAGCCACTACTAAGAAAGGCTTTAGAAACCCCTCTGAATAATAATCCTCACAAAACTCCAGTAAGATGGTACAAAATAAACTGGAACAGAGTTCAGGTGAACAGGGCATGTACCACCAGTATATTTTTTTCATGTGACTGGAGCTGGCCATTGGGGGACATTTCTTTCAGCCATTTGGAGAATTTCTCAGGGGACATATCATTCCAGCTTTTTAGCTGCTATTTTACTACAAGAACCAAGAAATTGCTCTGAGGTGTTTTCTTTCCCACAGGCAAATGGAAAGTTAATATTTTATATGAAGATGAGCACGGTCCTCTGATGCAGCTTAATATATTTTTTACAATTTAAATGTCATTGCATTACCAGCAGAATGGGTCAAATTTGCCCAAGGGTATTTATGTTGACAAAGTGATAGGAGAGTTACGACGGGCTCAGAACAAGGCAAATATGCTGAACATATTTACCTGGGGAATGCCTTCTCCAGAGGAACTGAACACAGCCAGAGCCTCCTTTAACATTTTAAAGTGTCATCCAGGTGAGCAAGTGGTGAAGTCAGATAGTAATTGTATGACACACATTTAGTGTGGGGACAAGGAAAGGCAAAATTTGCAGCATCTGAGCCTGGCTGACTACACAAGTAGCCCTCTTTCCCTCTGTGGTCCTTGCCTGCCAATGTAGACAGCTGCATTTCTGTACCTTCTGTATTTGTAAACAGTTCAGTCCAGGGACAGCAAGTGAATGAGACACTAAGAAAACTCACAGAGGAAGTGAAAATACAAAGGACCAGCACAAAATATTATATGTCTTTTAGAACAAACCCTAAGAAACCCATGAGGCTTTCTGGAGTGAGTAGATAGGTGGTGACAAGGAGTTTTGGGGCCGTAATTGCCATGGAAAATGGGGGTGACCTCTTTTGTGCTTAATGACTGGAAGTTATGAGAAAGGCTCAGATCAGCCCCTTTTGGCCTTGTGGTTTTAATATGGTGATTCCAGACCCAAGTAACCAAGTGGAGCAAAATTTGCTATAACTCAGGCTGGGTGAATGAATCTGGACATAGCTCTTCTTCAGTATCTAAAATACATTGTTTTCTTCTGTGGTCAAGAAACAGCTTTTGTCTCTGCTGCAGGTAGAGTAAATTGCCATTCAACCTCAGTCAGCACACCCAAGCCTGCACACTTTCCAGGTGAGAAAACGGTGAAAGAAACTTGCTCTGCTTGCTCATTAGAACATAACAGATGTGCTGGGGAGCTGGATCATCAACTGCCTCATGAAACGTGCTGCAGTCAGGCAAAGCAGATGTAAAATGCCATCTCACTCAGCTGGGACAGTGTAAACTGTATATTCACACACTTTGCTGAAAATATGTGAATATGCAAGGTGCTAACCTACAGTAATTTCTTCCTAAAATCTTTAATCTGCACAGTTACAGTATTTAAGGTATATAGAAGGCAAATTGGGTAGAGACTGAAATTAACCATCCCACCAAATTCTGATTTCTCTATGGCTGACTCCTAATCTAGCCCCTGTGAGAGGATAGTACCTTATTATGACTTTAAAGCCTGATTTTTTCAGCAGGGCTGTGTGTTTTAAATTAGAATTTATTTCATGTTGGGGAATTTCATTATTTGATAGCCACAGCAAAACAAGTGTAAAAATTGGTTTTGGGCTGAATGGACATGGATTTAAAATAATCACTGCACCTTTTTCCTCAGTAATGTAATTGTATGAATGTGGATTTATAGATACATACAACCGAGTTGGGGAGGTGGGAAAAACAATGTGCTTGCCGAGGGGAAATAAATGTGGTATAAACACTTTCCTCATGAATACACCTATTCCTGTCATGTTTATCCTTTAAATGCATGCATTCTTTAGAAACTTCGGTTGTCTGAGGGAAATATTAACTTCTTAGTATTCTATTTATATTTTGAAATCTGGAGATAAGGGACTGCTGTGTTGGTACACTGGTATTTAAAAACTGGTTTACAAGCAGCTTGTCATTCAACCTAAACAATAAACAGTAAAAAAAAACAAGTAAAACTTTTAAATTTTAATTTTATAATTCATAACCAGATGGATATGCAGGGGAGCAAGAATAAAATTTCTGGTCTGGACAATGAAATGTCTGAGGAACCCTGGACATTTGTGGCCAAGGGCCATTTTTGTGCCCTTTTGTAAATGCTGGTGATTTCATGGCAGCCACACTCTTGCCCTGTGCCTCATGAGTGGTCCTGGTCCAGCAGCCACGGGGGGGAAGCATCCAGCCTCTCCCCATTAACTGCCCAGATAATGAGGGTAAGATGTTCTGTTTGTCTAAATCAGTTCTTGCTCTGTGGCAGTGGGAATAAGGCTGCTCAGCCTCAGAGGAGCTGTGAGGCAGGAGAGGATCTCAGAGGAATGTCTATGTACTTAACTAGATGAATAGTGAGTCAGTGGGGCATGGGAAAACAGCTGTCACATTTATCTTCCTCACACTAGCAACTGAGAGTCATTACCAGGATCTAATACACCAAAGGATGCTCTGAACAGAGATCATCCTCATTTATTTGTCTACACATACTTAAAATGTTGCTTTGTGGTGTAAGTTACTGGCACAGAAGGAAGAGTTTGGGCTATAATTATTTTAGGGACTATTTAAATGGGGGAGATTAAAGCTGATCTGTTCTTTTCCAGTATCCTCTTTCTCATTGTACCGTGGGGAACCTGTTTTTGTGAGCCAATCATCATTTTTCTTAAACATATAGAGAAATTATAAAGGATAATTATATCTCAGGGGCACCTTAATTGTCCCAATTACTCGGCCAGTTTTGACAGCCAGATCCGATGAAGAGAGATCTGTAGGCATAAGACAATATTTCATGTGGTGCTTGGACAATACTCATGGTACAGCTGTAATAATCAAAGTATATGTGTTTAAAAAGATACTATATGCAAAATAAAACTGGAGAAGAAAAAGAGCTTTGGTGAATTATAAGAAATTCTTTACCCAGTCAGACTTCTGCATGAGATATACAGCATTAGCACTAAATCAATTATAATTAAGTTACACGTAACTAAAATTGGCAAATTCAATTTCCTCAACGTTTCATTATTTAGCTTAGCTGCAGAAATGATCGATGGAATTATGCCACCTTCTACAAGATCTGCCAGGTATAGTCATTATCAAACATAATTTTTTTTGTTTTTGTTTTTTGTAAATTAAAGAAAAAAATATATTTGTCTTGGATCAATGATGAGGTTACTTGCTCTGATATAGTAAGCAATATAAAACCCCTGACATCATATTTGGGTGCACAGATGCTTAAGAGACTTTTCAGAGCTTTTTAGGCATAATGGGCATGTTTTGGTTAAAGGATGAAAGCCAAATATTTGAACTCATAGGGCTAATGACAGTTTCAATTAAAAAAAAATTAAAAATTGATGAAAGTGCAGACACTTCCACTCTCTGTATCTTCTAAAAATGAAACCATTATGCTCTTCCCTTGGAAGGCTTTGGTTCTATTATGATTTCAAGAACAAGGTTAATGTTGAGCACTCCCTTTTACCCTGCCTTGTAGAGGTGTTTTCTTGACCTGAGATCTTGGTAAAGGATAGAAAAATAAACAGAAGCCTTCCTCATTTTTCTGTCTGAAATTCACCCAGTCTGCAATACATCCGTAGCAAAGTTTTACATCTTGTCCAAATGAGCAAAATGTTATTCTCATCATTAAACTGGAAGTTGCACAAAGGCAACTGGATCAGATAAAAAACCAAAGCTCTTTCACAAGGTTATTCCTTGGGGTAATCAGGGAGCAGGCAACCATAAATTAAAGCAAAACTTTATCCCCTGCTTCCTGAATCTCCAAATCAGTTTTTTTGGTTTTTTTTTAAATAATCTTTTAACAAGAAAGGTAGAGGAGAAACTAGTAAAAACATCTACAAATAAAATGCAAATATTTTATATAGCTCTGCAAGATAGAAGAATTGAGATTTTTCAGCTCAGGTTTTTCAGTAAAAAATAGCAAGAAAAAACCCCAACAGGTTATATGTGATAAAAAATAAGAAGTGGTTTTCGAGACTCTGAAATCATGAGGGACATATCTGTGGCCACATTGGAATGCAGCACAAGACACATCTCCATGATGAACACTAGCACTAGGCATAATCCATAGCCCCTAATAAAAATGTATTCATCCTGTGAACTAACATGGTAATACAGTCAAAAGCTTGGAACTGAACCATCCTTGCCCGTGCACATATCATCTGTCACACTGAGACCCACTGGCAGATTGGCTCTTGAAGAAAAGAGCATTTTAATGCAAAACCTTCTATTACTCTAAGACACTCTAAGCAACCAGTGGGGGGCCTGTCCAATCCTTTTCTATCAAATCTGTTTTACTGGAAAACAAAAGTTATTAAAGGCAAGAAACATAACAATCAGCTTCGGGTTCAACTCACCTCAGTTTACTGCTCTGATTCCAGAGATTAGCCTCTATTTCCTACAGAGAGAACAGCAATCAAAGCTGAATTACATTTTCATTGGATAAATCATTTACAAGTAGTCAGAGATTCTGGTCTGAAAGCTTCAGCATGACTTAAAACACTCTTCTCTCATTTCAAGTGTATTCAAGTGGAATCTCTGTGTAAACTGGCCCTAGCACCTAGAAATTCCAGGCCACTGGAAACTGTCACAAACAGATGTAAAACCTGTTACCAGCCAGAGAGCTGTGATTGAATATAATCTTTAGGGAGGATGACATATATAATTTCTTTGGACTTAGGGTACATGACTACTACATGGGAGACTGTATCACATAAAATTACAGGATCAAAGTAGTTAGTAAATGCATAGATGTCAAATAATCTTTATCCTACATGCTTGATATAGGTAAACCTCACTGTGTATATATGACACACCAACAGGATGAACAAACAGGAACATTCACAGGCAAAGCTTGAGAGCCGCAGTTTTTTAGAATCATAGACTATGAGGTTGGAAAGGGACCCGAGTTCATCTATTTGTGTCACATATATGTTTTGAGAGCCAAAAGTCAGTCATTACTTTGCAAATAAAAAGAAAACCAGGTCCTCATTCCTATAAGGCTCAAGCATCTTTCATAGTTTTTGCTAACTTAGCTTTAGTATCAAGGCTGCTGTGACCTAGAAGTGCAAACAATACCTTCTGCCCAAAACCAACGTGCAGTCACTTAGTAGCACTAATCTTATTTCCTGTGTGTCATTAGGATTCATGTCCACCATAATCTTGACGGAGGACAACAAATCAAAAGGAGAACATATGTACTTGTGCCAGGGCACAAATCCATCCATTTTAACTTTTTCCCAAGACTGAAACCTGCACTGTTTAAATCCTGTAGATGTCAGCCAAGCATGCACCTTTTAGAGGATAAAATAATAATGCCCAGACACTAATTCTGCTCTCCAAGTTGCTCAGTTTGCTTCCTTCTTGGTATTTTAAAATCTCCAAGTACAATATTTCTTTTTCAACATAAAAATTTCCTGCCAACAAATATAAATAACAAGAGCCCCTGGACTCTACCACAACCATGGAAGTGGGAGAAAGCACCTGGACTCCTGCTTCTCCATTTGTGCCCTTCTCACCAACATCCTGTGCCATCAGGAGTGGTTCATGGAGCTCTGCAGAGCTCACCCTGGCACCTCCCTGGGTGTTGCCTCTGCAAGCACCTTTGGCTGAAGCTGACACTGGATTCCTGCTGCTGGAAGCCCCCTGGAAATGGGCAGCTCGTGCTGATGAGCTCAGTGCTGCTGTCCCTCAGGGGACCTGAGTCTGATTTGAGTCTGCTGAACATTTCAGAGACTGAACAGTACATGTTTCCCTGCCTCTAGTGCTCAGCTACCCTGGGCCATCAGTTTTCTAATTCACATTAGTTAGCACTTAGTGCCAATGACAGTGATTTAAGTATTGACTCCCACACACAGATAGTATTTAATTTTTGGTGGTACCCAGGATGTGTCAGATAGTAGGTGGCATAATTTAGTTCTCTATCAAATTGATGAGAATGTTGCTGCTTTCATTGATATGTAGTAGAGTACAATTGATCAAGTATCCCTATTAAATCCTGCTAACAGGATTGAAAATCCCAAAGATAATTTCAGTGTAATGCTTGCCTTGCATTGGCAAAGTACGCACAGAAATTTCATAGCCTACCTGATTTTTAATCACTGTGAGCAAAATTAATCCATCTCCAGGGAGCCTGAAAGAAATGTCAGCCAGTCAAATTAAAAAAGGAGTTAAAGAGGGCTGATCAATAAGGCTGGATTTCACCCCAGGTTGCTGTGATTTCATGTACATCTGTAGAAGTCAAATAAGCTGTACAAGTGTCAAATGGCCAGTTTTTAGTATGTACTTTAATATCTGTTGTGGATGTCTGAATAGATTATTGAAGGTAAACAATGCTGAGTCCAGAAAAAAACACCCAAAAACATGCTATTAAAATGAGGACAGTTTATGAAGTAAAACTTACATACTGCCATTGTTAATTTTTTTTTTTTTTATGTCTCCACCCCTTCTCTATATATATCTTTATATATTAACTCTATTTAAGTGAACTTTTCTTACCCTTTCCTCTTTTCTTTTTCCCTATTCACCCATCCCCTCAGGTAGCAATCAAGATAAACTATGTTTTTTACTCTAGATTACATGTGGCAGCTGTGCACATATGCTGACCATACTGTAAATATTAGAGCAATCCAAGCTCACAGTCTGCTTCAAAATGTCCCATTTTCCTGTAGAGTCTGCATGTCCGAGCAAGAACGAATGACATGCACTTGGAAGGACTATTTTTGTCTTTAGCCAGTTTGTATGGATTTTTCTAAGAGAGTAGGGGTAAGGTGACCTCCCATTGTCCTGAGGACAGATTTTATTCATGTAATACACAGGCAGGCAAAGAAATGTTGCAGAAAAAACCCAAGGAAGTATGTGGAGGTCAGGCTAGCGAAGAAAAGAGCAAAGAAAAACTGAAAAGTTCTGCAGCAACAAGAGGACCTGTTTCCTCTCTCCCATGAATTAGAAAAAATGAGCACTTGTTCCTGTTTCTAAGGTCCTTCACAAATAATAATTTATAGCTTATCTTAATAAGAGTTTAAACATAATTACTTAGGTTAATATTCATTGGAATCTGCATTAAGCACAAGAATATACAAGAGTAAATAAAGGTTGTCCCTTCTTCCATTCACTAAAAAATTATGCGGAAGGAGGTTTCACTACCTTTAACATCAATCAAATTTAGACTGCACCTTTGTAATATTTTGGGGATATTAAATGTGACTGAGTTGCTCTCTTAGAGTGATTGTTTATGGTATGTTTGATCACATTAAGACATTTTACTTCTTTAAATTGACAGTCTTAGAACATGAATCCCATTAAACATAATGGTGGACTGAAAACTGTGCAATCAATTAGGCAAAAAATATTGAAGGAAAAGAATTCATTAATAAGCCTCTTGAGATTTAATGCCCATATGGGCCTGTAGACTTCTTTCAGAATAAATACTTTGAAGAGCTGGTCATGTCTGTTCTCTATTTTAATGTCTTTATATTTAATTCTATCATTGAAATTCAATTGTTTTCTCCTGGGCTTGCAGGAGTTCTGATACCCTGAGAATTGCACAATCCCCAGGGAACTTTCTTTACTTATACTTTTGCATATGGATAGCTTGAGGGAGGATGTCTTTCCTTCTAAGTTTTGAGATCTCTTCATTCAGCTGGGTGCACTTTTTGGTCTCTCCCTCAGGAGTATTATTACTCTTTATCTGCCTTTTGATCTTCACTTGAGCAGGGAAAGCTACTCCAGAAATGCTCCATAGATTTGGGGAGTAGACTACTGGTGACTGAGCAGTCTTGGATAAATGTTTTTCACCTTCTATTTTAACAAAACATTTTACTGTGAGCAGCCAAGCCCAGAGAGTTTCTTCCCTGAAATAGCTGTGTTATGCAAAGCAATAGATTACACAGAAATTACTCAGTAACTCAAATTCTGTCTCATCAGATATAATACAGAAAGATGAAGTGAATTGAACTGCAGGTTGCAAAACAGAAGTGATAAAAATAAAAAAAAATAGAAAAAAACCCACTATGTACAAATTAAATGCAAATTGTCAGATACATTAGATCTTTCTCTCACCAGTCACTGTTCTGCTTTCTTGCAGATAGGGAAAAATACATGCCAATGTAATAAAGGTCATCCTTTTCCAATCAAATATAAACATTAATTTTTAAAATGCTTATTTTCTGTTTGTCTCTTTGCCATGTTCTTTGCAAGGGCAAATGTTTTTGCCTTACTCCTAACTCTAATTTTTCTCTTGCGTTGCAGACAAATAAGGATAACATCCATGTTGTTACTGAGATATGAAACTCAACACAACCTAATACAAAATGGTGATCATAATGAAAGACCAGGTGACATTTCAGGCTGACATTTCAAGCCAGCATATTAGTGATGTTTATGGAAATTTTAGCTTAAGAATATGTTGAAAAAAGATTTTGCAGCATTGGGCCCGAGTCTGGGACTGTTTATTGTGGATTTAGCCAAGTACATCTCACCTTAGTTTCTAGAAAAATCATCAGAGATGAGTTCCTAGACAGTGTTTCTCAGACTGTGATTTACAGCTCTTTAGTGGTCGTAAATGAGTCACAAAACCCACACTGCCTTAGACTTTCTGGGAAAAGTTCTGTCCTCCAACCCTGGCCTCAGTAATTTTAACTAGTTCTCCTCCCTCTGCCCCAGCTGAGCAGAACTGCTGCCAGGAATAAAAAGTGCAGGTGCTGCAGGGGTTATGAGAGTGGGAAGAAGGGAGAGGAAAAGGGAGTTGTGATAAGAGACTGGAGCCCTGCTCACAGAAGTTCAAGAAATACTGCTGCAAAGAAATAAAAATACTTTAGTTTTTGCTGCACTAGTGCAAGGATTAATTGAAAATGTCCCAGTTACAACAGCTATTACACTGCAAGAAAGCAGGATAGCACTGGGACCCGAGGTCAGAAATGAAACAGAACAATATTTTGCACCACCCTCTGTCCACTCAGCCACTGCACTGAACCATAGCCAGAAACAAACCTGGCTGCCCTAATTCAGCTACAGGAAAATTCTGACCAGCTGGTTTAACCCCAAATAAGCACCACAAACTGCCCACTGATTCTCTTCCCAGCGGGATGAAGGAAAGAATCAGAAGGGTAAAATGAGAAAATCTATGGGATGAGATGAGCATATTTTAATACTTGAAGTAAAATATTATAAGAATTAATAATAAAAATAAAACTTGCAAATAAAAGGAATTTTTTTTTAAAGGGAGAGAAACCCAACAAGTCATGCACAGTGCAATTGCTCATCACAAATGGGCTTATTTTCAGAACCAGAGCTCAGGAAAATGCTGAGGATAACTATAAAGAGACTATATGAATAATCTTTTATAGTCAGCTGTATTTTTCTTTTTTTTCTTCCCCACAGTATTTCAAAGTGACTCTCTGTAGGTTCCAGATAGCCTAAGTCTGAAGAGAAAGCAATCCCAATGTCATCCCCACCCTCTCTAATCTACTTTTATTACAATTGAAGTATAAATCACACAAGTTAATCTTCCACAAAAGCCTCTATCCTCTATTGTTTTACATTTACTTCTATTTTTATTCTGAAATTGCAGAGATTTTGTTTTCTTACTTATCATCAGAGATGTTGTTTAAATGTGGGAAGTGACAGAACAGGGTGAATGTAGGAAGGAGCAAACCCCCAATCTTTTGGCTGGCTCATATTAGTCACTGTAATCTGATATTTTTCCTGCAATAGATACATGGAAGAGAGGGCATAATTTAGAAAAGTGTTAAATATCCTACTCCATGCTGCATACAAAATATTTGTTGACAATTATGGTGAAAGAAATGATAGCCATGGAGAGGTGCCATTGGATAATTGCAATAATTTCTGTTAACGTGTTATAAATAGAGTGTGTCAACCTTCAATTTTAGAATAATTTAAATTAGAATATGAAAATATTTCAATTACAAACTGAGTACAAAAAAAAAAACTAAACCAAAACTCAAAAACAATAAATGGAAGCTTCAAATTTGTTTTTGAGAAAAAATATTGATGAAGGGAACCCTTCCAAAGGATTGTTCCCATAGTTTTTTGGATCAGACACTGAACTGAAAAATTCATAAATAACACAATGTTGTTCTCTAACTATAATCACAGTGTTGTAACATTGAAGGTGTTATTAAGTCTATTTCTCATGCTTTATGTAACTAGCATTTATTTCAGAAAATGATTCTCACTTGTGTGTTTTCAGTAGACTGCATACCTGACCCCTGTCCATACCTTGAATGATCACATTACAGAATTAATTAATTTAATAGGAATAAAATCTTGAGTTCCTAGCTGCTGTTTAATGTTTTTGAAAAGGTTCTCTCAGACATACTGTTAAACTATAGGAGGAAATATTTACCTGTCAAATGGCCATTTCCAAACAACAAACCACTTCCTCTTGCACGTTTTATATAAAAGAGGAGTTAAAAAATAATACTGAGAGTCTGCACCACAGCATGTTCATGTCTGATAGAACGTGTCAAAATTACTCCTTCCAAATTAAGTAATTAATTGATGCAAGACCCACTCTCTGCACTCTGTTGGTGTTACAGCATTCCCAGTCCCACCCCACTGTTTGTTTAGTGAAACATGGGAACTTTTTAATTCGTCTTCTCTCAGACAGAATTACAACATGCATGAAGCAAAAGAGATGAATTTGTCAGGATTATTACAGTAACAAGATAAGAGATCCTCAGAAGGGAATTTTCTTTCCCAGATGTATAAATATTACAGAGAGATTGAGGTTGGAAATTAGGGTCATCTTGCCCAATCCCCTATTTACAATAGCTAAAAATAAGTCTGTTGTTTTAAAGGAAACAGATTCTTTCTGTGCTCTGATTTAAGATGCTATAAAAGTTTATATCTTGACAGATTTATATTCAGGAGACAAAAACCCCTTTTAAACCTAACCACAGAACTTGTGTCTTCAGAGACTCCATTCAAAGTTCCTAATTAGCTCTTTTACCTATATATCCACTTTCTGCATATTACCATGAAATAGAAATTGGCCATGAGGGAAAAGGCTGCTGATAAAGAACAGAAAATTCAAAGAGATGTGCCGAGATACTGACTGACAACCAGGCAAAAGGTGAAAACAGACTGCAGAGGAATGCAGGGAAGGACAAAGAGCAGCCCATGGTAGTGGTCATGCAAGAAGTGATGCAGTGGCATGAGGACTGCTGGGCTGATGAAACCAAGGTGCACAGTGGGCAGACCAGGACCAGTGGCTGCTCCTAGAAGGTGGCATTTGTGGGCATTTGCATACAAATTGCTCCTAAACCCATGTTGATTTACACATATGCACTTGGCTACTGAACCATGGCTTGGGAGGTGCTCTCTCAGACCAGGACCAGTGGCTGCTCCTAGAAGGTGGCATTTGTGGGCATTTGTGTACAAATTGCTCCTAAACCCATGCTGATTTACACATATGCTTGAACCATGGCTTGGGAGATACTCTCCCTCACACCTCTGTGGTCTGTTTTCCCTTTCTGTTTGATGGCTTTCATGTCTACTTTTGAAAAAGTGTTTTTGCTCCTCAGGGAAAGAGAAGCAAAGAGAGAGGGTTCGAAATAGGCTATCTGCACTACCATGGCAATCTCCTTGGAAGATAGCACAGAGGCTCAGCCACCATGGCTTTGTCATGCAGCCAAGTCACTTTCCAAACAGCTTGTCCAGACCCAGGAGCTTTTCCAGCAGCCTGCATGCTGCAAAAAGCCACAGGATTATTCTGCTAGAGAGAGGGAACCTGCCGAGCCAGAACTCTGTCACCTTACTAAGGAAGAGTTTGTGAAGAAACTGTGTGAATTAATCAGGGAGTCAGACAGCAGCTTGCTAAATCACTGAGGAAGAGTCCTGCAGTAGTAATGAGTTATTGTGTCCCCTGCCTAGGGGGGAAGGAACATGTGTCAGGAGCTGTGCTGGCTGTGGAAAATGACCTGGACAAACTGCTTGGGGATTTTTCTCAGTACAGGGAGAAAAATGTGTGTGTGACTCTATTTCCCCAGGGAACCATTTTCACATAACAGTTCTTGGGTGTCTGTTTCCTCCTCAGCTGACAATGCAAGGAATAAGCAGGATATTTCAATTGCTTCTATCCATTACACAGAGAGCAATAGGATTAGGCAAAAAGGAATCTATTCCCTTTTAAAAATCACACCTTTGATAGAGAAAACTGATTTGGAATTGTGAAATTTCAAGCTGTTTTATTCTGCAAGTGTCAAACCTATGTTGTCAATGGAGATTGCACTACACCTGGAGACCCAGCCATGTAACAAGACAAATAGGAAAATAGATTTACTCAAGCTTGGGCACTGAATGGTTATTAATGGGTAATCCATGGCAGAGCATGTTGCTTGTCAACAGCTCTACACATATCACATTGCACATCCATAAGAACAGCACAGCCCACTCCCTAACATGCAGGATGGCCACACTTAGATTTAGAAGTGTAATATCCACAAAAGCCCCCAAGAAAACTTAATAAAAGAGACATCAGCAGAAATAATTAGGAAATTTGAGTCATAATCTTTAGAGGATTTGCCTAATTACTTTCACTTTTGTAAATACAAGTATTCTAATTTTTAGGTACCTTAATACTCATATGGCTTTGGCTCAAGATAATTAGCACTGTGCTGACTACTCCAGAAGACAAAATTGGGAGTGGGGAGGGATGATGGGAGTGGGATTGGGAGTGGGGAAGGATGAGCTAAGGGCTGTCACCACAGAACCCACATTCATTTTCACACTCACAAAATGACCAAGCCTCCCCACATTTCACTGAGGCTGTGAAACATGAGGTGAATTGCTAGAGGTGTCACCACTTTATGGGCATGAAAAACACAGGGGAAGAGTTGTATGACCTGTAGTAAAATGAGAAGTCTCACTTTGCAAAATGTGGGTAGGTACAAACATGGATAAAAATCATGCACTTTCTCATCTTCTGCTTCTGAGTCTTTACAAAGAAGAGACTGTTGTAAGACTTCTCCCTAAAATAAACAGCATGCAGATTGTGATCTCTGACACAAACATCTAAATCTGCATTTGACGAGAACAAAATACTCTGGGGGGAAAAAAATCTCTTTCAAAAGATGCTCAAGAGTATTTGCTTTTTCATTGTTCCACAGAATCTCAGATTTATCTTCAATTATCACACAACTACCAGCAGCTCGAAGGGTGAATCATTGTGTCTATAAACCCTAAGAAATTTGAGAATACTGCTGCATTCTCTATTCATCAGATATGGGCAGGGAGAGCTATAGCTTTAACCTGCAAGTACTTCTGGGAGAACTGAAACTTTATTTTTGTTTTGTTACAGATGTTGCCAGAAACACAACTCCAGAAGAGAAAGTTCCAGTAATCTTCCTAGGAGAATTAGAAAGTTTATGAAACTGCAATCTTATGCATCTTTATCAGTGATATAGTGAAGTGTAGGGCTTCAGGGTTTTTTAAATCTTTGCTCATCTGATATTTCTTCCTTGTTTGTCTGATCTGCAATATGTTCCTCACAACATCTCTGACTACGTTCCTGTGAAAGAGATGGTTTTAACCCTCTGTGGCAAAAGGGCCACTGAGAGACTGTTGGAATTGCCTGTGTTTCATAGCAACTGCTCAGAGGCTTGACGTGTTGAGAGCTAAAAGCACAATCTGTGGCAAAGAGTGGGGTTTGCCTGTTCTGCTTCCTTCTGAAAGGAAGGTTTATACCCCCTTCACATGGGGGTATAGCCATATCCAGGCAGACACCAGGGACAATATAAAGCACCTCCAGTGACTGTTTCTAGAAGAGAAGGCTGATATTTCCATTTCCCAGGCTCTGGTTCAAGCCTGTGGTCCATAAGGGATCCAGCTGTGCTCCCAAGATAGTCCATATTTCACACTGAATGTAGCACCCTGGTTCATCCAGCTGAATTAGGTCCTGTCCCATGCTCTGGTGCTTTAACTTCCTTTAAACCTTACTCTGCACTAGCTGACTCATTTCAGCACGGAGTTGAAACTAAAGGACATAACTTGCACAAATTTATATTTTAAATTGCATTGTGCCCTTCATTTGTGTGGGGTAGCAGTTGTCCCCTTAGCACAGGAGATAATGTGTAAGGAATGTGGCAGCCTTGAGCAGTTATTTGCCTTTCCAGTCTTGCAGAAAAATTTCAGGAAAGAAACAATAATCACCCATCACCAATCATTTTCCCTACCGAAATCTTTTCCCTCAGAATGTGTCAAATGAAAAAAAAAACTCTCAACTCTCATTAGGGAGTTATTGTCTGTACTTGAGGATGTAAAAAGGAAAATACAAACCCCTATTGTTAGGCTAAGAAAATATTCCCTTCCTGAGCGTATAAATGTTAATTGGATAAAATAAAAGGCAGTGCTAATGGCTGATTTAAACCCAAAAGCCCAGAGACATTTGCATTCAGTGCATTCACCCAGCTAAGCTTCTTTGCTGAAGTACAGGAGATGATGCAGTTTTCAGCAGCAAACATGAAGCCTAACACAACTGCCTAAGTCAACTGCAAAGAGGAAGTCCAGCTTGCCTTCCTAGTTTTTAATATCCCTTTAATTTTACCTAATGACGCTGTTTGTTCTTTAGTGCAATCTTCCTCTGAATAGTTGTGTTTTCTACAGCAGCAGTGGAACAACAAACAGGAGGAGCTCTCTCCTCAGAATCAGTCTGACCTCAGTGGAAGGGAGAAAGCTTACTGGCTTGTAATAACAGAACAATAATCTTCATTACACTGCATTTTTTCACATGGAAATCAAGGTTCATTTGGCAGTCCTGGCCTTAAAGAATTCATCAGCTACAGTGTCAGGCATGAATCTTGAACAGAGGTATAGAGAGTCTGTACCCAGTTAATTTTATCATTGCTCCTTTTCTGATTTAACTCCACTTCCCAGAGAATTTCATGCTTTCAGGGGTTCAGCAAAACGGACAGACAGAAGACTGATCTGAGTTCTGACTTCTATTTTTGGCATATTACCTTGAGATCTGGTGTATTTTTTCATTACTACTCTGTTCGTAACCTCCAAGTGATAAGTGCACGGAATAACCCAAACAAGACATAATCTGTGTAATGGAAAACCAGAGGTTTCCTTTGCAGACAGTGATAAATAAAAGTTTAATTTTCATTCCAGCTGGCATGCAGACAGCTCAGGTGGGGTTTAGCTGACAGGGCATCTGAGCTATGTTCCTCCACATAATTTGCCATTCTGAATTTTAACCAAGAACAGTGTATTGACAAGGGAATTTGTTAAGAACTTTTCTTTATCTTGTCTGTGCTATTGCCACATCTTCAACTTCATTAAAAATGATAGGCGGTACAGCAAACCTGAATAATATAATTTACCTTTATTTCCATGTGCTTTGAGCCAGGGCTTCCCAGATGTTCCCAAAGGTCCCACACAACCTGCAAAAGGTTTGGAAAGAAAGTCCTTGTTTGAGAGGCTGCATTTCATTTAGGCATTGCATTGAAGATGAATTTTGTTATATAGCATTCCTAACCTGATTTCTCATGTTTAAGCAGCCTTTTGTGAATAAAGCTTGCAAATCTCTGCTCAAGTTTTTCAAAATATCAGCTCCTTTATTTTTAAATAAAAATATATATTTCTGTAGAAAGGCAACAGTTTTGGCAAAGTTTGAACAAAGCACCCCTAGGTCTTTGATTTATAACAGAATATAAAAACCACATATTCTGGTCTCCATTTCAATAAGCGAGGGTCTCTTCCTGTTTAGCAATCAGCATCACCACGACAGTGCTCTTTATGATTATAAAGATAAAAACATCTGCCCAATTGTGTTAGTGAGATATAAAGGCTGATAGATCCTGGGGTCAGGTTTTAAAGCTAAGAAGGAGTGATGTCTGTGAATATATATGAGAAAAACTACATAGAATTGACATTGGAGAGTAGTACAGTTGAGTATATGCTGTCTGAATTAACGTGGTACTTTTCAAGACATTTTATATTGTCCAAACTACTCACCTTTTAATCAAAACTTACAACATTATTAGTAACACATCGTACTATAGAAAACAAAATAAAATACCACATAGGCTTAAATTTGTAGTAGAGGAAAGAGTCTCAAGGAATAAACAGCAACAAGAAAAGCATATCCAAATCAGAAAATGTAGTTTAACATTATAATTTCACCTGGAATTTGTTTGAATCCCTGTATAATCCTCAAGTGATGAAGCGCATGTTGAAAGCATAAGTCTAGAAGTATTTTCTGCACAAATATTTTTGGTAATAATTTCATCTTGGAGGAAGTAAACCATGGCAGGGCCAATAAATTTTAAAATTGTGTAAGTGTGGTGGAAAATTCTGAAATGAAAAGCTGTCATCACACCTGGAGACCAACTGTACCTTCCATCACAGGTATTCCTTTGAAAGGAACTCCTGGCTTGGCCAAATGAAAAAAGATTAAATGCCACGTGGATAATACAAAAATCCCCCAAATGGTCTAGGAACTGCCTATTTGTTTAGAAAAAACGATTAGAAAGTACTATTTTTGTTTTTTCCCCAACTCCCCTCCCAAGATTCTCAGCTCCTCCTGCTCCTTTCTCTGGTTACTGTGAAGGAATTGCATCTTGCACCCTGAAAGCAGCCCAGTGTGTTCCTCCTCACAGCACTCACCAAAAAGAGTGCTTGGACTTCACAGGAGAGAAAATTGCTTTCTTTGGTGCCTCTCTGCCATCCCTCAGTGCTGCAGCCCAGCTGGACAGGCAGGGGGAGCCCTGCAGATCCTCCACAGAGCTCTGATTCCCAGGATGGAGCAGCGGCTGAATTTCCACACAAGCCCAGAGCCAGCGATGGTGCCCGTGCTGTGTGGAGGTGTTCCATTACCCTTGTAGCTGTCAGGGGGAATCCAGGTTCTTTTATATCATCTGTGAATTCCGAGCTTGAACAACCTGCACATAATCACTGGGAGATTCTCCTCTGAGAGATTAAATATGCAATATTTTATAACCCACTTTAAACATGTCCCATGCAAAATTCAGGATTGGATTTCAATATGTAATTTTCTTTTAATTTTTAAAGAAGTTCTCACAATGAGTTTTTATTTTATTATCTGTATCTATGGAATGATGAACAAATCAAAATACTAAAATCTACAGATAATTTGATACTTAATCATTAATCTAGTCTTGTGACATGAAATTTTAACAAATCATAAATTTAGATATAATCAGAAACTATATCCGTCATTATTTCATTAGATTGCTGAGTTGTCAAATAACTGAAATCCATTATCCTTACATAAACTTCTAGTTTCCAAGGCAATTTAGTCTCTAAGCTCTGAAGAGCTGCCAGTTAAATAAGTATGGTTTTCTTTTAAACACAAGGTATAGAAAATGAAAATTCAACATTAAACGCAAAAAGAGAATTATGGAACGGTAACAACATGAAATTAAATCAAAGTTTTTTTTAAATATAAACACAAATTCTGGTCAGAAAAAACTTTTAAAAAAAAGGAATGTTTGGAAGAAATCTTTAATATTATTAATAAATTCTACTGATTAGGAGATTTGCATCCAATGCCTTTTATCATTCATGAATGGACTTCATTAAATGAATCTCCAGACATTTTATTTCACTTTTTGCAAAACTACTCACAAGCAGGTTTAGAAATAATGCAAATAGAAGCCTACATGAAAATAAAATTAAAATAGTAACAGATTTTGGTGGAAGGGAAATGGACAACTCTCATTTGCTCTTAAAGGAAATCTATCCCATTGATTTAGCTTTTTTGAGCTTGGCAAAAAGATTGAAAATATATAGATTATAGAACTGCAAATGGAGGTTTCATTTTGAGCTGCATTCACTTTCAATTTGTGCAATAGGTTGTGAATAAAACCAAAAGACCAAACAATCCCTCTCCCAAAAAACCCCAAACAAAACAACACAGGAAAAAGTGGAGTATCTTTGGAAAAGAGGTAAAGGTTCCTCTTTCCCTTTTCTCTTTCCAATGCAAGGGAACTATCATCTGCTTACTGTTACTCTTCTTTCTGCATTTCTCCACTTTTCCATTTTTAGAACTTGCATTGCCTCCTCAGCCTTCATTTCTGTCCGTCTTTTCTCCTCTCTAACCTCTTTTACCTCTTGGAATTTGGGATGTTTTGCAGCATGGTTGATTATTATGCAGTATGAGAAGAATTGTGAAACAATTTTTGTGTATGCCTATGTAAACTCAGCTGACCATGGAAAAAAAGATGCAGAAAACTGCATCTTACTGGGGTTCTTCCCTCAAATGGTAGATATGGACTATCCCATGGTTCAGTAGATCTTAAGAAAGCAAAAGTGTGTCTAAAATTAATTAGAGAAGTAACTAATTTGGAAGCTTTGGTCATGAAAATTTGTCTCTTCAATACCAAAACTCCTTGATGTCACCGTTTCTCAACATTGACTTTGTTAACAGTCTGGATGTTTGTTGTTGTTGCTTTTTAATATTTTTTAATATTTTTTTTTTCCTCCAAAGTCTGTGTGGGAATACTTTAGGACACCATGAAAACCGATTTTCACAATGGATAAACACTGTACAACTATCAATCTAGGAGCTTTAGAAAAGAGTACTGCTGGGTACTGTATAATTTCCTTTAGACCAAACCTAAGGGACAAAAGATTCTAGTTTGGTCATAGTGCACCCACAGTACATGAGGTTCTGCCACATGAATGACAACTCATGAAAAATTTTTTTTTTTTCAGCTGCTAAACTGCACAGAGGGGGTGGGAGAGAAAGAGGAAAATTTACTGCTTTTCTAAAAAAGCTCTCTCCTTTTCCATTGGACTAGAGAAGGAGGACAGGACTGTGGTGTTAATGACATTCTCACATAATGTTTTTTTACCAGATCAAACCCTCCTTGCCATCCTGTACTACTTTTACAGACATCCTTCCCAGTCTGCCATTAACAATATCAATGAACTGTTTATTGCCTCTTGACACAACTTAGGGGTTTGTTTTCACAACAGATTTTAAAAAACACTTTGTGCAATAATCCAAAGTGAGGAAATGTCATGTGGTTCTGTACCATACAATATTCCTCTCTTCTCTCTCATCCCTTCATGCAGTCAGTGCTGTCTTTGACCACAGCTGGCTGTTAAATTGCTGCCCCACCTGCTTGCAGATGAAGGAGTTAGTAGTTTAGGTTTTTTGAAAGGGGGGAAAGGCATTTGCTACTTTGGCTCAGGCTGCTGGCCTAGTGCTATGCTGCTCACTTATTCTGTTCATCCCATCCGCAATTCAGACAGGTTTAACTCAAAAAAGATCCAGCATAAAAGAACTGAAGTCAGGAGGCATCTGTGTTGTGCAGACACTGATGTGAGCACTGCTGAGCAAATGTCTGTGGTCCTGGTGCTGCACATTACCTGCTCCCCTAAAGTGAAGTCATTGCAAGCAGGATTCCAGCAGGCTGGGTTTTTACATGCTGTATCCATCCCCTTCTGTGTCATGGGCCTTAGACTAAGAATTATTCATGTGGCAAACATCTGGATTTACATAGGAGCCAGCAGAGCTAATCTGTTCTGCACAGAGAAAGGACATGTGAAGAATAGAGCCAACAACCCTAAAACAGAACCTGGTAAGGGGCAGGCCAGCACCACGACCCTGTCCATCCAGCTAGAAAAGTAAAATCTAGGAAGAGGATTACAAAGAATTACAAAGGTTTTAGGAGAAGGATTAGGCATGTCTGCCCAATGTCACATGGACAGTATCTAGCAGCTTCACTGAAGCTTATTTTCTAAAGCCATAATGAGGTGTGTTGTGTTCCTAGCACTGATTTATCAGGAAGGAAACTAAATTAATCAATATAAATTCCAAAACAAAAGAGCAACATCTGACAGGGCTGACAGGAAAGCAAACAAGAAGCTTAGAACACTGCTAACACCCACTATTAACACTTACATTAGGGCCAGCTCTAGCAGGAATTGTCTGTCACCATCCAGAGGCAGGAATAAAAAATTATACTTAAGCTTGTGGGAAACCATAGTTAGAATTCATTCAACACAAGCAATGGTTAGACCAAAGGAACTTTTAATCTAGGACTAAAAGGGTGTAAAATTGTAAGGGATAGCCAAAGAGAACTCAGATTCTGCCAGGAATGCACATGGCGTTGACAAGAAAATAACTTTTCCACAAAGGTGTTCAATAAGAAAGAGGGATGGATCTCTTTGCAAGCACCTGGCAGCACCGCTTCCCCCATGATACCATGCTTAGGAGAATATTCTTTGAAATATCTGCAAACATGCCTCAAAATCTTGCTTCTTTCAGGACACAAAACTGCTTTCTGAGTATTTAATTTGCTTTTAGATTCACTGGAGGAACCAGAGATTGGCCAAGGGTGTTGTACAAAAGAACTATCAAGCCATTTGAAAGCCAGAGTCTTATGAAGGCAAGTGAGCAAGCTGAAGGCATGGGATCAGCTCCATTTGTTTTTGTGGATCCAATATTTCTACATACCTGTGAGATGAAATCATGATGCTACCTTCAGTGGAGGAAACATTTTTTTATGTGCAGTGATCATCAGTCTTCTTACTCTCTTCCAAACAACTCTTTCTCTGATATTTTCAGCATCAGAAACACTGATTTTTCCCATTTTTTTTTCCTGGAAACAATATTTCAGTCACTCAGCAAATGGTGGTTTTCCCATGGATTACACAGATCTGAGTTAGGACATTGTTAGCTCGGAAGAGATCAGGCTCCTTCTTTTACTACTTAAAATAGATGTGAAAGGCAAAACAGCTGGAAAACAAAAATTAGAGATATGATGAAAGCAGGAGTGAGGATTCAAACATGTCTTTCCCCATACTAGATGTTGATTAGATGGAGAGTGCCTGCTGAGGTTGAACAAATAACAGCCATCCCTGGCTTTTATTTTCTGAAGCTGGAAAAAGTTGATAGCTAGAAAATAACAACATGTCATAAAGTATTTTCCACTTTCAGTAGTACCTTCATTTTACTTCAGCCCTGAAAATATTGATATAAAATGCTGAAAGGTCTAATGAGACAGTGGTACTTCAACATTTCTCCGGCTGATGTCACAGAATGGTTTATTGATTCTATTTAACTTCTAATTGGCTCACATTATTAAATTACCATCATTCAGGCTAGAAATTAGTTTAAATAATCAATCAACACAAAATAAGGTCAAGATTATTAGTGACAGACTGGATAAGCAGATAAATAGATCAATAGAAAGAAATAAAGATAGATCAATTAGAAGTTTAGACTAAATGGAAAAAGTAGGTCGACCATTTTCTTATTTTTAATTACATACCCACTGGCTTTTTCTGTGGGGACTTGAAATATTGAAGTCTTTTTCTTCATTGCATAATTAGAATTCTAAGATCTGACTGATCATGTCAAAATTTGAAGCAGAACAAATAGTGAAAACTAGGCACACTGAGATGTTGAACCATCAAATTACATTAGCAAAGTCATGGCTTAATAGAATCCTCGACTAATTCCACCAAGTTAAGATATGGAGAACACTGAAATACTTAAAAAAACCCCTCCACATTAATTAAACAAACTTACTATAAATCAGTCTAGACTGGTTCATAACCTTAAGTTTGAAAGGTTAGATTAGGACAATTATAAACTGACTGCAATTTTTTTGCAGAGATCTCAGTTGTTACTTATTGAAAGAAATGAGTGCTCCTAATTTAACTAATATCCTCCAATCAAGGATTTCTTTACTTTATTCTGTCACACCACTGATTCAGGAACATGGAACGATATCTAGTGAGGTTTTCCTTTTTACAAAGTGTGTCTGATCTTTGTCAGCCACATCCAGAACAACATATTTTGTCCTCATTAGCCAAGAATAGGCTGGATCCTTCTTAATGATCACTAGAGAACACTCAGATTTCTGTACAAACTAGGGCAAGCTATTTCACTTCTTTGTGCCATGGCTCTCCCATTTGAAAATGACAACGTTGATTTTTGCTCTCTTTTCTTTAAAGGGATTGAGGTGTGCAAAATGCTGTTTAATGGTGAAAGAAACAATCATTTTATTTTCTATTTCTCTATCAAAATATTGCCTCAGGATTGGACGTTAAGAACCTCCTTATAATGACAAAAGGTATATGCCAGTTGTCTGTCTTAGGAAGGGTCTGATTGTACTGCTAACTACTCAGATTAAAATCTATACCTTGAATTATGACTTTGTTCTTTCTTGCAGGGTTTCCCAAAGCTCCCTCCAGGGAAGAGCTGGGTTCAGGGACACCTCTGTGTCTCTTTGTGTGCCTCCAGGGGCTCCCACAGCTATAGCCTAAAGCGTGGTAAAATCCTTCTAGATTCAAACTTCTTTTTCCTTACCAATCCCAATTCCTGGCCACTATGCCAGAATTTGTGATGCTGGAAGATGAGCGGCAGAAAATGATCTGTTCACTGGTGATTTCAGCCTCCAGGTGCCAGGTAGATAAAGAAGTCAAATCCTTGGCTGTGACAAGCTGTGGGTCAACACAGGCTGGGAATAGCCCTGCTGAGAAGGACTTGAAATAGGACAAGGGGTAATAGTTTTAATTAAGAAGAGGAATGGTTTAGATTATTGAAGAAAGAAATTATTGTAGTCACTCATGAAAAGTTTGCACAACCATTTCATGTTTCCAGAAAGTCCAAAAGAGTGCAGGAAAAAAGAACAAGTGGGAAAAAAAGTAAGAATTTCCAATAATTCTTCCTGACAGCTACTAAAAACACACTTCCTAATATTTCCGCAGTACATTTTCAACTCCCATGTGCTCACCTCTCTGACCAAAGTAGTTTCTCTTGTTTCTCCTCAACTTCAGTGTCTGCTGCAGCTATTTTACTTGCTTTTCTACAGTGCATACTCGCTTTGCATTTTAAAGCCTGCAGAATTCTTCTACCTACAAAAAAAAATCCATGTATGTATATCTTAGAGCAGATAAGAGGGCAGCACTGGTCCTTCAACAGCCTTCTGATGCTGTGTGCTGTTAGGCTCAGAGCCTGTTCTGTGATTCTGAATACAGCAGAACAGTGTACAACAGTGTGTCTTTCTCCAGACAGATTCCTCATCAGCCTTCCCCTCTCCCTTGGGAAAGGTTTTCCCCCAGGACACCCCAGGTTCACTCTCTCCTCACCCCCCACACTCGCTGCCCTCAGCAGCTGCTGGGAACCTCTCCCCTGATGCACAACTCACATCTGCATTAACCACAGTGATGTGGAGGAGCAGCCAGGAGGAAAATTCACCCTCCTGTGGATTTGGATGCTCCAAGAGCATCTAAAAGTATGTGCTGTCCTTGAGTGTGGTAATAGAAATTAAATAAAGGGTCTCCAACAGACAGGATCAGTTAAAGATACACAAACTTCTGAACTGAGTTAATTTTTTTGTTGTTGTTGCTTCCCTGGTCTTGTTCAAAAAACAAGCAAACAATAAACAACTGCAAGGCACTCCGGAGAATATTTCAAACCTGCTGTGCTAAAAAAAGGACCAAATACTTTTGGTATTTGGCATACAATCCCTTCAAAACATTGCTCAGATTATCATAAATCACATTTGTCACATTCATTTACATTAGCTGCTGAATACTGAACTGACTTGGCAATATACCTAGGCAAATTACAAACCAAATAAGGGGAAAATAGGAAAATACGTTTTCTTCATTAAATCGCTATTACATACCACAGAGGTTACCAAAAAAAGTGACAAAGAATGATGATACATTTTTTTCTTACTTTTGAGAAAAAAACTTATCAGTAGAAGAAAATAAAATAAATATATATATATATATATATGCATCACAAATAAAAATATTAGGCTGAGAAAACGAGAACAGAACAGATGAGTTCATCTTGTTTTAAAGAGTTACATTTCCAGGAGCAGACATATAGCTGTACAAATATCTTTCTCACAGACATTTAGTCAGTGATTTGAGATTTGGCAGAAATATAAAGCCAAATTTACCACACTCAGAGATATTCAGAGGTTTCTCTCAGGTTGGCCGTCAGGTATGAACTCCCCTCCATGCATCTCTCTTGTGTTTTACTATGCCTGCCCAATCCTAGCCAATGCTATTATCATCAGAAACAACACCCTAGAAATGCAAGTTCACAGCATCCAGTTATATCAGTTCATCTAAAAAAAAATTAAACAGAAATATGAGAAATATGTTCTGGGAAACCACTGACAGCTTGGGCTATTGATGTTTAGAAAGGACAAAAAGTGAGAATTGGAAGAAAAAGGGAACTCAATTCATCACATAAGGAAAATGTCTTACTGCAATAAAGTTATATCTGTCATCTTTTAGGGGGCTTCTTGCATGTAAATACAGGAGTTGTGCACATGATGATCTTCATTGCTGTCCTGAGGACACTGACAGATTACAGAACTGACAGGGTCTTTCTAGGACTTAGACATATTCAAAATATTTCTCCTGTATCTGCAAATAAATCAGAAGAGAATTTTCAGTGGAAGGCAGGAGTGTCCTTCCCGAGCCCCTTTTGTTTTTGATGCTGCTCTCTGCATCCCAGTGATTTGTACTCCACTCACCAGCTTGATGGAAACACGAGACAATTCCAGAGATTGGGTGAAACAAATGCTTGCTCTGTGGATATTTTCAGTGGCAGGCAATGATCTGCCATGCAGCTTCGAGTGTATATTGTCTTACAGAAAAAAGATTCTAGAGTAGAAAAACACAAAAGGGAATGGCAAACTGTTTTCAAGATTTTGGAAGTTTTTATTTATTTAATTGGCAATATGGTCTTAACTTCTTTTCACACATTCCCTCTAGAAATATTAAATGACTCTAAATGTTCCCAAATCACAAAAAAAAAAGTACAGGAGGCATTAACATAATGTCTACACCCAGCATTAAGAATGGAAATAATTTTTAAGGAATGATTAATACCCAGAGATGAATGATGGACAAGTAAAACCTTTATCAGCCACAAAACAGATATTTTATAAAGATGAAACTAGTCTTTTCCCTCATCTATTTTTGTATCTTCACCTTATTTATCAATAATCAATGGAGAGAGAAAAATATTGTGACACATAAAGAAATTTGGAAAGAAAATATAATGTTTAATTCCACTCCATGGAATGAAGTCACTTTAACTGGATGAAGATGGAAGGAGAAGCAACAAGTGTAAAGAAACTCACATGCATAATTTTCATCAGTACTACCATATGTTTAACATTGTTCTCAGCTGTTAAAATATACAGCTTTATCCCAGTTAATCCTCCAGAATTCATTATAGAATGTAACAAAAAAAAATATGTATATACACAGGTCCTTATTACCGAAGTATAGGGTTTATAAAGGTCTTCTTAAAAAAAAAAAAAAAAAAAAAAAAGGAAAAAAACCCAACCAAACCAATAAAAAAAACCTAAGAGCTGAATTTAGGCTGTAAAACAAAATGTCAGAAAAGACACCTACCACTCATACCGGAAATTTTAAAAGAAATTTATAAGGAAGTGCATCTATTTATTTCTACATTGAAAAATTCTTTTAATTTACACATTGAAGAAGCCCTAAGTCGACAGATTGGATTTCTTTTTGCTTTCAAGACCCTGAGCTAATCCTCTCATGAGAAGTAAAAGAGGAATTAGCATCAAAGCAACTTTCTGCAGTAAGTAGGGGGAGGTTTTTTTTTCTTGGCAGATTTAGATTTATTATAATATTCCAGAATGCAGAGCTCTTTAGGAAGACAGAGGGTTTTCTAACTTGGCAAATTACAACTGAACCAGATTTGCAGGCCTACTATTTAGTTATTATTGTGTTTACTCTATTTTACTACATTTTGTACAGACGGGGCATGGAACACAGGAGATATTTTGTATAGAGTACAATGTATGGAGAACATGTTCAGTACTAGCAATCCTGTAATAACAGAAAAATCACAGAAAATAGGTCTTCCTCTCTGAATTTATACTCCAGAGTCTCTTTATAAATATGGAATCTCAGACCACTACAAGGAGTGGGGTGAGGATCAATCAAAGGTGTGCTATTGAAATTGATTTGAAGGATAACATGCAAAAGAAATGACCATGTAAGCTGATAAGGGATATTGTAAGGACAGAATATGGCAAAAAACCCTAAAGAACTTAGATTCTAACTTCAGAAAGAAAGATCTACCATTCCCCTATAGAAAGGATTAGAAAGGATTTCCTCTAGAAAGGAAAACATGCAGGGACTGTGTGACCTCTTTTCATTGGTGATCACCAGAGAGAGAAAAGTTAAAGCAAAACTGAATGGCCTGACCAAAGAAATCCCCCTCTGACAGGCTCAGCCAAAAGCAACCTCAGCCAAATTCTGAACTGAATCTGAAGTGCAGTGCAATAAAGGATGTCTATGTTTGCCTCTGAGGAAAACAGAGGAAAAAAATGTTTATGGTACATGCTGAAGAAATGAGATTGGCTGCAGAGATTGCATTGTGAATGTCCAAGCAGAAAAAGAATCCAGGTGGAACCCTGCTTAGTTTTCAGCTGGTACCAACAATTTTCTCTTATTCAAGATTAACAGATTCAGTGGTTCACCTAAGGTAACTTTCTGTGACATGATACAATGGGATTTTTCTATTTATTTATATTTTTTTATTTTACTTTCTTTCCTGACCTATTTTTTTTAATCTTTCACAACTTGCAGTGACACTAATTAATCTTGTCATCAGCTCTTATTCATGACACATCTTCACAGACAACTTATCCAAAGTTAATTTTTAGTATAATATTCATGCATTCATAATTCAAAATTCACATATTCCAACATAGTTTTAAGGCAGGTATAAGCAGTAAGAAGATTAGTGTTGAATATTCAGATGTGGGTAAAAGGAGGACATCACTGTGTGAACAGACTCATCTGTAATTGTTTACAGAACAAGTGTTAAAATGTTTCCTCTCTTTTTTTGTGTGCTTTTCTGGTTTTATGTATAACTCTCTGAAGTCCATGAAAAACACATTGCCTCAAATAAATTTAGGTGCATGTAAAGCCAGAAACTGGCACCTTATGATCACAAATGTCACTGGCAGCCCCTCTGAGCCCAAAGACATCTATCACTAGTTTCAAATGAAACAAACTGCAGTAGTCTGGAGCCTGTTGGAGAGGTTAAAAAGAATCATATTTCTAAATCTCACTCTTCTGCAGTGAGAAAATTACAGAAGTTTACCTTGATCCCCTTCATTAGGAATTGACTCCCAGCTGGCAGTGCAGTCAGCATGTTCACAGGGGCAATTTTACAGGGAAACATGAGCTTTACCTGCTGGAGTGGATTAAATCAGGCAGGGACCAGAGCTGCTCTGAGGGACTCAAGAACATCCACTGGGATTGTGTGGAGTCCTTGGGTCAGTCTCAAGACACCATTCAGAAGCTGCACTATATTTAGTTCAAAAATCATTGCAGAGAAAAGAAGAAAAGGGGCTGGACTGAACTTGAGTCCTTAATTTAGTAGAGAGTATTTGCTTTTGGGCAAAAATACTGTCATGGTTCTACTTCTGTACAGAGCTTCAGGTATTCAGGCATTGGTGCTCTCAGTTAAAATGAATTGCCACTTTAAAAATAAACCATGGCACACAGCAATGAAAGACAGATTATGAGATATAAGTGGCTTAATTTTGCTCTTGTCTGGTTTCAGAATTATGAACAAGTATCCTGGTTAGCTGTAAATGTAATTTTTTCCCCCAAAATGGAACAGACTTTTATATCTCTTCAATGCTACTCAAGCCTAGGTGCCCCAAATAATTTATCTTTGTACTGGCTTCAAACTCGCCAGAGATTTTAGTAAAAAAAAAAAGATAAACTACTAAAAGGAAATCCATAAAGAAATTTGTGATAGCATCAAATATGGCAGCAGCATTTATATTTGAAACTGATCTGATAAGAGGAAAAAAGGGAAACACCTGTCGAAGCTGAATTAAAGCTCTGAGGAGTAAAGAAAATTAGAATAGAAAGACGATGGCACTATTGAAGCTGAACTCAAAGCTGACAGAAAATATCTAACCTGCAACACAGTCTTGTTTAGTTTTCTCATAAACTAAGACAGGACTCTTCAGCAATAAGTGCAGCCAGAAGTCAGGTAGGAATTGGAAATATCAGTGAGAACCTCACAAAGCAAAGCTCCAGCTGAGTTCATGGCTCTGTGGATCAGCAAAGGTCGTGGCACACTACCCCTTGATATCCTGGGAAAAATTATTTTCTGCAATAGATATTGGAGAAATTGTATTGAAAATAACAAAGTTCTTTAGCCACATATTTAAAATCATCTTGCATGGCTGGATCTTTCTGACAATTTCAAATATATTTTGTTTTCATATAAAACTTCATTTCATGACAAGAAAATTCTCCCCTATACCCTTCTGTTCTCCCAAAATTATGGAAACAAATATAAATTAAAATAAGTGACTTTAATTCTGCAAGACTTTACATTCTCTCCATACACAATAACAAATTTTAATTCATATTCAGTGCTCCTGATGTGATTTAAAAAAAAACCAAAAAAACAAACCAAAAGATTTCATGTCTGTCATATCTTCTGGAGTCTTTCTTTGTAACAGTATTCATTATTGCTCAAGTCAGTGTGAGGAAGAGATAATACGTGTTTTATTCTTTTGACAACTATTAATTTCATTGAAAGCATGGATGTGTAGGTCTGTGTAGACACATGATTTAAGGAAGCAGTTTTTAAATCAAATCTCCTTTTAAAAATGTTGATTGACATGGCAGTACACTATGTGACTGTTTTTCAAATTATAACTTGCATCTAACTAGAAGAAAAAAGTAGAAATAGTTTGTGTTTTCTTTGAGGCATGCCACATTAGGAAAAAGAGTTTTCTCCTTCGAAGAGATGTGTTGTAAATGCCAGAGGTAGGACAAATATGTATTTGGAAAAATTGAATGTAACATATCAGTTGTAAGAACCAGAGTGTTTTCTGCTCTCCCTTGAAGGTGGCTGCACTTGATCCTCACAGAGCTCCCAGTGAACACAGCAACAACAGCTCGTGTTCTCTGGAGCAGGGTCTGGAGAGCTCTGCAGAAAACACCAAAGATTACCAGCTACATCCATGGGACCACACAGCTTGTTCAGGTGTGAAAACCAAATTCCCTCTGGTTGCAGACTGGGTGGAAGGTTTTCCTCAAGGTATGGCTTTGCCATTCGTTTTCCAAAATTCTGCTTACTTGGTACCTATAATAACCCTGCAATATATTTTTCAGATTTAAGTCCCTGAAGGCAAAAAGCAAAAGGTCAAATTAAAAGATTTACAAAGGAATGAGGTCCAAAATTCTGCTTACTTGGTACCTATAATAACCCTGCAATATATTTTTCAGATTTAAGTCCCTGAAGGCAAAAAGCAAAAGATTTACAAAGGAATGAGGCATCCCAGATTTCAGCTTGGCCAGAAACATCAGAACAGGAAGAGTTTTATTCCTCTGGTAGTGGTATCTTACTCTTCCAGTAAAGGAGTTTGATTTTTCAGATCACTAAACCTATCCATCCCCTCAAGTATCTGTCTCTCACGTATGGGAGGAAGCAAGGGCTGAAGTAACCCAGTCCACAACTCCTCCCCAGCCCTCCCACTGGATCTCTGCTCTTAAGGAATGCAGCTCTGACTTTTCCTTGCACCTCAGGGAAGGTAATCACCTCTGCTGCCTCCCAAAATATTTCCGCATCTACCACAGCCAGTTTTGTGTCTTCTTCGAGGAGATCTATCTCCTGGGGTGTGAACCAGCAGCTTGTTTCAAGGGTTTATTTACTGCTTTCCCCTAACCACACTAAATGATGCCATTACAAGCTGCCTTGTTATTTTTTATGGGCACTGTTGACAAGAGAAGTCTTTCACTCTCCAGTAATTTCAATATCATAAACCTACTACTATTCTGTTATGGCAGCTTTAATTCTACAGTTCTTCATAGCCAGATCCAACACTTAGAAATTTCTTTTCCACCAAAATTCAAATGCAGTGGCTGCATTAAAATCTTACTCCTGCTCAAACCTAATAGTGACCAAATCACACTGTGAGACTCAGCCTTGTGTTCAGACAGAGAAGCAAAAGCCATTTCTGTGCCTTTGGGTGTGAGTGCACCCTTTGCCTGCAGCCATCCCAAAAACCCATTTCACTCCCACAGAGTCATTAGGGGGAAAAAGATCTACAATGTCATTGAGTTCAGCCATTAACTCAGCACCACCTTGTTCACCACTAAACCTACCTTCAAATGCCACATCTGCACTGCTTTTGGGCATTTCCAGGATGGTGACCCCACCACCACCCTGGGCAGCCTGTTCCAACACCTGAGCACACTTTCAGTGAAGGAATTTTCCTTAACATCCAGTGTAAACCCTCCCTGGTGCACCCTGAGGCGCTTTCCTCTGGTCCTGTCACTTGTTACTCGGCGAAGAGACTGCCCCACACCTGGGTCCCACCTTTCACAGAATTTTAGAGAGTGTCAAGGTGCTTTACACTTGCCAAGCTCAGAAATTTCCCTGATATTTACAGTATTTAGCACGTATCTATGACAAGGGATCATGGAGAAAGAGATTCTGTACATTTTGACTTGTGCACTAGATTTAGGAAAGGTATTTTTCCACATCACAACCACTCCCAAAACAAGATTGAAAATCAACCCAATTATATCATAAACCTGCAGAGAATCAGTCACACAAAGTCAAGGATATGCCTAATTAAAGGCTTTTACTTGTTCTTTTTTACCCCTGTGTCAGACTCAATCATGAATGCCTTAATAACCACTTATTTTCTTCTAGCTGACACAGAAAAGTGATTGTACTTATAGAAAAAAATAGAAGTAAAAAAGTAGAGATTTACAGTCTACAGAGAAACATCACTAAGGAGGAGAGGAGAGTTACACTATTCAGCCAGTTGATGTAACAGGGCTGCTACTCAGCAAATGCTACCAGAACCAAAGAAATGTGGCTGATTTGAATTTATGTTTTATGTTATTTTCCTTATTCTGTATATTTAAACAGCCAAATTCATAGCAGAAACTGGTAGATTGAACCAGAAATTATCTGAATGATTTAGTTATATAACTGAATAAATTAAAAAAAAATATTTATTTGATTGTGTAGTTAAGTTTTTCACCTTGGAAAACTATGTCTTCTACTATCATAATTATATTATTTTTCTACAATTAATTCAATATACATTTTACTGTAGAGTGGTTCAATAAGAGTTGCTTGCTGCAACTCAGGTTTGTAGCCAGATGTCTTTAAATTATTGCTCTTCATTAAAGGTATCCTAAGTATCCACATTTACAGGTGTCACTGCTTTTACTATAATTTACTTCCTTTTAAACCTAGGCTGTTAAAACCTTTTCCAGACAGGTAATCCACAATACTACAAAAAATGCCTGCTTTAAATGTTTTTTTTGGGGTTTTTGTTGTTGTTTTTTGTTTGGTTGGTTTTTTTTCCCTCATCTACTTTAGAGACAATTAAATAACTTTACAACTCACTCCAGGGTTTGTTTATTTTTATTTTTTATAGTAGCCATCCTATAAGCAGCTTTATTACTATTTGGATCCCTAACCATTACACTGCTATTAATTAGAAGAGCCCAGTTTATGTGTCAGTGCAGCAGTGAATGGTAAACATAAACTCAGCCACTCTTTGTTGCCCAGTTCAATGATGGCTAATCTGTGTTTACCTGGATTCTTTCCCATACCACAACCAGCCAGAGTGTTGACAAGGAAATGCTTTACAGATTTCTCTTACCTGGAAATTTTTAAGGAAAATTGCCTGAAACTATATGTGTATATATCCTAGCATGTAAAAATGCCTTAACAGCTCCATTTAAGCAGAAAATTGGGTATATCTCTCCTATTGGAATTGGAATGAGAATTGATCTTAGCAGTTTATCAAAATTGATATTTACTGGAACTCTGTTCTTACCCCAATATCTTAAAAAATTAGGATTATTAATGTTCTTCAGGTATTTTGGCTGAAAATCTAGAGGTGGGGCTGGAGGCTCACAGGAGCAGTCTCTGCACCATGACAATTACCACAAGTATGTGAGAACGTTCTTGCTTAAAACACTTTTAACCCCCAGTCTGCAAAATAAGCAGCAGTAACTTTAAGCTTTTTCTTTAAACCATCCAACTACATCTTTAGAAGAAAAAAAAAAAGCAAATCTTCTTCACCTGCCAGTCATACAAGACTCTTACTTTTAAACCATCCAACTACATCTTTAGAAGAAAAAAAAAAAAGCAAAGCTTCTTCACCTGCCAGTCATACAAGGCTCTTACCACTTTAACGCTCTCTAACAATTCTCACCCTGATTATATTCTATTTTCTTCAGACACTGAAAGTTTCCATTTTCCATGCTCTCATTCCCAGCTGGATTCCCTAAGCACAGCTCCACATCCTGTTCTTTCCCAGACCACTTTTCCCCATGGTGGTTCTGCCTCCTGTTCCTGCCTCACCTCCCACAGCTCCTGTGCCTTCCTCTCCTGTGCTGTGGGTCTTCTCCCAGTCCATCCCCAAAAAATTCAACAATTTTCCAGCAAGTAGTCCTAGAACTAACAACACATGATTCCCAAGGGGTTTGTCTCTCATGGCTGAATTAATTTTAAACTGAATTCACTATGGCTGAAGTGTGAGTGTACCCCACATGAGGCACTAGAAACTCTACCCAGAGAGAAATACCACCTGAGTGGTATTTAGATAAATAGAAAGGACATAATTTTGCTCTTTTAGAATAAAATATAGCCAGCACACACTGCAATTCCTTAATCAATATACAGCATTTAAAAGGTTTATATATCACAAATATTTTCAAGTGCATGATAAATAAGTCCAGTAAAGTTTAAACAAAGAGTACAGTGAGGCATTGGAAAATATTTGTCTATTTCTCCTAATTAAATAACACCATTGAAGGCTTGAGTTCAAAATGTATTTGAGCAAAGATGCATGAAAGTGAGGCATAAAAATCAGTCTTAATATATATATATATATATATTAAAAAAATAGATTTAATAACAGCAAGGAGATTTTTTTTTTCCTTTTTAAAGTACCAGGTCAGTTACCTTGTTTGCAAAAATAAAAACAAAAAAGAAAAAAAAGAAAAAAAAAGAAAAAAAAAGAAAAAAAAAGGCATTTTTCTGTTAATGAAGACCATGTTCTCAAAATGGCAAGTAAATGGGGTTTAAAAGTGTCAAATATATTTTGCCTTATTTGTCAAGGGTATAAATATTCTGCCCGGGAATTATGAAACCAAAAAATCAGAGTTTTCCAGAAGAAATATAGATGCAGGCAATTTATCAGTTCCCACAGGAAATTAGTCATACTATTACTTGCATTTTTCTTGTGCATGTTAATAATCATGTATGTTAAAACATATACTTTATAATTAATGAGATTTGGACATTGAAGACTTTCTGAAATTGGACACGCCATTTTAGAAGCTCATAAATATACATGACTTAAAATGCCATAAATAGCAATATGTCAATCCAGCTAAGAAATGTGCTAGTTTTGTGTTTTTATAATCATGCATTGAAATAAGATAAGCCAGCTACCGGTGGCTGATGGAAAATGGGATCCAGAGACACACACCCTTGAGGACCAGAGATGATGGCTAATGTGCAGTGTCAAGCAGTGGTCTGATTCATTAATGCCTCTTCAAATCAGAATAATAATCCAGGTTCTATATAAAGGTTTAAACTTGGTTTTCTGTGATGTTTTTTTCAGGGGAAAAAGAGGCACAAATGGAAAAGCAGGGTTTAGAGTATTATTCTTTTGAATCTCTTCCTGATGAGACACAACACTAGAGCTTGTAGCAAAATCATTTTTGCTTCTTGCACAAAAGTGTTGAAGCTAGGAGTAGGGCCATGTAAAGACCTTGAAAGAATCCTGCACCAAGGAACGTTCTGAGGTGTCTGACACTAAGGTCGTGCATCCAGCATCCTGGAAGGCTTCAGTTCCAGACTTTCCTCTAAATTAGGGAAAGCAGGAAGCTGTGCTGTGCTTCCCATGTCAGGTCAGAGCCCTGACCCCATGTCTTGGCTGCCTGGGAGGAGGATGGGCTCTGCTGTCCTTTTCACTGTTCCTCACTGTGCAACTTCTGATAAAACTAATATACTGCCACAAGAGCTTTTCAGTTTAAATGGATCTTTGCTTTTAGATGAAAAGCCACACAAGTTAAAAAGAAAAAAAAAAGGAATACCATGTTGTTCTAACAAACAGGAGATGCTGTCTATTGCTCAGGCTTTAAAATGCCTGACTTATATGCGGGCTGGAAAAATGAACACTGGGAGCATTTTACTGTTTCCATATTTCACAGGGAAAGAGAAGTTTATTCCCCACAGCAGCAGCATCTTCTACTCGATTTAGGCTGCAGTTAAGGGCGGGGGGGGAAAAGAGCAAATGGTGCAGAGAGACAAGAAAGAACTCTTATTTTTCTGGTTCTGTCAGAGGTCCAGGAAACTTGTGAGGGACTGGCTCATCAGAAAGAAAGATTTCCACCCACACTGCTGCACACAGGTCAGCCCAGGGAGTGCACAGCACAGTCTGTGTGATGGAAAATGGCACAGGGATAGTGCTGGGGAAGGGAGGGAGGCACTGAAGAGGAGCTGCTCAGTGTGTGGGGCAGGTGGGTGACACTTGGGGTGCTCCCTGCAGACAGAGGCTCCTGCAGTCACAGTCAGCCTGGGGGATTTGGGTCTGGCCACTGCTGACCTTTGCCATGAGCTGGGAGCCACTTTGGCAGAGCTTCCCAAAGACGTTGGGAGAGAACTTCTGTGAGTCCTGGGCTTCTTGTGACTCCATGGTGCAAAGCAGCTTAGGGGTGCTTTTCCTGAAGGGTTAAAGCAACAGGGATATCTCATTTACCATTTCTTGAATGGCTAAAGCAAAAGGGATAACACATTTATCATTCTGGAAAAGGACTTCATGCTTTCCTGAGGATCTGAGATTGAGGATCTTGATATCTAAACAGTACCTGCAGGCTGACTGCCATTTCTGAGGGAGTGTCAGACAGGGAGGAAACACACAGTTGAATTTCTGAGGCTTAGTTGGAGGGAGAAAAAAAGAATAATGCAAGTGGAAGTAGTAGCAGGAACTGTGTTATCACATGACATTGGGATGTGAATTTTCAAATCAACAGTCTGACTAATGCATGAGTCATTATTCATATTTAAAATAATTACTTAAAAAAACAAAACAAAACAAACAAGTCATGTGGAATTTTAGTAATACACGTGTACAAGTTTCTGCAAACTAAAAATCCCCTAATTCTTAAGCCTTATAAACTAACTTTTGATCAAAAAGCAGACAATAAATTACCCATCTATGTAATTCAACCATCATTTTATAGCTTGCACCCAAATTTAGATCTTGGGTATAGATTTATGCTTCTGCTACTGCATGCTAATATCACAACAAATCCCTCAGAAAAGACAGCTCATAGACTTCTGCTAACAGCCAGCTGAATTAAACCTTAGAAGCCCTAACCTCAAAACTTAATTGATTACAGGGAAGATTAAAGCAGACATATCCCAACTCCAGGATTTATTGGCTACTGTACCAGCAATAGCTTTCTATCCCACCAGGGTCAATATAGACTTTTTATACTTGCAAACAGGAAATACAATATAATTGCACTTCAGAGTTAGATGGATATCAGCAAAGAAAGGACTATGAATGTGCATAGCTAGCAGAAAATACTATAGGTTCAGAAATTGAACAATGGATTGAAAACATTACAGAAAAATTATCTGAGATCCATAAATTGCTTTGAATTTAGGACAAGCACACCAATGGATGAGAAATAACAACAGAGAACTGAAATTGCTTTTTGTTCAGATACTGTTTAAAATAGCATCCATTTAAATATTAAAGAAAATAATAATTTGTCACATTATAAGTAATTATGATGGCTTTTAGATACCAGAGAAATGTTTAGAAGCTTTATGGTACCTGAACCTTCCAACAATGCTTTGACAACCAAAATGTAACCTTATGAGCTGAGAAAATTCTTTCTGGAAAAACCTACCTGAAAGCAGTTTTGCAGAAGCAGATTACTAAATTATTTTCTGCCAGTCTGTCATAGGTTCACATCTGCTTCCTGGGTCTTTGCAGTAAGTCCCTGCAGAAAATATCTGTGCAAAATTCAAGAATTATTGGCTGTGTTTTGCATACATCAATGTGCACATGTAAAAAACTCTGTCAGCAGGGTCAACTTGGTTATTTACCAGAGCAGGAGCAGCAGAGGAGGAAAAAAACTCCTTAAGTGGCCGTTTTACTGAAAACACATTATTATGATAAGATAGATGGAATTTGAAGATGTCAGATTGTCTGAAACCACAAAAAAAGAAAAAAAGGGCAGGTTGGGGGTGAAGTATATAAAAAAATAACCTATTGTTTTAAACCAGACAGGGGGTGGAAGATTGATACGATCTCAGAGAATGACAGCAGAAGATTAAAATGGTTTCAGAAAAGAGCAGACATGGCACAGACGTAGGTAAATGTCCCAAATCCAGAACAGTCACACCCAGAACAGGAATATTCTGTCCAAAGTACATTTTAATGATGAGAAAACTAATTTTGAAAATTGTATGCAAGTCTGTTTAAAGTGTTTCATCCATCTCCCTATTTCTCTTTAGCTAATTAATACAACGAACAGTCCATTTTCTGTTTTCTTTTTTTTTTGTTTGTTTCATTTTATCCTCTCACCTATGTAATTGCATTTTCTAGATGGCCTGTAAGAGACAAATTGTTAGCACCCATGGAAGTACGGAGTCTGAGGGACTGAAAATCCTTCAGGAAACCTATACCAGGTCAGAATTCTATGCCAAAAGTGTGAAGGAGGAGCCAAGAGAAATGGCTCCTCACACAGGAAAAAATCTGAAATTAAGGAAGTTGAGTAGTCTGGGCCCTAAAACCTTCACATTCCTAGGTGTGCAGCTTCCTTTCTACATTTTACTGCAATACCAGAGATGAGGACACAACCTGAGCATGCCAACACTAAACCCAGGTGTTTCTGGGGGAAGTGAGCAGAGTGGCCTTGGTTTACATCAGGTGTCACTGGGCAGGGGAACCTCACTCTCCACAGGGAGATCTGGAGGTCACACTGGGGTCAGGTGTTTGTGTCCTCCTCAGGGCACTCATGCAGGAAGGGGAGGATCCCCTCCTGAACTCAGAGGTTTTACTTCTCCTGCAGACAAACCCAGTGTGATAAACCCTTCAGGCATCACAGAAAGTGATGAAATTATGGGCAACTATTGAACAGAGCTTTTTTTTTAAACTTTGTGAGACATTTAAATTCTAAATATGTTTTATTTAGTGATCAATTCATACATCCTTTTCCCTGCACTTTTTTTTTCTTTTGTGGGTGGCTTTTTTGTTTGGGTTAGTTTTTTTGGTTTTTGTTTGGTTGTGTTTTGGTTTTTTTTTTTTTTTTTTTAAATTTTTAAAGGCTTACTTTGAGGATGGGAAACTTTCTTTTACGGTTTTCCCACTAAAGATTTTCCTTTCATTGCTGTTGCATACATGTGGTACAAAACCAAAGATTATAAGCTCTGATTACATTATTTACAGTACCAGAATCCCCACAAAACAAATCCAGTCCCTGTCCAGAGGCAGTGAATGATAACCTAAATATAAACAAGGCTTCCATAATGATTGCTAATGTTTCCTAAATTAGATTTACTCAGGCATACACTTCCTTGTAGGTGGTTTTCAGCTAAACCTCTCTCCTAGGAGTGTGTCCACCAGGAAACTGAATGGCTCAGAAGAGGTGAATGATTCAGATGCATCATCAGGAACAACAAGATCCCAATGCATTTAGTCATATTTCACTGCCTCCTACATAAGTAATTTAATTTATTTGCTATGCTCTCAATCCACTTCTCCATTATTACCAAAAGAACTGAGGCTTTAAAATCATCTAAGTATCCATGGATATAGAAATGCATTAAGACAGGTGGCTGTGCAAAGTGGTGTGGGGTGAGGTTTATTCCAGCCTGCTGTGACAACACACTCTTTTTTAGCAGCTCTCACCTTCTTTAGCCAGTGAGTCTCTCCTCTGAGAGCAAGAAATGCCCTCTGGCATTGATTGCATATTGGGTTTGGATAGATTAAGTCACTCTAATTCCCCTTGGCCAAGATGCTGAATGTAAGTCACACCAGGCACAGAGCCTTTGGTAAAATTCAGTACAACAGAGTCCAGGTCCAAAGGCTTTAAATCACTACATTCATTCTTAGGGACCAGAAATCCTGTGACTTGGGTAAACAAACCTCTCTATATTCCTGGAATTGAAGGCAATCAAATTTCACTTTCTTTTGGACAGTTTGTTTGCTATTAGTGTCACAAATTGAGTATATTATCAAATATTCCTGTGGGACAAGAAGACTGGGCCTTTGCATATGCTGCAGAGCACAGCAAATTAACCTGGGAGCTCTCTGTTCTCCATTGCTCCAGGCTACATGGCAACTGAAAATCTTAGGGGGATTTGAGGGTCCTGAATGAAAGATTATTTCTCAGTTTAGAATAGGTGTTGCTGACTATCTGAATGGGTTACTGCCAAAAGAATAATGATTTCCCCTATCTTTTTGGATTTTTTTTCCTTTTTAATGACTACAATAAATTACTTTGACATATACCTTAATTATAAAAAGCATTACCAAAGTGCATGGTGGCATAGAAAATACAGCTCTTAAAATCACAAGTGACTCTAAACATAAAAGGGTCTCAAGGATGCTGGAGGACAGGGCTACAATTCACAATTCTTTTGACAGACTGAGACAATATTCCTAAGGAAAAAAAAAAAGATGCCATTCAATAAAGACAGCTGTAAAGTTTAACACTTGGGCAGGAAGAATAAATTGCAAAAATACTGGATAGGGAACAATTCACTAGGCAACAGTGATGTTAAAAGGAAACTAGGAACTGGAATAGCTCTCCAACCCCAAGGTACCAACAAAAAAAAGGAAAAGGTTAAAGGAGGATTCATAAGTGGACCCATTCTCTGTTGGATACAGGACAATGGCCTCTTCCACTCACAGACCAGAGCATCAGCTGTGGTTCATATTGAAAGCTACACTTCAAGAAAGATGAGAGTAATGGTCCCCAGTGCAATTTTCTGATTTCTCAGAAGAGACATTATCTTTAAAATAAGTCCAGAATGTGCACATTTTTCTACAAAATACCATTACTACTTGTATCTGAGAATATAAGAAACAATTCACCTTCTGAGCTATTGTTTCACATTCAATACAGAGGTGATAAAAAAAATCTGTCACATCAGCCAGGAATTTGTGTTTTTAATAATATATAAACAACTGGTATTGTAGTACCCAATCTATGCATTTAAAAAAAAAATCATAAAAAATGCACGTCAAAATTCTGATTTTTTTTCCTGACCTGAAATGAAATGTTTAATTTCAGCTGGCCATTAGCTGAATTGGCCAATCTCAGTGCCTTTGCTGCCCAGTGGGAACAGCAAAACCTTGTCCCTCTTTGGCCAGGTTTCAGTTCCCCTTCCTTGCTGTTGGCTCAAGCACACAAGAATCTGGGTTGGTCAGAAGCAAATGGTTTTCTGACAGAGAATTTTACTGACATAGGCTTTTGCTTTGCAGAAAGGCTGGAGTTAAAGGAAACCCCATTTAGTAGTGAGAATGGATTTGGAATGCAACCAAAGATCCTCAGATTTTTACCTTTGAGAAAATAAATATTATTCTTGCATCATGACTAAAGTCACTTATCTGCCAGAGCTAGAGGTCTATCTTTAAATCCTTTGCATGCAGAGCATCCCTCAGGAAACTCAGATAACCAAAACTGTTCAACAGCCCTTTGTGGAGAAAGATCTTATGGCACATCCTCTCCATCAGCTGCTGACTCACTAAAACACACAGGTCACACTTAGTGTGACTTCCAGGACAACACCATAGGTTTCTGGGATTTCCAATCTTTTTCTTATGAGATTTTGATTTTTACAGCTTGAAAGTGAAAGAGAGCTCTGCCGTTGACTTTCAGAAGCACATTTGCAGATCAGCTCATTGTAATTTGCACTGAATTATTGATGCTGAGCTGACTGATGAATTCAGAGTGTGTGTGCTGAGTGTCCTGTGCTCTACAGAGCAAAGGAAATCTCAGCAGATTGGGAGGGGCAGAACTCGAGCAGCTTCTTTGCTGACCCCTGCAGGCATGAGCTCATCCTGTCAGCTTTTACCTTGCACTACATCTATTTTGTACACTGCTTGCACAACACGGAGCTCAGGAGGAAGTTAAAAATGGCCTAAATCTACATTTTAATGCAATTCTAATGCACCACATTATTTCTAGTAATAATCTCCCCCACAGAAAGAACTGATGCATATTATCAAGCATGAATATATTTAATGATTTAAAAGAGAAATGAGTTCATTAAAACACTCATTCATCTCAACATAGGGCGAAGTCAGAGGAGCAGGTGAGGAAATAATTTTGCCAGGTTTTTCATACAATAAAAAAAGAAATTGAATTATTTGATAGAAATCATTATATTCACATTTCAGTTTTCAAAGATTAAAAAATATTAGACTTTGACCAATCTATCCTTTTGAGGTGTACGTATATCATACATACATGCTATCACTGAGGTTTATGGTTTCCCAATTTTCTAATGCTTGGTTTCCTTTCCTGGCATCTTCATTTGCTGCTTTCTCCAGCCCCTCTGGGCTTCCCCCAGCTCCCCAGCCCTGGGACACTTGCTGTTGCTTCTCCTCTCCCACTCCTGAGCCAACTCTCTTCTACATATCTGTGCCCCATTTCTTAATCCCAGACCCTGCTGTTGTTTCCATGATCAGCTATCTTTACAACTCCACTTGTCCCCACCTCCACTTTGCTTTTCCTTCCTCCTCCTCCCTCTCAGTGATTTCGGCTCTGCCTCAGCTCCTCACACCTGCCTCCCACACCTGGCTGGACTCTCTGCTGGGCTCCCAGTCCTTTCCCAGTGCTCTCTGGCACCAGCAGTGCTCGTCCCCTTCCCTGGGGAGCAGCTCCCATCCTCTGGGGGTCCTGGACTGACACACCCCGAGGGCATCCTCGGCTGCATCCATCCCATGCCTGCTGCTCTCTCCCTGGGCAGGGGGATCAAAGTGAAAATATGGAACTTCTGACAACTTTCTGAGCTGTAAAAGATCAAGAGTTTCTATTCATGAGAACACCAGACTGTATTTAGAGCGACAGATATAAACAAACAATCAACAAACAAAAAAAAGCCCCTAATGCACTCGGCTTGTTTTGGAAATCAGAGACCCACCAGAGAAAAGAACTACTGAGAACCCCTAATGATATATAAATATTCCTTCTGAGATAATAAATAAAACAATGTTCTTTTTGCAATGGTAGATATGAAATCTCACAGTTTAAAAACCCCCACCTTAATTGTTTTTAATCTTCTCTGTGATTCTTGAAGCTGTTTACATCATGAAGAATTCCTGAAGCAGGTCAATACCAAACGATAATGGATCATAGTTCCTTTCTTGAGTGATCAGAGACTATTGCATGCAGACCACAAAGAAGCTGGATTGCAGAACATTAGTCCCATATATATATAATCAGATTTTAAAGAAAGGTGTTTGTTGCTTAAATAGACAATGTCTCACCAGCTAATTGAAACTTCAGCTGCTGCTTGTTGGACACGTGTTCTTTCAATCTAAAAATATCATGAGTGTTTAGTGTATCTATTGATACCTTTCAGCAAAATTTCAGTTGTCATATGAACATGAACTAAGGATAATGAATGGGAGAGGAATCCATATACATTATCTAAAACACCATTACATTGCAGAACAAAATAAATCTATTTGTCTTACTGAAACAGGTGGTGTATACAACTACCAGACAAAAATATTCTAATGTTAATCAGACATGGGCTTAGAATCAGATTTTACTGCAGTTACTAAAGAAGATAACGACTTTAAGAAAATAAATCACTACACATAAGGAAAATTAAGTTTCCATACTTCTTCCAGGTGAGATTCTCAGGCAGAGGAGGACCAGTCAGCTTCCAGACTTCAGCTGGCATTTTCTGTCTAGTTTTTCTATTTCTATGTATTTCACATAATAGTGAAATCAATATAACATTCCAGACCTGAAGAAGAAAATTTCAGTGACAATATTTGTATCCATCTTCATGTGAGGAAAGGCTGAGAATTCTCAACTTCTGCAAGTCAATCTGCCTGTGTATAAGATTTATTGATCTATGCAGACTAAAACAAATGAAAATAATATAATGGCTAACTGGAAGACCAAAAGGTTATCATTAGCTCTGAATTAAAGCTATGAAAAGGAAAATTAATTCTGAATATTGAATTTTTTTAAAATTATTTGTCCTGTAAACAACAAGGGCATGTACACTCATGAAAGCAACCTTATGAGGTGACATTTTATAATTGAGTGGGAAAACTAATTTTAAGCATCCTTCAGGGCATAATTTTTCACTAGATAAAATAGAAGAGTGGTATTTTATTTTCAACAGTTTCTATAATTCTAAGATTAAGTGAAAAATTACCCGTCTTTAACCACCGCCTTTTCTATTACCTTTTCAATCAAGTTTTTCTTTGGTAAATCTCCCCTTTGATCAGGTGTTTCTGATAAGACAGAACTTCCTCTGGGTTTTCACATTTGCAGCAGCCAGCAGGAAGACATACAGACAGCTGAAAGTGCATTTTAGAACCATTAGATACTTAATAGCAACATTAACTTCCTAAAGTCCCAAAAATACAAATCAAATTTCCTGCTCCAAACTTTCTAGTGCCATTTACAGAACTGTAAAACTCCTTTATACAGAAACCTATTTTCCTAAATAGTGTTGCCCTCGCCAGATTTATTATTTGCTGGGCATGAAAATACAGATTAAATAAACTTAGAGTAAAAAGCAAACACCACAGACTTGAGGTGAGTCCCACCTGCCCGTGACCTCTGTCCAGTGAAAAGACCATGACCTGGCCTACAAGGACAAATCAACATATAAATGTTTTCAGAACCTCAGTTTAATATGTTCTCTGGGAGCATTTCTATTACATTTGCTTTACACGTGTCTCTCTTCCACTCCAATTGTTCAGATTTAGTTTATCCTCTCTGAGCTTATTTCATCTGTTGCTACATTGTTCTTTTTCTTGAGGTGAAGAGGAAGACCTCAGTCAAGCAGACTCTTATGAAAACAGACAAAAGAAAGAAGTGAAATTGCAATAGGCAATAAGATAATGACAAGAAAAAACCCACAATTTTGGGAGGGAAAATCTATATATTCTTTATCCCTGTAAACAGCTGCAATATCCTTAGGATATTTCCCCTTGTGCCTATTCACTCATATAGATGCAATATCTTCAGTTTCTCTATCTAAACAGAGATTTTTATCAAACTACCCAATTAAAGTAGTCTGAAAAGAGGGGGAGAAAATGCCTTGTATAGCTCACTGGTTTTGCCCAGAGGGCATCTAAAGAACCATCTTTTTTTTTTTTTTTTTTTCCCTGAATGTAGGCAAGTAATATAAATGAGAAAGAATAAATAGGGTCCCTGTCTATATTTGTCTCAAAATTGCTATAGTTTCTCGTTTCAGATTCATTATTTTTCATTATTTTGGCTATTTTTATTGAATTGTGTCCCATCTTTTTTAATTCAAATACTACAAAACTTTTACTGGGACTTGTTTGCTTTAAACACCTGTAAAATGTTCCTTTATATTGATAGAAGCAGACATAAGTCAATAATGAGAGTTTCAGAAAAAAAACCTGTCTCAAGAGCTATTCATTACTGGAGAGAACTAGTACAATTTAATGTTGTGCTCTTTCAATTCAGAATAAATTATGCAGAATAATAGAGGAAATCCAGAAAAAATGTATTGCAACTTTTTCAGAGTTATGAAATATTAAAAAATTAAAAATCATTAAAGAACAATGGCTCAGGGCAGGAAACCTTCATTCCACAAAAATTAAGAAGAAAATTATTTTAATGAGAAAAATATACAACTACTCAAGTAAGTGTACCCAAAATAAGAGTATGAATGCTTATCTGACTGAAAAAATCCTCTAACTGAAAAAATTCCTCTTATAAACCTAGCTGGAGCATGTTAACATGAACAATTAATAATTTTGGCTCAGAAATTCAGAGGTTCAATCCCATTATGGCACCCAAAATTTCTTGCAAAAAATGTATAAGAGGTTCAGAAACTGGCAAAAAATGAGCACATTATTTGGCTTGATTACATTGCCCTAATGTAGGCATAGTAAAATAATTGAATGAAAAATGTGTCAACGACACCACTAAATTTTGATAGTTGCATTAAAATCATAGATTGGATTAAGAATAAAGTGTTTCAATGCCTGTGGCCAACATTCCAGAGGCAGTGGAGCTGTGACTCCTCAGGTGAGATGCATCTTCCCCTGGGCTTTCCCAATAACTCAGGACCCTGAAGGAGTTAAATCAGACAGGCTGCTGGGGATGATGGAAGAGGTGCTATAAGCACTCCTTCACTGACTAAAGCAGCTTTTCTGGCTTTGAAATGAACTGATCCAATATAGAGAAGATTTTCCTACTCCAATTCAGCCAGAATTTTAAAGCCACCCTCAAGCATTCTGAATCAAAGGTAACATAAAAACTGCTCTTAGCAAAACTGAGGAAAAAGAGCATCAAAACTTCAAACCTCTGCCAAACAAAGCAAATGAACAAACAGAAATCCCAGAGCAGAATTATACTCAATGAAATCCTGCATTAATGTTTAATCTGTTGAGCCATAGGGTACCTTGTAGGCAAGTTGGTTAATTTTTTTCTGCATTGCAATTTCCCCACATATAAAATAGGACAGCAGCATTTGCTTAGTTGCAGTGGTTGTAAGAATTTAAACCCTGCACACATCCCTGCTTTGCAGGCAGTAACAGCCATTTGCACAGTGCTGGGCTAGGGGAGGCATCATTAACCATGAAGAACATTAATCATAAAGAAGAGATCAAGCGTTTTTCTGAATTGTTCTGACAAAGGTAATTAATGCTAAAATCCAAGAAAGAACTTCAGCCTACTTGCACTTCCACCACCTTCAGGCATCTCACTGACCTGCCTAAATCACAGAACTCATCATTCTCTGCTCCCTCAGCAGCTTTTTGGGTGGGAGTGATGCTCCAGAGTGCATTCCAGATCCTGCCTGGTGCAAACCACCCTCTGCAGCTGCCTCCTCTCCACACACAGCCTGAGGTGAGCACTTTAGGTGCTGCAGCTGGAAACAACAATTCTTCTTAAGGAAGAATTCAAGTGAAAAATCCAAAAAATTATGTAGGTACCCCAACATAATTGGGAACCATCCAACTTTTAATCTCCAAAACTCAGGATTTATTTATAACAGCACAAATGTAAGCTCTTGCACTAACAATGTCTTACAAGCACCCCCAGATTTCTGTGTAACACCCCATGAAAGCTCCAGGGTAAAAGTGGTTTTACACCCCAGTCTTACCCATACTGCAGGTGCATCTTTTGAAGCACTGACACTCACACTGATTTACATTTACACTGGTCTGTGATGCATTCATAAACAAGCATGTTTCATTTTATGTAAGATTTTTTTGGGGACTTGGAGCTGTTGTTCTGGCACACGTGCAACAGAGGTTAGAATTTTTACTGTTAACAAGAACACAATTTAATGACCCTGAGTATGGCCTGCAAGTCATGCCTTGTGAAGGGTGTTTTCCTGCAAGAGCCAATTACTTCAGGCTACAAGGATAATCTATTTCATAGGAATTAAGCAGGGTCACAGAAGATTTCCATCTTTTATAATTACCTTTCGGAAACAAGTGAGGGGAAATACAAAAAGAGTTGCTGAAAATACAAGACACTGGGAAAAAAGCCAAAAACAAACCATTGATGAAGCTCCTATAAGAGGCATTTGTTACTTGGAGGAGAATGACTTCACTATTTAAAAATCCTCTTCTGAAGACAGAAAAGGAGGAAATAAAATTATATCTTCAACAAAACAATTAAAAATATCTTTCAAATATACTTTCCAGTCTCAAGCATCAAGCATTGGTAGGAGGGTTAAGGTTCCCTCCCTGCCCCCCACCTCTTTATTTTCTTTTTTATATTAGTTGAATATTTCCCTCTCAAAACTTTTTCTAAGAATATTAAAAAAAAAAAAGTTCTCTGTTGAAAGAACAGTGGTACAGAGAAAAATCACATGTATTTTCTGACCAGTAGAGGCCAGTTACATCCACTGACCCATTGATTTTTCAGCTACAAGGTAGTTATAAAGCCTCTAGGTTCTTAGCAACACATGGAAGAAGAAAAAGGAGTTTAAATCATATTCTTCTCCAGTGAGATATTCTACTTGGAAATAGATTTTTATTTAAAGGAATACTATAAGGAAAAATATAAACCTTACTTCAGTCAGTTGTCTTCCTGTCAACTATTGTTGAGGCAGCTTCAATGCTTCCCCAGGGCAGTTGATTGACTCCCAGATTCTACAGCTCCCTGAAACAGCTCTAGAAAAGAAAAGCAACTTTTTGGAGCAACACATTTATGAAGCTACAAAGTGCCACAGGTTTATTTGCCTGTGCTCTGAGTTGTACCAGGTGTGTCTTGGAACTATCACTAATGCAAAAAAAAAAAAGAATATGAAGGCTTCAATGTCTCCCCTCAGACCTTCCCATTGAAATGCAGCACAGTAATGCATCATGCAGAAGCTACATATTGAAAAAAATATCAAAATGCATATTTTTTACAAAATAGAACTCATGTCTACATGACAGAATCATTTTGCAGAAGAACAAAAGCAACTTCATGTCCTACTATTCACTTTTCCCTAAGCTTTATATTCAATTATTGCTTAATCAGGAGATACCTTTTTCTTTCCTATAAAGCATTGGTTCACTTCCTAGCTTAGACATCTCTGTGTGCTGGCACAAGGCCCAAAGATATTAATGTGGCTTCTCCCTGTACTTCAGAAATCTCACAAGCAGCCTGCTGGATGTTTCAGGTGTGATGGTTTAATTATGAATAAGAGTAACAAGGTTGCCTGGGGATTCTTGTTTTTTCTTTTTCTTAATTGGAGAAAACTTGGCATGGAAATAAGATATCAGAGGAATATGATTTGCTTCAATTAAAAAGAAGAGAAAAAAAAGCAAATTTCCCTACATAGAACCAGTTTTTCAGACCAATATTAAATGCAGAGATGTACCATTAAATAAACATGACAGTGCTTAACAGGTACTGCTGTCAATACTGTGCCTGCAGATTTTAAACCCCCTTTCACAAATGACTGCAGTGGCTCCAGGATGAAAATCAGATTGTATTTGAGAGCCAGCTGGAAGGGGAGAGCACCCAGGAGCAAGGGAACTCTGCAGCCACCTGCACCCAGGACAGCAGGGACGGGGGGCACTGGACAGGGGGATGGCCCAGCCACCTTTTATTGCTGCCCCACCACACCAACTGCTGTGCACCTGCGTGGGGAGAAAGCACTGCCCTTACATTCCCTCATTTTCAGCTGTTTTGCCACCAGCAGAAAAGACAACAAACTCAAAAGACAGTAAAAGCACAATCTCTCCAGCCCAAGAGGTTAACTATCAGTTATTCTCTTTTAGCCAGCAGCCTGTGTTCTGTGTTAGGATAACAGATCTAATAAATCTGGTTGATGTGTATGCAGGGGAAGTTGTTTTTCAGTTTGGGAAAGTGGTAGAGGCCTCTTCCCTTAGATTTTTTTCAAAAGTAATTTCCAGTAATACATTAAACTGAAATTCAATTACAAAGCAAATATATCTCAGCTAATGTGAATATTGGCTGGGCTAGCAAGGAGGAAGGAAGGGAAGATGGAATTAGTGAACACCAAAAATATGGTCTGTTGTTAAAAATATTATTTCTAGGTTTATTCCCTGATACCTGAAAGTCCAGGTGGCACTTCAGTGGACCAAGAAGCACTGAAAATTATTTCTAAATTCTTCAGCATCAACTCAGAACTAAGAGAACAGCTCTGAGTGGATTTTTATGGTATTTAATGAGAGATATAAATAAAAATTAAATGCCTTTTCAGAACCTCATTAATATCTGATAAAACTATTCTTTGCTTTCATTGCAGAAACAGAAAAGGTCTTTTACTTGTGATTTTCAGTTGTAAAAAACAAAGTGTATATGAAACACAGCATGCTTGAAGGAACACACATATTGTGATTTAGTAAAATGGGCCGTTTATTTTTAATAATTTAATTTGAAAATAAAACCTGTTGTTGAAAAAAAAATCCCAATATATTGCTTTGGTGAAACGATAGACTGAAAATATGAAAGTTTACCAGAAGTGGGAAAAGTAAAAAGGATTTCTAGGTCCTCACAGAAGCTATAATGTGCTCTTTTTGGCATCCTGTCCTTTGTGAGTGAAGAACTTCAGAAGAACAATTCTCCCACAAAGCACCACAGTCCTGATTGCTCCCACAGACACCAACACAGAGTATGAGAGACCACAGAAGAAAATAACAGATATTTTCTAAGAAGTTTCCAAATTCTAATCCCTCAAATTATCACATCACATGTAAACAATATGAAATTTTTAACTCCCCTGTCTTACCCTAGTCTCATACCCTATACAAATCAAAAAAATAAATGGCAGGAAAAATAAATTATCACTATCCAAACAGCAAGGGCTTTGTGGTTCAGTTTTGCAAGGCAACTCCTTCTTATCACTGAGTAGAGTTTGTCTACTCCATGTAATGGGTACACTCCATGACAACTGACTCATAAAACTTAGATATTTGGATACCAATTAGTGCCAAAGATTATGATAACACCTTCCTTAAAAAATGTTCTTTTGGGTTCCAAAATATTTTATCCTCTTCTGTAACAATTTTTCCACCATTATTCTGAGGCAATCACCATACTGTCCTCCAGTTTCTGATTTAAACATTTTCTGAAGATCTGTTTTCTCTAATGACCAGCATTTCAGCCAACACCCTCTTGTTCAGTGTTATGGATGCCTGAATGTGCAGCAAAGAGATTCCATGGAATGCACCCCACAGTAAAATATATTTACCTGTCATCTGGCATACACAGCTGAGGTTCAGCCAAATTCACTTTGTGCAAATTTACACTTGTGTTAAGCCAACCTAAATGAATTATTTTCACAGAACAACTGACAGATGACTAAAAGGTGAAAATAAACATGAGGTTAATTAAATCTTTTGCTGGTAATAGGATGGATAATACACTTTTCTTTTGGCCATGCTGTCCTTACCAGAATAGGAGAAGCATTCAACATATTCTGTTTCCTAAAGAAGAACAGAGGCCATACATTTTAAGAGAGTTATGGAACAGTTCTAGAAACAGCTGGCAGAACATACCAGCACCTAAGCACCATGAGTTGGGAGAAAAATCATGATTTTCTGACATAAAATTCCATTTCTAAAGAAAAAAAAAAAACTCTGAGAAGATGGTGTCTGCCAGAAATTAATAAAATGTGCTATTTTATTGGAGGTCTACTTGACTCAGATGTTTTGACTACCTAACTACCTCAAAATGCCTCACTTTGGTCAAATTTAACAATATAAAATGTATTTTGTTATGCTAGCTCTCCTGATATGAATAATCCTACATTCCTTCTTTGCCCTGTCAAAGTACTCAGAGCATAATTTTATGAACCATTTTCCACCTGAAGTGGCCAACATTAAAGTACCTGGTCTATGGAACTGTCTGGAGTCCCTCTGTGGTTAATGAAAGGAGAAGTGGCAGTATCATCCTTCTGGATGATTCTTTCTTTTTCTCTCTCCTTCTCTCCCTTTCCACCATAAGAGAGCATCTCTGGGGCCACTCTGCAAAGTAAGTGATGTTTCTTGGCACGTCCTGAGCTGCATCTAAAGCAGTGGGACTGTGACCAGTAGGTCAAGACAATTCTGTCCCTTCACTCCAGTTGAGAGACCCCACCCAGAGTCCTGTATCCAGCTCTGGGACCCCCAACAATAAAAAGAGTTCCTCAGAAGATTCCTGAGGGGGACCACAAAGATGATCAGAGGGCTGCAGTATGTCCTCTATAAGGACAAGCTGAGAGAATTGGGATTGTTCAACCTGGGAAAGAGAAGAAAAGGCTCTGGGGAGACCTTAGGTCAAATTTCAAGTTCCTGAAGGGGCTAGAAGAGAGCTGCTGAGAGACATGGCATGGGGTGACAAAGGGAAATGGCTTTAAACTGAAAGGAAGCAGGTTTAAATTATCTCTATGGAATAAATTCTTTACAATGAGCTTGGTGAGGTCCTGGCACAGGTTGTGCACAGAGCTTGTGGATGTCCCATCCCTGGATGTGTTCAAAGTGAAGCTGGATGGAGCTTTGAGCAACCTGGTCTAATGGAAGCTGTCCCTGCCCATGTCAGGGGAAAAAATCTAAATAATCCTTAATATCCTTACCAACACAAACCATTCTGTGATTCCATTAAATTAAGCCTAAGCGATTTCTGAAAAAGCACTTAGGCACTTTTGAAAGTACTGCCCTTTATATCTTCAGTGAAAATAATTTTCTTCATGTCACACCTAAAAACCAGATGAAAATGGAAAGAGCCCTGTTAGGTAGCTAATATAGTCAGCACCACAGTGACTCAGACTGAAATTCCTGTTTTAATCTTCCCAGAGTAACTTTCCTGAGCTGTCTCTTTCCGTTGTTCTTCTCACTTTGAGTTTAATAGCAGTTCCCCCTAAATGACAACCAAATGCTGTGTCCTATAGAGCTGGCTGTTTCCACTCATGCAATTGCCAAGGCACCTACCACTGAGAGATGCAATTACCCCACCTCCTCTTTCACGTTGCCTCGTCACTTCAATCTGCAGCTGCACTTCTGCTGAAGTTCCCTCTTGTTTCTTCCACACTTTCCTTCTCCTTTCTCTGATGGTTATATTTATCTCTGACTTTCATGCTATTTGCCAGATTCATTATTTTATTGTCAAATTTCACTCCTCAGTTTCTTTTTTTTCTTTTTTTTTTTTTTTTTTTTTTTTTTTTTGGTAAGATGGTGCTTGCTGAGCAATCCTGTGGAGCAGCATCTTTCTTTTCTGCCTCTCAGTGCAGCTCTGCTCTTGCTTCTTTACTGAGAGGGCAGCCTGGCTCCCCTTTCTGCTTTAATATCTGAATCTATGTAATCAGGGGTAGATCTATTGATTTTCTGTTTAACATATTGTATCTTTGTATGAAAAGAAGAATCCAGGAAGAAAAAAACATTTCCAAAGATCTAGTTCAGAACCCTAATGGAAATTTCCCTGAAACTTGTCTTAACCTCTGTCCTTAATTCTGTCAATTTAAGCAATATGCCTGAGATGATGGGTGTTAGAGATCTCATGCCTTTCCATCCCTGGCATTGAAGGAACTAAATCAGTCAGTAAAGACTATAAAAAGTTCTTGGGTTTAATTATCAGCTAAACTCAAATATCACTGAACTTGCTAAAACCCCAGGGGAAGCCACATAATACAACCTGTCAAAGCCTCAGTCTGATAAAAAAAAAATTACACCAAAAGTTAATTGGTTGGAAAAGGCAAATTCTCATGTATTCTGACTCCTTTTTTAAATCATTCTATTTTATAAGCATAGGGAGAATTTATCTGATTTTTAAATGGTTAAGATTGCTAGCATGAAATACAACTAGCTACAGATGCTCTGGGAAAGCAAAATCAAGCTTTAGCTGCTTCCAGTCAATTTTTTTTCCAACAATTATATGCTCAAAACGATGTAATTTCAGTCAAGACAGAATCTACTGATTGTGCTTCTAGTGTCTTTTGTTAAAAAATAACAGCAGCCTTTCTCTTTTCTATCTCCCCTCCCTGGTTTTCTTGCATGAATCAGATTTTTGGCAAATGGGCCGCACTCTCCTTTTATCTGAAACTTCCCCCCATATGCTGAACAAGATTTAACCTTTTGCACCCATTTATTACATCACCAGGCCCACAGCCACTGCTGTACGCTGGGAAAGCAAGCAGCAGAGCACTGAACAGAATGGTAATTATAGCCCTGGCTCCCACCCCAAGCCTTTCTACAAACGGGTGAGCGTGCACTCACAGTCAGAAGGGCGGGAGAAACACAGATCCTGACAAGCTGATCCATGGAGTTCACTTTCCTGAGCACTCTTCTCTTTAGAGGGTATCTAGATCTTTGACTTGATCTAGGATGCCCTTGGTGAGAACTCACAAGCTGCTGAGATTGAGCACCTCTCACACATGAGCACCTTTTTCTCATGAGCATGGCTTGTCCCCATGATCCTCTGAAGATGCTGCTCCGTTATAATCAAAACAGACAAATTCCTTCGCATTAAATCAAATCAAATATCACCTGTTCCTCACAGGAGTGAGCTGCTACACTGTGAATCAGAGCATAAATCAGCCAGAAATTCACTCAAAGAAGTCCTAGGGTTGGCAACTGCTTGACTCTGAGGCCCCAGCAGAAAACTGAGAAATTTGGCAGTAAAAAGTCGCAGCATGTTTCAGTTCTTTGCATGACAGCCAAGAAGGTGGATATCACATGCACTCACTATAACTTGAACTTACTATTGAGTCACCAGAGTTGTGAATTTGTGCCTTTAATAAACTGGAAATAGATAAAACACTGTCTGTACCACTCACTATAACTTGAACTTACTATTGAGTCACCAGAGTTGTGAATTTGTGCCTTTAATAAACTGGAAATAGATAAAACACTGTCTGTACCACCACACACATCCCTTTTGTAAAAGATTCTAGAAATGTACTCCCTTCAGATAGAAAGGTTGCTTAAAGGTTTGATACAAAGTCTACTCTCCCTGCCCATGACTCCAATCTTGCAAAAACGATCATAGCTGAATTTCTTGAGACTGCTCTGGTAACTGCTTAGAAAACTAGGGTTAACTTGTTCCTATAAAATACTTTGTATATTTTTTTAGTTCAAACCAGTAGGTGATGAAGGTGATTAGTCATCTAGCAAAGAGTGGAGAATTCAAATATCCAACAGGCTCCTTCTTGGATAACAATGTCTGCAAAGAATACTTAAGAAACCAAAGGATTTTAGCCCCAACCTTCTGTCTTAAACCTAAGCGTTATCTGGAGTATGGAACTAGGAAGCTTTCCAAAATGTAATTGACTGCCTTTTCCCTATTACTGCTCACTGACAGTTACATTTTTCTATATTTTGATGTAAGGTAAATTAATAAGCCATGAGCAAAAAAGACAGCTGTGAATAACCTAAACCACCACTGTCTGTCATTGTTCTTGCAGCAAGAGAAGAAAAAAATAGACATTAGGGAAAATTTCAATAATAGATTTTGACAAAATCTGAAATTGCATCTAATTACTCAGAAAAATAAAAACACAAAGTAAAAGAAAGTAAAATCAGGTTACACTGGGTAAGCAAACCAGTGCAAGTTTTACACAGGTATGTGTGTACACAAGCACACATATAAATAAATTCTTAAATTAATTTGAGGCCTACTGTTGATAGATAACTGCTGCTTCTACACACAGAAAACAGTTGGGAATACTTTAATACAATTAGGGACAGAATTTAAAGATTCATTTCCTTATGATTGCATTAATTATACATTTTAAATGAGAAACAGAATTGTTGCTCTTATTTAAGAATTATGCCTTAAAAAGCTATGCAATACATGACTTTTCAAGGATGAGATAAAGGCACATTTGGCTTTCTGGGCTGCAAGTGCACATTTCCAGGTCAGGCTGAGCTTCTCAACCACAAACACCTCCAGGCCCTTCTTCTCAGAGCTGCTCTCAGTTCACTCCCAGTTCCCCAGCCTGTGTTTGTGTTCAGGGCTGACCCCTGCTGCCCTTGGCCCTGCTGACCCCCGTGAGGCTCACACAGACCCAGCTCTGCAGCCTGCCCAGGTCCCTCTGGACGGCATCCCTTCCCCCCAGCGTGGGACTGACTGCCACAGCTTGGCACCATCAGCAAACCCTCAGGGCTGCCCTGGATCCCCCTGCCAGCTGAAGGTGTTGCACAGCACTGGTGCCCTGATAACAAGTCCTGAGGAACCTCTCTGCTCCCCACAGGGACACCAAGCCATGAACAGCAGCCTTGGGTGTGACCATCCAGCCAGCTGCCCATCTGCCAAATCCACGTCTCTCCAATTCCACAGCTGCATTCTTTTAAAAAGAGGAAGTACATTTGAATTTATCAGGTTCAAATGAGTTAGGTCTTGACTAATGAGACAAGGTTTTGATGCCTTGTGAAGGCTGACCTAGAACAGAGTTTAGATGGAGCTAAAGAATATGGTAGGGATTATTAAGAGACCATCTGCCAAATCCACGTCTCTCCAATTCCACAGCTGCATTCTTTTAAAAAGAGGAAGTACATTTGAATTTATCAGGTTCAAATGAGTTAGGTCTTGACTAATGAGACAAGGTTTTGATGCCTTGTGAAGGCTGACCTAGAACAGAGTTTAGATGGAGCTAAAGAATATGGTAGGGATTTATTAAGAGATCTCAATAGATCTACCTTGGGCAGCACAACCCAAAAGGGTCACAAAATCCCCAATTATTAAGAGATCTCAATAGATCCACCTTGGGCAGCACAACACAAAAGGGTCACAAAATCCCCAGCTGGTCACAGGTCTCTCACTTTCAAGTTCTGCTCCATTTACATAGTGGAGTAATTGTGCAATTACAGCTTTAGGCCATGAATTCCCATCCTGCTTGTTTTTAACTCTCTTCATTCCACGTTGTTTATGCTCTTGGGCCTGAGATTTGGATCATTTGTCCTTGGTTCCCAGCTAGAGAAGGAATAGTTTTTTCTCCCTATTCTGTGAAGAGAGCTCAATATGAAGACTAGACTGATGCACTAAAGCAGCAGAGAATCTGAAAAATATAAAAGCTAAAACTTGAGGCACCAGTATTAATTATCGAAGTATTTTCTTTATTGTGGGAGAAATATTAAATCACAGCATCAAACATCCAGCATTACATAAATAAACTTAGATAGGAGTATGTGAAGGTTAATTAAATTATTGAGTTCTTATTTAAACTATGATACTATTTAATACATTATGAAAACACTTCATAGTTTAATTTTGATTACCACTATAAATTAACCATGGATGCTACTTGCAAAGTCCTTCTTTACTATCGATCTCTCCTGCAAGCCTGGATATTTTGATTTCTCAGACTGTGCATTTCATGAGAATTTGGTGTGACATTCTGGGCTAGAGAAATCAACAGAGGGAATGGTACTGATCACAAGGCCAGGATTTTGCTTCCTTAAAAGATTAGACAACTTAAGATGCATTTTGCAAGGATTAATGACTCTTTCATCAGAATCAATACTTGAAGATCATTCCAGCAGTCTGTGAGGCTGCCACAAGTTATTTATCTGGTTATCTTTATTCAATATGTTAATAGCCTCCCGGATTTATGATAATACATCTTGGAAACTGTTATCTTCTTTCTTCTCCTACCAGTGACATACTAGGCTATCTTATCAATGTCCACTAAATAATTTCTTTTGAGACTGTGAGAGATGAGTAAAGGAAGAAAACGTCAAAAAAGTGATGAAGTGCTTTTCCAGTGTAGGGCTTTAGGTTAGATCTTGTCAAAAGCAGGATTCCCTTGTCTTAACTGGGATTACTTCTACAGGTTTGTCAGAAATAGAAGGGAAGAAAAATGCTGGTTTAATTAGTTCAATACTAATTAAAATCCAGGAGGAAAAACCCAATGGCTCCTAGCACTGCACCCAACAGAGGAATTTACAACAAGCACTGACATCTATGCAGACTTCAGTTTCAGTCAGTAATTTCCCACACCCACTACACTACAAACTGTGCAATCCCAACAGTATTTAGACCTTGAGATCAATTAGTCAGGTATGACGTTTTTATAAATATAATAGGATAACATCATGGACTACAGAAAAGTTAATTTAATCCTGCAATTTAAAAAGGAAAAAGAATCCAAAACCTTTCTGTCCTTATAGCAGTTGATACCAGCAGTGCCTAATGAACCTGTTAATTTACTAATACTGACTAATGAAAATGGTGATTAGTTGCAGGCCATCTGGGTCACTGAAGAGTTGATTTATATCATATTTACAATGAGAGCTCGGGAAATGAAAGGCCTATATCCATCTCTGTCTCCAGATTCAAAAGTTAAATCTGACCTTGGGATGTAGGGCCTTTTTTTGTTTTTGTTTTTTTTCTTTACGTAAAGTACTTGAAGCTCTTTATGGTAACTGAGAATGCCATAGAGAAGTCCAGTTCCACTGAAAAGAGAAATCTTCTAAACTAAACAGCAAGGAAAACAGAGGAGCATTTTAATCCCTTAGGAAATCTCCTGTTTCACTCTCTTTCCTATTGAAAGGGAAGTATCTCAGCAGATCTCCATGTAATGGATGTTTCCTTCACTTGTCTTATTCAAGAAACAGAATGTTAATTGTTTTCCTATGTTCATGACACTGAACTAAGATGAATAAAAACCTCTGCACCTATACACAGCAAAAACGCTCTCTCCTACTTTGATTTTTCAATAGGCTGAAAATCTTTATTCTATATCTTGCATAGACTTTAAAATTGTTTGTTTGGATAGTCCAATAGTCACAAATTGTTTATTTTACCTTTTTATATTGGAAGTTGATGGCATGAAACCAAACTCATTTAAAAGATCAATGAATTATTAAACTTTTATAGGGAGATTAAATGGAAAAAGAATTATATTCAGCTTTATCTATGGATAAGAAACAAGACTTCATCTAGTTATTTTGGAGACAAAAACTAATAATGAAAATAATTTTAATTATCAGAAGACTTTCTCTTTCACGAATGGAGAAGAAATAGGAACAGTTTTCTAGAGAACTGAAAATATTAAAGCTAAATGATACAACTGCAAAGACGTTTGACTCACATATTTTGAAATTACATTGGATTGAAAGTAAATTCTGGTTTTCATTATTTTTCTGCAGGCAACTGTGGAAAAATCTGTGTCTTCTTAAGAAAAATGGCAATAGTAGAAGTGGGAAAGCCCAAAGTACATGACATTTTTCCAGTTTCTCCTGCTGAAGTGAATTAACAAATACCTTTCCCCAGTGTTCCACATGCTAATAAAATGCAAGAAGCCAGCACCTTTCTCTCTCGGTGAAATTAAACCCATCTATAATTATCATTCTTCATCTGTAGAATCAGAACAGCAGCTCTGTTAATTCAAAATAGAAAACAAACTTCATGGAGAATGATGAGATATTAAGTTGAATTATTTTACATCTTTCAAGATGCAAGATCTTGTTTTCACTTCTTCCCAATATGTTTTGCTCCTATATTATGTTTGTTCATTAATGCAGTTTCCAAACATTGTGCAGAAGGCACAAGGCAAGGATGCACAAGGCAAGGATGTAATCTACTGATTTAGTATGGAAAATAGAAGGAAGACAGGTTTTAACTCTGATATAACTGCAGCAGTAAAAAAATAAACAGACCTACCTGACTAAATTATCTACCTAATTTCATATGTCCAATAACAATTCTGCTGAGTTATTTTCAGACCAGTTCTGCAAAGCACCTGCTCATTTGCCAGCCTGGAAGGATATAAAGAGGCAGAGAGTCCTATTTAGGTGTTTCAGGGCAGATGCAAGCTCAGGTGCTGTCCTAAGAATATTACATCCTTGTCTGTGCTTATCCTCAATCTTTACTGTGGTTATTTCATTCATCTGAAACTAGGCCACCTATTTATTTGCCTAAGATTTTGGCAGGGAACAGAAATACTGTCACACTTGACTGAGGCAAGGTCTTCCTGCCTCACACCCTCCATCAGCACCCACCACAAGAGAAAAGAAAGGAAAAACCAGACCTGAAACAATCATGGTCCTTCATTTATACATTTTCAAAAGCCTCTAATGTTGATGGATCTACTTTTAATAATATTTCTATATTTTTCTTAGCACTGTGTTCACATATATTTCTTATTTACATTGTTGTCTGTATTTTTTTGCCCTTAACAACTTCAGATTCCAGAGTTCAACACTAATTGCACACTGTGTTTATAGAGAAAACTGGTTTCCTTTTTCTAGTTTTATCTCATTTTCCCCCAGTATAAAATTTAATTTTTTCCTGTCTTCTTGATCATCTAGGGTGGACAAGTGTTAAAATAGAAGCACAGGCATATAAAAAACAACACTTACAATACTGAATCAGAATGACATGTCTAGTTCACAAATATATTTTCATAACTAATTATCCATATAAGTATTCACAAACATAATGCATTGGAAAGATGAGTTTCATATCACTGAATTCACCAAACTGAAATGCAGGTTTCTATGAAATGCTTTGAAGTTTAAAGCCTAATATTGAAGTCAACTATAAATAAGCAACAACTAACACTTTTTTAAAGGAGAAAAGGAATTCTATATATTAAATTGATTCCTGATATAAAAAAAAAAAAAGGCAGCAAGTTAATGCCTACCTTCTAGTTGAGGCCACAATGCCATTAGTACATGAGATGAGGTCTGGGACCTAAATCAAATATTATCTTTACTTCAAATAAAATACAAGCATATATGTTGATACACTCTTATTAACACTGTTAAAACTAAAGAGTGTTCATGATAGTTTAGCCCTCTCCAAAAAAATTGAGTCTCAAGTGGGGAATAATCACATAAAAAGAAAACAGCCTTCCATCTGTCTCTGTGGTTGAGTAGAAAGATGAAGAAATGGATCAATTAAGAGAAATAAAGAAAAACATCTACCAGCATTATTACAGAAGTGACACTATTATCAAGAAGGTAATCAAATATTACCTCCTAACTGTCTTCAAAGACGGTGCTCTTGTCCACAGATATTTTAAAATAACTAAGTGCTCTATCAAACCACAAAACTATTTAAAAATGCCGAAAAAGCCATTTGGGATTCCATGGCAGTGGCAGAGCATTTTAAGTTATGCTCATAATATTTTTTTCCTCAGAAAAGTTATTCAGTGCACCTTATGGAGTGAAGATTAGCACACCCAATACAGAAGTCTGAACTGAACAACACTGAAACATTTTTTTACATATCACCAGCAAAAGAACGATAGCTCTGCATGCAGTTTCATCTACTGATGAACATGTATTCCTATGGAAATTCTTATTAAACATGCATGCATCACAACAATTGGAGAAGAAGGATATGACATGTCACAAGCTTTGTAAGCTACTTCATGGGATGTGAAACCTCCCCCTGTATCGGAATGTAAAATATAATGATAAAATCCAGAAGAAACTCCCTTGCAAACCATATTTTCTCTAGAAAAGACACAATTTCATTGAGAGCAATGGTAGCTCTAAAGCTACCCCAGTGTGATAGAAGCTGTTATTTTGTGAATTCTGAGATAACAAGAACAAAATAGGAAATTAAAGATGAACGAATATAAAAAACCCCCTAGAAGACAGGGAAAAAAAAATCCAAAAACACTCCCACTTCCTTAACAGAATTTCTAATGCTCTTGGATGCTCACTAGTGCAATGCACAGATTATTTCAGGTCTAGGGAAGGAGTAAAATATTCACACTGACCTCAGCTCTGCAATAGTTATGTTCACTATGTCTTTGCTGACTACTCCATAAGAACACGTTGGGAAAGAACTGTTAGAAATACAGATTTTTTTTCTCAAAACTAATTATGTATTGTAGAATTCTGGAACAATTCAAGTTTAAATGTATCTCTGGAGATCCCCTAGCCAACCCCTCCTAGGGCTTTATGCCTAATTCAGATGATATAGTTTAGGTCTTTCTCCCATGTGTGTTAAGGAATTCTCTACAATGTTTTAATCCAGAATGAGGCAGGGAAAAAGATTTCTGTGTACGTGTCAGACAGTCAGCTAGACACTGTTAGTGCCTATGGAGTTATCTAAAATTTAGAAAACTCATAAAAGTATAATTTTAATGTGTTCTTCACCATTGTTCTCCTGAAGCAAATCATAGAGCAGGAATCTTAAAATATTATGTTCTCACTTACATTTCTGACTAAGCTGTAGGACAAAAATATCTCCCTTGGACTTTTGCACAAAACGTAGTTGAAGGTTACACTGACAGCAACTTATACAATTAATTGCAATCATTATGGAATCAATGTCAGTGCTTTGCCTTAGAGTGATGTGCACAGACAAACTGAACACTGTTTTGTAAAAAGAAATACTGAGATTAGCAATGACAAAATAAGAAATTCTTGTTCCTACAGAATTTTTTCAGGACACAAAATAATCTCAAGCAGGGCTATTTTCATCTTTTTGTCCAGAGTATCTCTGCTACTCTCACACTGCTCTGTTCCAAACAGCTCAATGTCTAAAGAATATTCAAAAGCTCTTAGTCTTAACTGTGTATATTTATTTATGTCTGCCACCATCCTAATGAAGTGTCATGGAAAACTCCAGCAATAAGCAATAATCTCAGAAAAGAAAGTGAAGTGCTCATGTTATAGCTTTCAGGTGACACTTTCCATACTGCTTATTAATCTGTCAAAAGCCTAAAGTTGTTTAGTGAATTAAAATAATTTCTCATTCATGACAGTAATTATGTCAGAAGAAATATTTATGTTTGAACTCTTGATTGATTTTGTGCTAAGAGCACCATCTATTAATATATTTATTCTGAAAAATTACACCACCAGCAGCAATGCAAATGACCTTGCAGGGAAAAAAGTGAAACCCAACTACCTTTTCTCTTCTATATATAAAACATACATTATCACAACAGAAGTTAAATATAATTTCCTTAATGGAAAAAGGATGTCCTTAATTGCTTTATATAAAAATCTATTTAAATAGCAGAAGATGGAAAATGTCAAACCCTTAAAATTTACTAATTATATTACCAAATAGGATTTACCATTTACAGTTCTGTTATTGACAGATTTAGAAGGTAGAGATAATTTTGTGAGTCCAGGAGGAACATTAGTAAGATGTGTTACAAAACATATAAATGGTATATAATAGCATTCTATTTTAAGAGATATCACAGTCCAATGACTGAACTAAGGCATTTGCCACTACTCCATAAAACTTTTCCCACTTAACAGGTACTTTGGGGCTAGATGAAGCACCAGATCTGTGCAGTGAGCTCCTCAGGGATTTTAAAGACCAGGTCAGAGTATAAAATTATCTGGTTTTGCTATGCAGTTTTGTGAGTTATATGCATGCATATTTGGGAAAACAAGCACACATCACTATTAATGCTGACAGATTGATAGAGGATGTCATGCACCTTTGAAACCCTAGCACAGCACTACTGAGCAGCTCTGGTAGCAGAGCTTCCTTTCATTATCATTTTTGTAATCTCCAGATTTAAATAAATCACTGTTTGATATCTAACTGTGGATATGACCTCAATGGCTTCTATGAGAGTTCTCTTTCGAAAGGAAAATACATCATTCTGCCCATTTCTATTGAAATGACCTCTTGTTTTCCTGTAGCTTTTCCAACAGTTTCCATAACAAAGTCAATCTCCCTAAAACATAGAAGCATGAAATCGCTTTAAAACACAGCAAACAGCAACATTAAATTTACAGATCAAATACCCTGCTTTGATCAGCAAAGGTAAAGAAATGAGACATGTGATAGAGTTTGAATTCGGACAAATTTTGATCAAATTATATGTGAGGTTAAATTCAGCCAGACCATGTTGAATTCCTGGCAAGAGCTGGAATAGGGCTTCAAATTTGGCCTTTTCCTATGTAAAAGTATATATGGGGCATGATGAATTTAAATAAACTGTATTTGGATCAGGCATGGCCAAAATAGAACCTAACACTGAAGAATAAGTGTTCTCTATTGTCTAGTTCTCTGGCTGCTGGGAGTTCCTTCAATAATTACCACCTGAAAACACCCCACACATCATCCCCATCCCTCCCCTATGCTTGAGAGACTCAGGCTATGGGCTGAAGAAATGCAATGTAAAGAGCACAGGGATTTACCTGTTTCCTATCAGAGAGCAATTCCAGTGGGAAATCCAATAGAGTTAAGAATATAATTCACCTAAGAGTAAAATAAAAATGTATTTTACACATCAGAGCAGGAATTCCACTCTGCCCTTCATCAGAGCTATGAGAGAGCTCATTCACCTGAATTGGTTGTTGAAATAACAATTGACTCTCAAATTTCCTGTTAGAACAGACATTCAGCATGCCTCCTAAGAGGTTTGGGTTTTGTTTTTCACACTCAGCTACCCTTTTGCCTTCCACCCCAAGTGGATTTTGCCTCTTCTGAAGCATGCTAAGGATGTCTACTGACCCTCTGGTGTGACTCTGCAGAACTCTTCCTCCCTAAACTTGATTTAAGTCTTCCTACTTTTGTTCTCAATTCTCACAGGTCTGAAGCAAACAGGACCAGTGTTACCATTGCTCTCCTTTTAAACCTTTTTCAGAACCAGGGAGCAAATACTATTGCTCAGTCAAAGATGGAGGAAGAGCAACATCAAGTTTGAATTAGAAATTCCTGGTGCACTCAACTTTTCTCTTACCTAAGCCCTGCTGACTAAAAGAGTTTTCTCTGACTTATGGAGTGGGAGACGAGGCTTACAATATATTTCATGAGAATGACTAAGCAAGGAGGCTGAAATCAGTTGTAAATCTTTTCTGGAACAAGAGTGAGAGCAGGCCCAGGGTACTAGGGCTGAAACATTATTCTTTTAACTTGATTGGTTTTGTGCTTTAAAAGCTTTTGGGTGAGGGTTGTTGTACTCTTGCTTTACTAGATGCTCTTCTATAACCCAGACATGTCATTACATTCTTTGTTCCCTACAGCCATTTTATACAGTGATTCAGCTCAAACACAAAAATACTTCCCTTCCTCCCCACTGATTATGTTCTTTGCAGCTGTTGATGGAAAGGGCTGTCCACCCAGTGATACCCTGAAGGTGGCAAGGCACTTCATAACACTGCCAGTCATCCTGGCACACCCTGCTATTAGAAAAACTCCTCTCACTTCTGCCACTAACTGCTTTCCACTTAACTTCTTGCCACAATGATTTTTCCTCAGGTCATTCTTGTTAAATTCAGTTCCACAACTGATGAATTTAATGTCTAAGGACTCTTTACTTTAGTCAAAGAACACTCTCATGTTTTCACATTCACATAAAATCTCTGATGAGATATTTTATTTCATATGGATTGGAAATAAATATGTCAAAAGAAGGTACCAGAACCACAGCACAGGGAAACATGGGAAACATCCATTCTCAGAAAGTTCTGCTCCCTGCCACATGTGGACTGATTTAAGCACAGAAACATGAGAATTTGGTGTCAACTCTGGTTATTATTTTTATCTAATTTACTGATGAGTTCCTCTCAGATGAGATCCACTTTGATTCAGCTTTTATGAATTTCTGGAGGAACATGAAGATATTCACTGAATATTGAATTGACAAGAAATGAGCCTTCTTAAAATAATATATTTGCTTATATCTCCATTTTATCATAATTTTCAGCCTTCCTTATTAGCCATTTTTTGGTTGAAACATAGTCAAGAAATGTCCCTTTGAAATTAATAAGGTTGAATGAAAAAGCAACAGAAGGGTAGCAAATCATGGCCCTTTACTCCTAAACTCATATGAAAACTGTCATACTATGCCTTGAAATGTCAGACTTATTGCTTAAGATAAAACTCTCTAAGAGGAATGCTGTATAAGAACTATATCTGTTTTCCAGGCTATTCTTTTTCTGGCTTGTTAGAAATGAAAATGAAATTTCTTGTGGCTGTGTAAAATAAACTTCTAAACACTGCTATATAAAAATTAATGTTGGCTTAGAATTGCAAAATGTTAAATTTAGGTTATGAAAAAAATTGGACTGTGTGAAGCTTACACAGACTTATTTTATACTATCATTTTTGCCAGAAAATAGTATTTGAACATAAATAAAATTATATATAGAATTATACAGCAAAAAGTTACCAAAAAAAAAAAAAATCAAACCAAAGGAAATTAAAGAATGACAAATTACATGACATGAAAACAGAAGAGCTGATATTTATGAAGAAAACCCGCCATCTTGGAGAACCAATAGTGCTACCAATGTCTTTCAAGCAAAGCAGCACATCACACTGAAGAATGTCACATGTGAAGAAAGGCCAGTTAAAAATCAAAGCAATTACTACTAAATAATATTTTAATTACTCTGATGGAGATAGGTGAATGATTAGATTACAACATTAACCTAAACATCTAAAAACTAATTATTCTTGTTTTTCCTTCTTCAAATTTTTTTTCCCCCCTGCAGGAGGAGCAACTTGAAAAATGTTCAAGTACAAACTTACAGACATAAAAAATTTACTGGCACTGCTAACACAAAGTGCTAAAGTGCATTGGATGAAGTCAGTGTGGAGCTTTGAGTAACAGGAAGAGATTCATTTACAGACTCTTCGATTGTGAAACTCTTCAGAATATTTTGGATAAAGCCTTGGCAGCAGTGACCATGACTTTGGGACTGGCACTGTTTACCACCTGTGCTGGTGCTGTGGGCAGTGGGATCCAGGGCTCACCACCCAGCTGTGTGGGGCTGTGCCACAGGGAAGGGAAGGGGTGGCACTCAGAGGGACTGGGCAGGCCTGGGAGGTGGCATCTCTTCATTAGCCAGGACTGCCTTTCAGTACAGTTTTTTCTGTGCTGTTTCACTACAGGAAATTCAGTTGAAGCAGGATGCACATTAAATCCACCTCCTTAGAAAGCTCCTGTGCAGAAGGAGCTTTTGCGGGCTCTGCTGGTATGGACAGCAGCATTTTTAGTTAATCTCACACTAGCTTTACCAATTTTCTCTGGAGAAATCCAAAGCACAGAAAACTGAAAGCATATTGTTTGTGAAAGCCTCCATATGCTGAGAGTAACTTATTTCTTAGAGCAAGTGGCAAAACAGTTGGACCATTTTTCTTAAAGATGTGACAGCCAAATGCTGAGACTGAACAAAGACAGCAATTAAAAAAATGACATAGTGAGAGGGGATGGGTAGGGCCTACCATTACAAACTAGATTCCCATTGAGACTGGCAGGTGACAGACCACGTTCTCTGTACTTTAAATTATTTTGGAAAAGTGCACGCCAATTAATGCTCTTTTCATACTACTGATGCAATTACAGCTGCAGCACTGTAACCAAGTGTTGAAATTAAAACATACCTACTTGTCTTTATTGCAACTAGACCGTGCCTTCGCTATTTGGGCATGCACAGAATCAGGAAAATGGCTTCCTTTTCTTATTCCTCCTTCTCTTCCTGCACTTTCCCACCCTAGGGATTCAAACCCTGGATTTATGCTCATAAGAGAAAATCAGAATCTCTATTGACATTAGCAGGCAGAGTCTGTTAGTATCTCCTATGATGATTAAAATGTGTGTGTTAGTGTTCTTACTTGCTGTATCACTAGACAAAGGTTCAGAGGGTTAGTGGCCCTAAAGAAAAATGTTAATTTCAGCTCTGACTCAGTTAATATTTCCTTTCCAAGTTAATTACAATTTTATTCTTGGTCAAAATTAAAATTTATATGAAGTTATTTGACATTAAAATAATGAAGAAATTAAATAGCATAAAAAAAAGCTGAAATAGCAAGGTGCAAGAAGTCAGGATAGATTCTCAAAAATGAAAGCCATAGCTCATTGTGACACTGACCAACGGTATGTCTTGATGCCTTATTCTAATTCAAAAATTGCAAAATAAATGCAACACAAACATTACATGACCATATACTACTGTGCAAATGGCACTTCTTGTCTTTAAGTAGCTTTGCAAACACTAAAGATGTTCTTCAAAACATCTGGGGAGACAGGAAACGCCCGTCTGAGTGTTTTTGACTGAGTATCTCAGGATATACTACTGTGCAAATGGCACTTCTTGTCTTTAAGTAGCTTTGCAAACACTAATTATTCTTCAAAACATCTGGGGAGACAGGAAATGCCCGTCTGAGTATTTTTGACTGAGTATCTCAGTCAAAGCAATGAAATAACTGAGAAAGGTGATTACATACCTAATAGCAACTGCAGCCAGTACAGAATTTGCTCTGAAACAGTAAAGTGAACTGCCTTACACCACTAATGTACACAACAGGTCACACCAGGCTTGAAAACTTACATCTGAAGTACATAAGGCAATATTTGGAAAAACTTCCAGGCACTGGAATAAAATGGATTTATATTTTGATTTGTGATATAACTATACTTCTAAAGTGCTGCCTCACTTTGATATCCAACACAAATATTCAATTACTTGCCTGAATTTAACTACATATTTTTAAATGAAATTTATTATAGCATCCCGATAATTTGACTTTCTCAACATTTAAAAAAAAAGGTGCTTGGTGACATGGTCTAGTGGTGGACCTGGCAGTGCTGGGTTAGAGGCTGGACTTGATGAACTCAAAGGCCTTTTTCAACTTAAACCTTTTCAAGTCTATAAATAGTATAGAAACAGCATGGAAATATATACATTTAAGAGCACAACTGTGCTGGAAGACAAAAATTTTATTTCAGTTTTGTGGCTAACAATGTCAGTTCAGGGAAACTCAAAAGATGCATGAGTAAAGTTGTCCTTAATTTCAGATGATGTCTCAGCTGACAAATTTTAGGGACATCTGCTACTGGAGGTTGTACCTGGACTAACTTAATTTGTAGTTTCTCCACTCATCTGTCTCATCTCTTGCTTTGAAATTGTAATTTTGGCTTCTAAGGCTTCCCATGGCAATGCTTTCCATATGAAAGTTAAGAGTTATGTAAAGAAATATCTCCTGTCTGAAAATTTTAGAGGCAACCAGTTAAATTACAGTATGTGACAACCCTGTTCCCCGTTCCCTTTCCTTGCAGAATTCATTGAAGTCTGCTGCATCTCCCTGTTGCATCTTTAATGCAGCTCTGGCTTGAAGCACAGTCAGAGATAACACTTCACAGCAGCACAGAAGACACAATTTTAAGTCCTAGATCATTCATAATATAATTCCAGTGATGTTTACCACTGCCTTGGGATTCTTTTCAGCCTTTCCTAGCAGAGCAGACTACGTTAGCTGCTCAAAGAAGAGGAAGCTGATTTGCATAATGCCACGTATTGATAAGAAAGGGTTTGCAGTTCATTGGAAATTTACTATTATCATAAAAGCTGTTTGGGGTTTTTGGTTTTCTGTGTTGGTGGTCAATGCCTCCTTCCTGTGCATGCAGCTGAGATGCACTTCTCATCCATCCCATCCTGTTTCTCCCAAACAGAACTCTAGTACACTTCCACAGACAATCTTATTAAATTATCATTTTCTAACACGCACAAAGAAATAGCCCTAAAACTTTTTGACTCAAGATTCATGTTTATGCAGCAGTGATGAGAATGAGCAAACTAACAAAAAACTCCCATTCTGCTTCCATTATTGGAAAAAAAAAGAGTTTTTAGTTTATTCCCCATTTAATCTCACTTTTATAACCCTTGTGAAATTCTGCTTAAGAATACTAATTCTGAAGTCAGACCAGGCAGGAAATTCAGTGCTTCAGTTTTGGAAGAAGGACCAGGAAAACGTAAGATTTTATGAAGACATTTCCAGTTCCTAGAAAGCCATAACTCTGCGTCCAGGAAATTGGTGCTAAGGGAATGAAAAATTGCCTTTCCAAATGAAAATTATAATTTGTTGGCAGGGAGAACAGTGCAGCAATATCACAAATTTAAAAAAAAAAAAAAAAAGTAAAGAAATGACAGGAAAAATCACTCAGAAAAATCAATTAGTCAATTTCTTTGTATTTTTTTCTTTTCTGCTTTCACAAAAGCAGAAAAGAATTTACTTAAATAATTATTTTGAACTGATAGTACTACATAAAGAGGTACATTGACAACTCTGAAGGAAGCCTCATGCTAAGGACTATTTTTTTCTCCTTTCTTAGCTTCATAGGTGGTAAGAATATCATCATAAATTAAAATCACTTACTGTTTACTGAATAACTGATGCTAATATTTTTCAGCATTCTTCCCAGGTCACGAATCATGATAATTAGAGAGCAGCTCGAGAAATTAATTCTTATTGCTACTAGCAAAATATCGAAAAACTGAACATACAATGGCAAATATAGACATTTACCTGAAAACCAGTTTATTTTTTTGTGAATGTGATCAGGCTCATAGAAAAGTGTTTGTCAGGGACACAGCAGCACATAAAGCTTGCTTTGAAGAGGCATTTTTACTGACAGCGTGGCTAACAGGTGGCAGTGTTTTCACCTTTATTTATCAGTGATCTGGTAATGAACATCTGATCTCTTTAATTAAATGTTTGGAAGACAGTTACATTTACAAATTAAATTAAATGAAATTACATTTCACATTTTCATGTTCAGATGAAGTTTAATTTTAAAATGTTACTCTGTTCCTAGAGTAACATTTAATAGCTATTAAGAACTGCTTGTTTATCACTTTCTAATGCAGGCAGAAAAACTCAAAAGCAGCACCACGGAAGTTCAAGTGAAGTGTTTGTCAGCTGTAACAGCTGCAGCTGAATCTGATCTCCACAACAGTGTGTGGGGAATACATTACAGTTCAGCACAGAACCAAAACTTTGGGTCATAAAAAGATCCAAATCACTGTTTCCTCCTCCTCTTTCTACTCAAGTGAACAGTTCTGCCTCCAACTATATCAGATAGCTGAGGTAAACACAGCACTTACCCATCAGGAAGAGTTTTCTTTAATAATGCCTCTAATAAGAGCTGCAGTGTCATTTGAATTCCTCTTCCCATGTATGTAGCAGTAGTCTAAAAGCAGGGAACCATATAAAAAGGACTTATGGAGAAAAGTATGAACTATGTTTAGGTAATCTGAAGTGCTAAAGTTAGATTAACTCCCACTAAAAAAGCCAAAAAAAGTACATAGGCCATATCCAGCAATGTTTTGAGTCAAGAGTAGGTTAAAAATCTCCTGAGCACATACAGAGTAATTCAATCCATTTGATAGCTTGATATGAAAAATTTTGATAGTATGCCAGCACCTGTGGTAAATGACACTAATGAAACATGTTTATGTGAAATGCAACTGGTATAAGTTCCCCCACAATATTTCTTTAAAACATAGAAAATAAATATTTATTGATATATAAATAAAAATTGTAAACATTATTTTAATATATTTTATAGAATATGAATAATATAATAAAACATAATATATATTATGTATAACATTACATAAATGTTATATATATATATATAAAATTATTTCTAAATAAATATTTATGTTATGTGGAAATGAAGTAATTTTTTTTTCCTCAGATGAAAAAATATCCTGACAAGACAAATAAGTCTTCCTTTATGTGATTTAGCATGTGAGACTTAGCTTACTGTCTCAGTGCTTCTTCCAGTGGTCAATCTGGTCAATGCATATCAAGTACTTTTAACAAAATTTCCCATCTTTGGGCCCACTTAATATCATTATACTGATGCTGTGTGTCCATCTGTACTAGACAGGCAAAATACAGTTATTAATTTATTTTGTTTTAATTATTAGAACACCATTAGCTCATTGAACAGGACTTTGTTGTAAAATCTGAAAGGATGGTTATGCAGTGTTTTGGCCATGCTACAAAAACTCGTTAAATTACAATTCTGGCCCCTAATGGTTTGCTTCTTATCGGAGTCATGCCAGGAATTTGAGTATGCTCAAAAGTCTCTTTGTAGCTCTATTTATACTGCTTCTCAAGACCCTAATTTATATATTTTGTTTTGCCTTTTTTAATAAATGTTGTGCTCAGAAATGCTGGGGTAGATGAATAACCAGATTTCACCCAGATGCTTGTTCCCAATTCTGAGTGCAGTATATGAGACACATGCACTCAGAAACAAAATGACTGCAAGTGTTTCCCCAAAGCAGGCTCTTAAAATCTACTCCAAAAATCTGCACAGTCCCCCAGCAGGGTCTCCCCACCAAAGCCAACAATATTCCAATTTCATTTTCAGTCCCTCGTATCATATTTTTTTTTTAACTTTCTATTTCACTGCTGACCCTCATGGATCAGTTATAGAACACAGACAACTATTTTTATCCAGAAAATATACACTGTCAGAATTTTATACAAACATTTATAAGGATGTGTTGCAATCAACTGTAACATAGCAGCTCAGCCTGCAAATCAGTTTTGCAAAGTTAGCTGCTTTCACTGCTTAATCAGCCTTGTGAGCCAGCTCAGAGCACTGGTCCTTATGTGGAAGCATGAGCATAGATATTTACATGGAGGCAATGCAGGAAGTTATTTTACATATGTATGTATACACATACACATATTTTTATAAGTGCAAATTAAAGCAAACCAATATTTCTCTTCAGAACTGAACTCCTAATATACAGAAACTTATGGCAAGGGATATACAGCAATGAAGAAAACACATTAGCTTTGATATGCTAGTTATGTAGCAATTTTAGATGTTATCTGAAGGATTACTTTGCATGTAACCTTACAATGTTAATTCTCAATCTAAGAACCATTCTCAGATTTATAATCTACCTGCAAATATGCTGTGCTTTTCAGTTTAAAAACTTTCTCAGTGCATGAATTGGAGGACATATCCTCAGTAAGGTTACTAATTAATGCACAATTATTGCTGAGAGACAGATTCCAAACTTCATAAAAAACAAAGCTAACTTTGAAGGAGATTTCTGGGTGTTCTACAAAGCTTTGGAAAATAACACAAGGAAGCCAATGTTTCTTATAGATGTTTGTATTTTGTCTTATGTCCACACTGAGATGCTCCAACAAGCCTGCACATTTACCATTTGCCAGTGAAAACAGATCTAACTGCAGGAGTAGGACAGCAATCAGCAGCTTACAGCATCCTAAAATTAAGAGTTGAAAGCATAGTCATAAAGCTGTATGAACTTTCCTCCAAAGAACTCATCTTGAAGATTTTTGTCCACTATCACACAGGTCAATTTATTCCTCCTAATTTTAATTTTAAAAAATTTACAAACAGCTACTTTTGGTGTTGAAATCCTTATCATAAGTCTCATAATATTGCTCTTTTCCACTGATTGCTATAAGTGATCAATAGGGTTTTTATCCTTTTGAAAGCCAGGATGTTGTCATCAGAGAAAGCTGCAGTTTAAGGCAACACATGCAAATCCAATGTCACTCAAAGGAACAAATCTAAGCAAGTGAATACATGCTCGCAAGATTAAGTTCTACTAATTTTTACACTAGGGGCCAAAAATTCATTAGAAATTTGGTATTGATACAACTTTCTGCATATTTGTATGTTTAAGTCTATTTTTTTCCCTATGTGAATAATTTTACTACATATTTGTACCCCTGAAAATGGTGCTTATTTCTGTAAACATCTTGAACCACAGCTGCACATTATCATTCAGAAAAAGTCTGGAGGAGAATTGTAAATGTTAATCTTATTATGAAGTCTTTCAGCCAAAAAGTGTTTTGTAGTAGGCCTATAAAGTTTTTCTAAAATTCAATATTGTGCTATGCTATTTCCTGTGAAATCATCCTCATTTCCCCTCAGATTTCAGAGAGCTCTCCCTGAACAATAATCTTAGAAGTTGTCCCCAGTTAAGTGACTCTGAACCAATGGATTCACCCAGAGAGAAGCAGCTGCATAAGCAAATAATTCCAACTCTAGCAAATTCAGGAAGTAGCTTTGCCTTGTCGGAAGCACAGCAAGGTTTAATAAGGTATTTGCTGTTTTTTATTTTTATTTTCTATCACTTCTTAACATAATTTCTGGCATAGTTGCATGGAATTTTCAAGCTAATTTTCTTTTTCCATTGGTGCATTCAGAGGAAGTGATGGAGTAAACCAGATGCACAGTACTAGTTGTAGTTTAAGAGAGGGTCTTGCTGAATGAAGACAGCTCATTATTCCTTCTGGAATATCAGCTCAGCTCCTGGAATTCACCCTGAAGCTGGCAATGAAAGCCAGATGGAAGAAGGAGTTTGCTGTTTGCATCACAGAGACTTCTGTGCCCTCTAGAGCACCCATGTCGGTGAGTTTATCCAGACCAAGTCCCAGCACCTCAGTGCCCCTTCTCATGGGACCTGCTCTTCACCAGGCACTCAGTCTTAATAAACAGAATATGAAGAAAAAATTAAAGTAGCAGGAATAAAATCCTCTCCCCTTGGAAATGACTGTTGCATTCTCAGTGAATGCCATGAGACCATGGCCCTTTTTTTTTATTATTTTCATCATTAGCATAATAAAACCAACATTGTAAACCTGCAAAAAAAGTCATAACTCGATATCAAATGATTTTTTTTAATTTAAGAGCATTATCTATCCTCCTGTCTCTGGCAGCTGTGAAAAGGAATGCTTAAACAGGCTCCAAGCAGAAGACATCCCCATAAAAAAATATTTAGGCAGGGTAATACAATCCTATTTGCCATTTACTTGACTGGTGTTATCTATAATTTGATGACTTGGCCTTTAGGAATTTTGTTTTGCAAATCTTTTTCACTCTTCAAGTCCCTTTCCTTTTCTTGAAAGAGCAGGTGAAATACTCCTTCAAAAACATATTCTTTAAAATTGATACTCAAAAATACCAGCAGCTTTTAAGGGTATTGAAATAGTTAAAATTGTACTCACTACTTTGTGTACTGTCAATTTGTAACTTGGTCAGGATATGAAAGATATTCATTATTGCCATAATGGGACTCTTGGAGGCATGGGCTTCTTCACTTAATAAAAAGAACCAAGTCAAGAAATCAATACATGATTCATGCCAGTAACAATCTATTTAATATAATGATACTGAATTGCTATCAGAAAACATGGCTATATGATGTGAAATACTAAAGGTGATAAATACTAAAGGTGATAAATATTTTATTCTATGCGAGAAATTCTTGTACTTGTTTATAATGGCCGTTGGTTGAATAAAGACCAGTCAGAAATAAGTGGGCAGCTGTTTTGTTTCCAAATCACACAAACCTGCCAGGAAAACTTCTAAAAATTGAGTTAATGTATTCCAAATTTTGCTTAGCATGTGTGTATTTTTGGTTCCCTACAAAACAATTTAGTTTAAATTCAGGCACCTTCCAGTAAGACTGGAAATTTTGTAGTCACTTATGATTACATACTGCATATTTCTGTAGCAATTCAGAGATGCAAGCATAAACATTTTTTGACTCCTGCACAGAAATGTGATGTTTTGTGGTAATGAAAAATGAACAGTAAAAGATTGTACTGGCAGTGCTTCCAATGGAAATAATTGCCATGATGGCATGGCCCACCTGGTATCTGGCCTTAGCAGACTGGGGAAGGACTGGAAGAGCCAAAGAGTACAGAGAGGAAACCAGACAGAGACATCCATTACAGCCCCATAACCATGCAATATTAAAAGGAAAGGTAACTAACACTTTAAGAGTGTCAGAAAGGTCTATGCTCCAGTAATATCTCTGCAGAGCCAGCACAATGTAGTGTTAGCCTCACATAAGCATATAGACATACCTTTCTAAATATGCCACTTCTGCTCTAACTCGATTTTAAAAATCTTGCAAGCATGAAGATGCTCTAAAACATATTGGGCTAGGTTAGGGAAGAGCAGTTGACCAGGACATTTTCCTTGTTTGTTTCACAGGACTCAGCACAGGCAAGACAGAATGTGTACAGTTGCAAACTACTTCAATATTCCCCACAGATCTATTTTAAGCACTCATATTTCAATCAATGGTTCAGAAGGAAGCTGCAGTATAAACACATTCCATTCAACCAGATTTGCATATTGATGTCAGTAGTTTGAATCAAACCAATTAGACCATGTAGTTATCTATGGAAAACATACGGCAGACTGATAAAAACCCAGTTCTATGTTTAAAATCTACAGTATTTCATTAGCATAGCAAAAAAGCAGCTGAAGGAGGATGCTATTCTTCACGGACTAGACAAACTGATACAAGGAGAACTTGGGCTGGATCCTCAGCTGGTAAAAAACCACTCTGAATACACTGGTGAATTGAAATGGAGATAGTCAGTCTGAAAGCAAACATATACACATGTAGATATTGAATCAAGCACTGATTTCTCTTTGTTCTCAGTTCCTTATCAGTGAAAAGGGGCTATGCCATTTTCTCACCCATTCTTATTTCAATTAAAGAAAAAGTTCTTCAGAACGGGCATTAACTCTTACTTTGCTTTAAAAAAAGCCACAATATTGCAAAAGGCCCATCTATGCTGAGCTACTGCCCAAACATGAATAATGGCAGTGGCACCTCAACCTTTTTATCTCTAAGTTTTCTCTTTCATGATGGCCTAAAAGCTTTTCTTAGCTCATGTTTATCTTCAGCAATAAATCATGTTTTCATTGCATCTCTGCCTCAATGAGGTGCAAATAAGAGAACAAGACAAATTAAACTGTAAAACAGTGGCTGAGGAAAGAAATAAAGAAGGACAGATAAATGAATTCATGTTGGAAAGACAACATTTATTCTAAACACCAACTTTTACTGGTGCTGCTTCTGGTATTAAAAAGAAAACAAAAATCAACTTCTTTGAACAGGCAGTGATTTAGCTATAAAAATATCTGGTCTGAAAAACATGACTAATCTTCTCATCAGCACCATGCTCATCTCTGTATATTCTCCTGGCAATAACTATATGCTAAGCATTTAAACCCATCCTAATAATGTGTCCATGGCTCCTAGACTGCTCTTTTACTGAATGAAGCACCCACATGATTTAGATGACATAATTTACAAACAATGGCACTGCTCTCTAGCATGAATATCAATATAGGAAAAAAAAATTAATACACTATCATCCATTTGAAATACAGACTTAGCATTGTATAAAGTAACAATACATGCTAATTTCTCCCCCCTCCTACTCATTCTTAAGCAAGTAAGTCACATTCTTCAGCAAGTAAGTCAGTTCACTGCAGATAATTTATTCCACAACTACTGAATGATGAAATGCCAAGAGGCATGACCATGGATCAGGATAACATAGTAATTTTTTTATTATTATTTTCACACACTCCCCATACATATGTATGCATTAAAAAAGAAGATCCTGGTATCAAAATAATCAGCATCTAGACAGCAGTCAGAGTTCAAGGAGAAAGCAAAATGTTGTCCTTTTCTCATTGGTATTCCTATAGCAAATGCTGAGGCAAGAAAATTCTGCTAAATGTTGTCCTGTCTGTGAACCCTGAAATAGCTTCAGTCCCTCGTGAAGATTTTACTAAGTTTATATGAATTACATTCAAAAGCAAGGTTAGTAATAAATATAAGTTTTGGAAGTATTAAAACACTTCAGTTAAATTAAAACCTACCACTTAAATGCTGAAGTTAATTAAGAAGCACAGAAATCTCGCCGATACCCCAGAAAGGAACGTCTCCTTCAGCATATTCAAATGAAATACTTTTCCAGACCAGGCAGTTAGAAAGCAGAATAAATTGAGAAATAGAATAATTTCTGTTTGAAAGGTCCCTTCAAGAACATTGATTTCAACCATTAACCTGGTGCTGCTACTAAACCACATCCCCAGATGCCACATCCACTTGTTATTTCAGTATTTCCAGAGATGGTGACTCAACTGCTTCCCTGGGCAGCATATGCAAGGTTTGAGAGTTGTTGCAATGAAGATGTTTTCCCTAATATGTAGCCTAAACATCCCCTGCCACAATCTGAGGCCATTTCCTCCCTCTGATGGATGTGCTTGACTCCTTAACCTAAGTTGAAGTAGTTTGGCAGAGTCTCCAAAGGATGGAAACACCTGAGCTGGGCCAAGAACTTCTCTAGTTCCAGTCTGTTCTCTGAAAACCACAAGGGAGCAGAGTGGCCCATTGCAGAGCTGCATAAAGGACTGAAAGTACTGTGCACAGAGGAGTAAAAATCCTGTGAGGAGCTATCCATGTGGCTCAAGTGTAGGCGTCTGTTTTACAGCTTTCCAAAATACAAACCTGGATGCTTTTTCAAGGTTGTCTTAGCCTCTTGAATCTCAAACAATGGATGCTCAGCAAGAAAAGTGCTAAATCCTATGCCTCTGAGAAAAAATAAAATAACAGATTTTATCCCAGGTGCTTGTTGTTCCCATAGAATGAATATTTCCTTTTTTGTTTTTGTTTTTTGTTTGGGGTTTTTTTGGGGGTTTTTTTTTTTTTTTGTTTCCTTTTTTTTTTTCTCTTGGTGTTGGTGTATTGTGTCTATTGAATTTCAAATTCACTTAATGAATTGAAAGAGCAGAATAAGTTACCTAAAAGTAATCAGCAGTGATTGAGGATGGTTATATTAGGGTTCTGGGAGTGACCCACATCTCTTTTGTGGTATTTAATATCTTTGAAGGTAGCAGAATTATAAAGAATAATAACAAATGAGTTGCAAAAATCAGTTTGGATCAGTGGTTAGGCTGTGACCATTTTAATTTGGCTAGATGGAATGGTATACAAGTAGAAAAAAGGGAAGGCAATCCATGCAATGTAGACTGAATTTGGAAAACAGTAAATCCAGAAGTGAGATTCAGAAGTTGAATCTCCATAAATTTAAGTTGGATTAACAGAAAAAGTTCTAATGGGTTGTGCCTTCAAATTTGAAACTATCTTCTAGTAAAAGCTGTAAATTCTTTCTTGGGCACTTTAAAATCAAGATGGGCTCCATCTGGTATTTGTGCTTTAGTCCTATAAAAAGTAGTAAGTCTAGTAAAGGAAAAAACAGTGATTCAGACAGGAGTTTTTTCCCAGGCTAAATGTGTTTTTCTAGCAGGTGAAGGACTGCATCCCCCCATCTCTGACTATCACTGCAACTTCAGAAACACATGGATTAAAAAGTTCAAGAGTCTGTCAGAACTCCATCTCATCAAATTATCAAAGCCAGTGTTCAGTAATAGCATAGCTTCCCACTTCATAATCTCTCCCATACTTGAAAGCAACAATTTTGTATCCTTATATTAAAAAGCAAAGCTAGAATTTTATTACTTCCACTGAGGAAGCAAAGAGAAAATGTAATTATATTTAAACATATAAACAGGCAACAATTCACATGGAACTATTTTAAATGTGTACCTAGAACAAAGAGAGGCACCAGTAATTTTTTCTGGAATAAAGTAAATATATCGAGATAAAATACAATTATTGAGATATAATTATATGAAATCCTTCTTTCATAATTTGTCACCAAGAAAACAAGAAAGTAAAAAGAAATCCAGTAAGTTTCTTATTTTTTCACTGCACACTTTATCAAATACACCTTTCTAAAGTCTTGTAAACCTCAAAGCAATAGCACTTATTTACTCTGAGTGTTAGTATATAAAAACTTGCAGCAAAGGTGAATTTATTTGAGACTAATATTTACAAGGCCATGTACTGTCCTTGTTCTCTAGAAGAAGAATTTGATGTCAATAGAAGTTAAATTGAAGGTCACTTATCTCTCAAATTGCTGCAGATGCTATATTTCAGGGATATACTTCTACATTGTTGACCTTTGCTTTCAAAGTATTTTTTCTTCATAAAAAAAGATGTGTGCGTGTATATATACATATAAAAATATATAAAATTCAAGGCTGTTACTTTCAACTATAATGTACAAGGTGTTAAGCAACAGAAGTTATTCTTCATTAATGAGAGAGGGAAGGAGGGGGAGAAGGAAACAAACAAAAACCCCTCAACATCTGGAACCATTAGGCAAGTCTCAAATATGATTGACTTGTATAAAAAAGGCAATGGCTTTAATTTTGTGTTCAGACACAGATAATGAGTAAGACCATTCTCTACGTTTACAGAAAAGGTCATAATTTGTCTCAGTTATGGCAAAGTACGCCATATGAAGCACTCCTTACCTCACATTTCATGGATTCTTGGACACAGTGAAGTATCACTGCTCAGGGCACCCTGTGCAACCACCCAGGAGACACTCTGGCAGCCACGCTCACACCACCCCAGCCTGTCACTGCTGGGACCAAAGCCCAGCCACAGAGGCACCTCCAGTGACCTGACAAGTCCCCACTTGGCTCCCTGCACACCCCACGCTCACAGCCACATCAGGTTTCCTGTAACAGGGTCTCAGATATCCAGGTTTTTCAATTAATTTAATTCTGGTGCAATAAGTTAAGCTTGAGCTGGTGGCTCTGAGGAGGAACTTGGAACTTCTGGGTTTTTATCCCCTCACTGTCCTAACTCCAGCAAATCTGTGGTGCTCAGCACCTGGTGTGTCTCTGGGTGTCCCTCACCTGGCTGAGCCACAGGTGCCCCTTGTTCCACAAAGGGTGGCAGTTCACAGCCTCCTTTCTGAGCCCCTCCTGGTGGCTCCCCAGCCATCTGCACTGAATGGATTCCTCGAGAACCTCGATGTATGCTGCAAATGTGACACAGGTGTTGTCAAGAGTAATGCTTTCAAAGAATCCGAGGCACGCAGCAGTTCCTGCAGGTCAGACAGAGCATTCAGGTTGTTGGAGAGAATTGGGAATGCTGACACTCAGCATTCCCAGTGGTGTTGGATGCTGAGTGTCAGCACTGCTGTAGCACAGGCCCTGTTTCATGGAAATACCTTTGAATACCTGTGGCAGCTTCTGCCTTTAAGTACTTTTTGCACTCTCTTTTTCTTGCAGATTCCCTCCCCATTCTCTCTGTAGAGCAGCTGCTGAACGGCAGAATTTATAGCTAAGGACACTAAATAAAATCAGAATTTATTTCAGATATCTTCCTGTTCTATGCTGCAAGTGGTGGCAGCTCAGACATGTTTGGGAAAGAATATGATCAAATTCACAAAGGGCTGGCCTCAATAGAATTACAGGAGTCAGCAGCTACCACACCTAGTTTCCCACATATGAGGTTAAACATTAAAGAGATGAGTATAGTCCACCTTCAATGCATCAGTAACAGTTTAGTCTCAGCTGTGATGGGAAAAGCTTATTGTCATTCTTCATTAAAATATCTGGGAGTAGCTAAATATGATTTATAATTGAATTCAGAGTTTTGTAGCCCTTTTCTATTTTGCACAGAAGTGCTTTGAGTTTTAGATTTTTTTTTAATTTGCCCATTAATACTTTTTCGGGTGTTTGTTTTGTTTTGTTTTTCTTTCCAGTTTTTGAAAGGCAAGCATATATGAAAAAATTACAAAGGTCAGTCTTATCTTCATGGGCCCAACTGCTCAATAGAAATGGAAAATGAGGTCACTCAGGGGCAATGATCTCTGATAAGTACCCTGAGATGAGCTATGAAAGCTGAGTCAGCAAGTCCTCCTGCTTCTGCCCTAATTGCATGGAAAGTTCATCAGCAAAGAGAATCAGCATCTGCTGGCTTTGGAGATCATTTTCCCAGAGAGGAGGAAGCAGTAAACATCTATGTATATTTGCAGACAAAACCAGTAGACAGCTCAAAATGAAAGATACCATCACTTTAGCTCTCGCTCTACCTATGGTTTCAGAAAAGTTAGGAAATCTGCCTGTAACATTCCTATTTACATGAGCAGAGACAAGGCTTTGTGTTGCCCTATTAACCTGAAGAAATTATATCAATCAATGCATTGAAATGAAAACAGACTTGCAATTAGGGCTTTGGAGATCATTTTCCCAGAGAGGAGGAAGCAGTAAACATCTATGTATATTTGCAGACAAAACCAGTAGACAGCTCAAAATGAAAGATACCATCACTTTAGCTCTCGCTCTACCTATGGTTTCAGAAAAGTTAGGAAATCTGCCTGTAACATTCCTATTTCCTATCAGGAAGAGACAAGGCATTGTGTTGCCCTATTAACCTGAAGAAATTATATCAATCAATGCATTGAAATGAAAACAGACTTGCAATTAGGTTCTTGTTGCATAGTGTGTGCCATAGTTTAAACCAACTGCTGCATTCAAACACATGTGGCAGAATTTAAAAATGAAACTACCAGTTAATTGTGAAGAAATTATATCAATCAATGCATTGAAATGAAAACAGACTTGCAATTAGGTTGTTGTTGCATGGTGTGTGCCACAGTTTAAACCATCTGCTGCATTCAAACACATGGCAGAATTTAAAAATGAAACTACCAGCTAATTGGTGTAGGACATATTTTCCAAGATCTCTGATATTCATGTTGCCACAAGATTAGACAGAGATAAAGCAGAAGTTGCTTTTCTCCCCATCATGGGGAAAATCAAGTGTAGAAAACATTAGAAAACTTCCTAGAAACATTTTGTTTTTAACAACATGAATAGGCAGGTACATGAATTCCCCCCTGCCCTGGATGATGCAAGAAAAACAGCCGATATATGTTGAGTGTGACACAGAGACAACAAAAAGGCATTGAGTACTCATGTCTTAGTTCACTTTTTAAGCATCTGGGCCTTTAAAACTGGCAGAAACTTATATTTTCCATCTTGATGTTTTATTTTGAAATTGGCAAGAGATGAAAACAGTGAAACAGCTGTGGCTCAAGCTAATGAATATTAATTTTCCAATACAATCACTTGTCCATGCACACATTCATGTTTTTGCTTGCACCACTTTATGCACTGTTCTAAAATTGGTTGAATAACACAATGTCTAAAGCAGTATATGTAGGCAGAATGGGAATTATCTCTTAAATCCCAGACTGTGAGATACAAGACAGAAAGGAAATCAAAGAAAACCCCTCTATGGGAACCTCTTTTGTGCAGGTACTCGCTAATTGCTCAGCACACTAATGGCACTCCCAGGACAGCAGGGCTGCTCGTCATCCACCAGCTCTGCTGCCCCACAGCCCTGCTCTCCTGACACAGAGCAACACAGCACAGCCAAACATGGCAATTCACAAAACTGTGCTTGGGCACACAGTGTGAGAAAGCAGCTCTGCCTAAAAGACACTTCTTATCCTGAGTTGTCTGAGACTACAAATAGTGAAACCTCACTTGGCATTTTGGGAGAATGGAAACGTACGTGAGCACATGTGAGAAGAGCCAGTTCCAGGCCATGTGCTGGACTTCAAAAATTTGCGGTTAAGTTTATCTTTTACACCTACCACCATATAACTACCTCAAATTTAAAGCAATGTATTTAGAGACAGACATTGGATAACTAAAAGGAACCTGACTGCAAATGTTGACTCTGACTTAAAGAAAATAAGTATATATATAAAAAAATAGTGCCAACTGACATGCATAAATATCACATCTAGTGAAAATAAAATACATTTAAAAGGGAATATTCCATGCATCTAACAGACTTGTAGAAATACTTTTTCATTGCTTATCTTAGTTATGCAGTTTCCCATAACCATTTTAAAATTGGCCAGATCCCTAAAAAGTCTAGTAATTTAGAAACAATTCCTATTTATTTTTAAGTCAAATCTCTGTAACTGCCCTGTCTTTCAATACTTTCATTAGAGAATCCCAGATAAGGACTAAGTTTTACTTACACAGGAAATATAATTAATTTAGCTATAATTCAGCATTGTATTTGTATGAGGTTTTTATATTTTCTTGCTTTTTTGTAGTCCTCTGTAATAGTTTGTGCTCTCACTGAAGAGGTTACAGGGAAAGCTTTGTATTTAATGCACTAGCATGAATAAAATTAGAAACATCTGGTGAAAGAACACCTTACTGAACATATGCAGCAAGAGTGAAGTCTTGCCTGAAACTGCTCTGTGAAGAAGGCTTCTCTCCACACTGTATCCCTATCAAATAATATTGATGGAGCCAAACTGTTTTGAAATATTCATAGTGGCTTTTTAATAGCAGGGCTTTGCTGTAATATGGTGGGCCCTCAAACAAATAAATACAGTTGACCTTATGTTGTTGGGTAAAATTTCCATTTTGCTTCTTCTTGCACTTACCCCCTGAATGCATGGATGCCAGTGGTCAAAGAAGAAATGCTGTATTCTGTCCTAATTAGAAGAGGGAGGAAATCTGGTCTCTCCACCAGTAAGTTCTTGGCATGCTTCTCTCTTTTTTTTCTCCTGGATTTCTCTTTATGTTACCCATTTCCCCATTAAGTTGCATTGTTTCCCAGATATATTTGTAAAACTGTCTCAACAGGTCATTGAACTCCATTAGGCTGCTGTTATACCTCTTTTCCAATTTATTGATGAAAAGGTTAACTAATATCAAAGGCATTTACAGATCATTTGATACCCACTTTCTGGAGCCCGTATGTCAGATTTTCTTAGAGTATATCAGGAATATATCCTGGAAAAAAAATATTCTGCCTTGGTAACATCAAAAGTTGGAGGTCTTCATTTAGTAGGAATATGCCACAGCATATGTTCAGTTTGATCATCACTGCTTTGACCTTGTTGTGCTGTATCTCATTATTAACTTAAAATGCAGTATCCTTCAGCATATGGTGCACTAGGGCTTGCAGCAGAGAGGGAAAATTCAGGATTATCTCACCTTTATACAGCAGCACATTTGTAATATCTGAGGGCAGAGCAATGAATCACACTCTTTTTGAACAGCAGTGCAACATGGATCTGTCATCAGTGCATGACAATGGACTTGAATGCAGACATTTCCATCTGGAACCAGCTGCAGGAGTCATGGAAGGGCTGGGAGTCTGTCTGCACTGGTGCAGCTGTTTGAGACACAGGGTGGACATTGGGGAGTGCTACAGGGATAATGCATCTCTTGTCTTTATCTAATTTTCTGTCTACTGATGACAATAGGAATAATGGGGGGAAAAAAATCCCCTGAAACAAACAAATACCCCCCAACCACCCATTCCGCTCAGCTCTAAAAATAACACATGCAATGAATAGAGGCATTTGTTCATTAACTTCCTTTTCATCTGGTACAATCTTCTCCCTTTGATATTGAAATGTGGATGAATTTATCATCCTTATGCTAGCATAGTTTTAAGGAGGAAATAGTAAAAAATATTCTGATAGTTACCCTGATATAAATACAAAGATGATCACTAAGGTGTCACTGATGCCTTTTTGCCATTTCATGTTTTGAGAGAAGACCCTCTAGAGCAGAAAGGGAATTAATTTCCAAGCTCTATCAGTACCCACTTTCTTGTCAAATTTCCACAGAGACAATACACTGTGGTGCTGGTTTTTATGACACGAAACTCTTCCATTGTAACTATACTGAGAACAAACTTATTTCACACAGGCCATCAATCACTCTTTAGAGAGCAAAACCTCATGGTTACTGCTTTGCCAGTTTGGCCTGTAAGTAGTGATTTAAGGAAAAGATGTGAAATAATATTACCAGCTCCCTGGGCCAGCCAAACTTTCGTTCAAAACAAGCAGAAAATATTTCCTATAAAAAAGCATTGAGCAAGGATTCATCAGAGCTAGTTTTCTCATGTCTGTCAGTTAGCCACACAATAATTCTTATTTATCTTATCTATTAACAGGAGCAGTCATTCACACATTTCTATCAGCAACAGCATTACAAGATATAAGTAAACTAAGCCTGACATTTTTCAGAGGATGTGGGGAACAGAAGGTTGTTTACTAGACTTTGGTATTGATAAAGACATATTCCCAATATTCTATTTTAGTCTTATGGGATGCTTAACCATCTGTCGAAGCACAAGCTGATGCAACACAAGTGATTAAAAAAAATCCTATTTGCAGCATCAGAAGCTTTAACAATGTTTTGGATCACTGCATTTCCATCACACTATAAATCCTGTGTCTCTGTGAAGAAGAAGGCCATTGGCAGGGCTGAACAGTACACAAATCCATGCAAAGAGAGGGGGTGCAGCTGAAGGTCCCAAGGAATCAGACTTTCCTAGGATGTGGTGCTCAGGGATTTCCCTATGACTGGTGAAAGGCATAAAATCCACTTTTAAGAAAAAGGAGGAAGTTATAGGAAACATCAATCTATGGAAAAATTATGCAGCAAGTATTCCTCAAAGTAATTTCTAATCACAAGAAGAGAAACCAGAAAAGTGATGGTGAAAAGCCAAAGTCCATTTGGTGGCCAGTTACTGGTGGGACCTCTCAGGGACTGACACTTCAATACCAGGCCTAATATTTCTCAATTATTTTATTAACAACATGCATGGTGAGCAACGGAACACCCAGCTTGCAGATGGTACAGAAATGGAAGTAGTGGCTGATACACTGAGGGGTTTTACCTCCTGTTTGGCACTTTTGAGACTTCAGCTGGAATATTTTGTCCAGAGCTGAGCTTGTCAGACATTGACACAATGGAATGAGCGCAGCACAGCCAAGATGATCAGGGGTCCAAAGCACAAAATATGGGTTTGTTTAGCCTTAAGAATACATGAGCATGGAAGCACTTGCACCTGGCAGCACTTGTCCCAGTGCTTCAGCTTTCAAAGTGTGTTTTCCTTATTAAACCTGTAGGCTCTTGTCTGGCTATGAGCTATTTTAGTATCCACAGCAGCATTCTGCCCATCAAGAGGAATGTCACATCAAGGAGGAGCAGCAGCAGTTACATTCTGAGGGCAAATACTCACAACAGTAGAAAATGGTCATCCTTATACTAACTGCTTCAAGAATATATCTCACATTGCAACTAATAGTAAGAGCATACCCTCTGAAAATGCTATATCTTAAATTGTGATAAATTAGTAAAATGCTATTCAGCAAATCAAGCGTGTTGCATGTCAGTCTTCACAGTTTCTAATAAAAGTGGACATTATCAGGAGCAGACATTATTGCTTTTTAAGTAGAACTGTGCATAACATTGCTTAACAGACATAGGATGATGATTGTTATAGGTTGGGCAGGCTAAGATAAATCTCAGCTCCTGCTGCATCTATGCCAGTTTCCATTGACCTCTTATTGCAAGGGCTTGAACAGGAACACCACAAAGGGCTTGAACAGGAAGAACACCACATAATCAGCAAGTGTCCCCTCTGTTATACCCAAAGAGGTCCACGTTCTGCTACTGAAGCATGAAGGTGCTGCAAGTGCAGGTTTTAGCCCTTTCACAGAGGCACAAATGAAATGGGCTCACTCAGAAGGAACCTCCTGACTGTGCCCAGCATTTCCAACCCCTCTGTAACCTGAGGCTCTGCAGGGACCCCAGTGCTCACCCCCTGCCTTCACTACCTCCTGCCTGTCACCAGTTCAAGTTTCTCTCACATTATGAAGATTCTTTCTTTCTTTCTTTCAGAGCACTGCAGATAAAACCACAAAGGACAGGGCTGCCCAGCATTCCCAACCCCTCTGTGCCCTGAGGCTCTGCAGGGACCCCAGCGCTCACCCCCTGCCTTCACTACCTCCTGCCAGTCACCAGTTCAAGTTTCTCTCAGATTATGAAGATTCTTTCTTTCTTTCTAAGAGCACTGCAGATAAAACAAAAAAGGACAGGGTTATCAATGAATAGGCCTTAGGGGAAGCAGTGAATAACTAGAGGTGAGGCTGAAACTGTATAACTAGAAGGGACACATTCCTGTAAGATACAGGATATTTGCCCACTTCATCTTATTGGGGACAGAAGCCTAACTAGATAACAAAGGCTGTAGTATAAAATTAGCCCTTAAGATATTCTATATTTGAGATTTCTTCTTAAAAATGTACCTTAACAAACCCCTTGGATACTGTCTAAGCTCTAATTTTAAACTTTATATGATCCCAAATACAGACTGCCTCAAAATGTCTTATTACTTAAATTGGGCCACTGCCATAGTAACATAGTGCTCTCCTGTAGATAAAATGGAGACCAGGAAAGATATTTCCCATGTTTAGCAGAAGTTTTTACCCACCTAAAAATAGGTCTTTGCTTCTGAATAACCTCAGACAACAAACATTCATAAAACAAAACCCATTAATTCTGTAGAAAAGCTGAAATCACCCATATTTAATATGTGCAGCTGATTTTGGACACTGTAAGTTGATTTTCATTGAAAAGGGGAGCAAAAAAGATGTTTTGGTCTCCTATGATTTTCGTCTACGTACATTTGTTTCAAATTTTGGAATTGGAAAGAAAGCTGAATACCACACCTATTAATTAACCTGCTACCTGTGGCTTAAATTGCTCTGCCATGATCTGCTCACTGGACACTACACAGTCATATTCATTGTAAATTATGGTGTTTTGGTTAATTTTCCTTTTTTTTTTTTTTAATTCGAATGACCATCTTGGAGAAATGAACAGCCTTTATCTTTGTTGGAAGAGTAGTTCAGTGCAGTCACACATACAAACTTGAGGACAATTAAAAGTTTATTCCAATAGCTTTGTCCCACCTCTTTCAGAAAAGAATAATTTGCAGTTCCTATTCAGTCTGCCAGACAATCAAGATGAGAATGAGTGTTATTGAAATGGTGTTCTCTGGGTTTAAAAATCCTACTTTTTTGTAAGTGTATTTTTGATTTACACTTTAACTTTTGCTAATATAAGAAAATATAAAGCTGATTTTTAATTTCAAGTACTTTTTCTGCATTATCTTGGCTGATCAATAAGCCTCTAGAAGCCTGGATATTTGATCATATAATCTGTTCTGTTAAGTGCCTTATTGCATAATCCTTAGCTGAATATTGTGTGGTAATTATAACACTACCAAAGCAGACCATATAACTTTGCAAAAACATTATTTTCTGATCACTCTTCACATCACTGTGAAGTCTTAAGATCAAGCCCAGACTGTTAAATCTGGAAAACTACAAAAAGAGCACAAGACAGGGCAGAGACAGAGGATGAACATCAGGGTGCCCCCATCTCTCTGCTGCCAGGTGCTCCACAAACCTCGTGCCTGAGCTACCAAGGGCAGCAGGGCCAGAGCCCTTTCTCCCTTTCAGTGAGAGCACCATCAGCACAGGGGCTCCCTGCTCCTCTGCACTGTGGTGATCCAGGCAGAAGAGCTGCACCATGGAGCACAGAAACTGAGACAACATCCATTACCTCCTCCCATAACAACAGAACAGTTTTCTTCCCACCCCGAGGGTCATAATTCCCAGTGATTGCCACATTGAGATTTCTGCTGCAAGTGTTTGGAAATATAGCTGCCACATAATGGGGTCTGATAATTTAGTGAGGCTCCTCTGGGACCCCCAAAGTACAGTGTGCCCTCCAGCAATTCCCAACAGCATCCCAGAGCTACAGATCCTACAGAGTGCAGGGTTTTATTCTCACCTCACCTATGTGTGCCTGAAATCAGTCCAGTGGTGCAGGGGGACCTGGCAGCTCCAATTGAAAGGAGTTACAGAAAAACAGAATCGTTGAAGTTGGAAAAGACCTCCAGATCATCAACCTTCAACCAAATGCCACCATGCCCATTAAGCCATATTGTCAAGTGCCACTGCTGCTGGTCTCTTCAAACACTTCCAGGGATGTGTACTCCACTTTCCTGGGCAGCCCATTCCAATTCTTCACTCTCTCACTGAATAATTTTTTTTCCTAATATCTAAGCTGAATGTCCCCTGGTACAACTTGAGGCCATTTCCTCTTGTCCTGCCACTGGTATCCTGAGAGAAAAGACCAACCCCCACCTTGCCACAACCTTTCAGGTAATTGTAGAGAGGAATAAGATCTCCCCTGAGCCTTCTTTTCTTGGTACTAAACAACTGCACCCTCAGCCCTATGCTGCAAGGGAGGGCAGCTTTACTTGGGGCTTGCTCACACCTGGGGAGGGAGAGCAGAGCTGCTCTCTTGCCAGAGTACAGTCCCCTCCCTGGTGCCACCTGTGACTGGGATACCTGGTCACTTCTACCCTCAGCTACACCCTGTACAAGAGCAGGACTGACACTTCTCTTGCCTACCAGCGTGCCTTCAGACTCCTGGGTATTACCATTTAGCTGGCTTTTGAACATGGCACTAAGTGCCATCATTACTGCCTGAACTCATGGGAACTGAAGGGGAAATCCTCTCCTCCATCTTCTAGGGATCACATCAGCACTACAGGAGACAGGAGAGAGAAAGATGAGGAGAGAATATCCTCATGAATTTGATTTCTCTTCTATCTCCAAGATAAGAGCTGGTGCTGTATGAGTTGCAGGGGAGCACAGCAGGGAATAAAGCAAGTATACCCTGAAATTCAGTTGAAAGACACTGGCACAAAAAAGATAGTATTTTATTGACACTGGAGCTCTGCCCTGATTTCATTTTCCTTTTATTTTGGGAAGTTGCTCTTGCATATTGGAAAGTGAACATGGTGTGAACATTTGCTTTCTTGCCCTCCCAGTATACAAAGATTTCTTGCATCTCTTCCTTTTTGGAAAACATTTTAAAGCAGGATTTCTATAGCATGGCAATCCTCTTCCCAAGAGGCACAGTTCTCCTTTGTTAGAATACATGCTGGGTATTTTTTCCAAGGGTGGTGAATGGAATGTAACCCACAACATCTGCTAATGGCTGGAAACCTACTGTGCCTCTGAATCGGTTCCTATGACTGACGAGATGTACCTGCCAGGAAAGAGGCTCTTAAAATGGTCCAGCTATTGTTTTTTTAATTTACAGAGATAGCGTACACAGTTCTTCTGTTAATTTGTTTCTGGAAAGAGGTGAGACAGGAACAGAGAGGGTGAAAGCACAGGGAAAGGGTGCTCATGACTATTTCAGTATCTACTTTCACTGTCACACCCTAGCAGGATCTACAAGGGTCTGCCTGTACAACAAGGCATCTGCTAAAAGGCAGCTCAGTCCCTGGCCCTTGAACACCTCTATCTCCTTTGGTGGGCACAGAATACTGAATTTCTCTGCTTGGTCTTCAAGGTTACTCCCAATTTTCAAACCCATCCAATCAGCAAAGTAGAAAAAGTTAAAGTAATTTTGTCCAATTGAAATAGAAGCCCAGTTGCTGTGCTTCTAGGAGCCCCCCCCATCTGCTTTGAATTATAGTGCAGGCAGAAGATTGTTTTGCTTTGAAATTTTTATAGTCCTATTTTTTATGCTGCAAGAATTATATACTAGGGAGTTTTTGCAAAAAAAAATCCTCCATAAACCCCCCAGAAAACTTGAATTCTAAACAAAATAGGGCCCCATAACATGCACATTGTACAGTGCATTTTTGAGGAAGGCAGTAGAATTTGATGAGATTTTAAAATAACCAAACAAACAACAAACAAACAACAAAAACTCCACAGAAACAACGTTCGTCCCTGCCCCTCCAGAGACAAATAAGTTCCTAAAGCTTGATACCCATACCCTCATCAACTTCAGTCATAAATAAAAACTGAGTGAGGGACAGACACAACCCTTACAAAAATATTATCCACATTCCAAAATTTTAGCATAAGAGATCACTAGATGCCCTACACTTTGATACTATAGATTTAAGACTGATTTTCTAGGAATTTTCTATCTTTAATTTAGAGAAATTCTCAGAGTCATGCACCACTTTAAATCTTCCTGATTTTTCAGCTTTATCCTCCCCCAGGCTCCATCCTCTCTGGTAGAGATGCTTGTGCCAAGGTGTAGCAATCAGATGTTCTGCAAATACAAAGAGATGAATCCTGAGCTCATTTTCATTCCCAGCTCCCCAGTTTGTACCAGCAGAAGTGGGTCTGCAATTTCTACTAGTTCCATTAATTTAGATTTCTATAATAAGCAGAAGATAAGGCATATAAATTAAGTATTTGAAACTATGGGTTCCAAAGTTTGATTTTTTCAGCTGAAGTAAGCATTTCCATGCACAGCTGTTTGGCCTCCAAACATCTTAATTAAAACCTTTTGGGAGGATAATAACATTTGCCATTCAATCAAACATTGGAGAATTTTACAGCTGATACCAAATGTTATATGATAAACTTGGAGCTGAGTTTCAAAGCATCACAGGCAGCAATGACAATTAGAGACAGAGTTATCTAAAAGTCTCAAGCAATAACTTTCTCTTGCACTCATTACTGAGGAGGAAATACTTTTATAAACCAGTGTGGGACTTTTTCTAGTGTCAATATAAAAGCTAATTCATGTGCAGTCTAGCTGAAATTTAGTGAGACCTGGGCATTAAACTCTGCATGAGCAAGTCTATACACCTGCTATGGAAAACATTTTTTTAATTGCATTCTGAAATCAATCAAACCTTACCATCTTTAAAACAAACCCAAACCAACCAGCCAACACAAACAAAATCCTGCTAGCACACCAACCAACTAACAACCAACCCTCAAACCTTCCAAAACCAGTGCTGACCACCCCCATCCACCCCACAAAAAAAGAAAAACAAAACCCAAAAGAAAACCATCAATGAGAGGGTAGTTTAAAAAGAAACTCAAGCTGTCTACTATGCTCAGAAAACATAACAATTCAAGGATAAAATCCTCCATTAGGATTCTTACTTTACAATACACTCTGAAAAAATGAAACAACCTTTTAACCACTTTACAATTTGTATAACACCTATCAAAGCTTTTTAAAACTCAGACACCATTAAGCTTAAGAGGTGAACCAGCGAAATTAAAACTTAATTTTCAAAATGTTCTTTGGGAGCCTGCAGGCTCTGGGATATTTGTTTTAAAGGGCTGCACCTTCCTGCTGCCCTGGAGCAGGGCAGCACCTCCCAGAGTGGGTCTCACCACCTTCACCCAGCCCCCGTTAGAGGGGGAAGTAAAGGATCACCCAGCAGGGCTGACCCACTGTAAAACAGAGCTTGAAAAATAACCTCCTGCTGTGGACAGAAAGATGGCTGAATTCCCTGTATGTTGCCTTTCCCTATATCAAGGCAAAGCTAAAAGGAACATTACAGAGGTTTTTTGATTCTTTGAAACCCCTCTGCACCAGGCTGGTGCTGCAGAAGTCTCCTAACCCCTGGTCTAGTGTCTCGGTTGTAACCCCACCAGTGAGAGGATTTATTTGTTTGTTTGGTTGGTTTTGGGGTTTTTATTTGGTTTTTTTGGGTCCTTTCCATATTTAACTATCTATTCTGTATTATTATGCTTAGCTCTTTCGTACTCCCTTTTATTTCTGGTGGTAGGTACTTAGTCATCTAACACAAAAGAGAAATTAGCTTTCAATGCGAAGAAGAAAGACTATTTTATTTTTGGTTGCTGGCGTTTTTGGTGGTTTTTTTGTTGTTGTTAATGATTGCAGATGATTTAAAACCTAGATTAAATTGCTATCTAGTGCAACAGAAAAACAGTTAATGTAAAACTACAGCCATTAATTATTTCTGTGAATAAATGAATGACTCAATACTTCAAAGTCTTACGAGTAACTTTCCTTTAGCCCAGTTCTTATTGGCAAGAAATAAAGAGACATAAACTGTTGCTGCTTTGGAAAATGAGATCACAGGGAAATTCATTAGATGGACAGAAATCCTCAAACCGTGGATTCTGCAATTAGATGCAGGACATTGGAGGACTGTGTCTCTGGGGAATCCTGTTACTTTGAAATAGAGTTTCAATTGACTGCCACAGGATAACAGAATAGCATGGAGGGTCTGCCTGCATCAGAAGAACTGATGAAGAGGACACGTTTGAATCACTATAATTTGCAAAATTTTGTATCCAGCTTAAGTCAAGTAAACAGGCTGTCTTTGAATATGTGCCATAAAGAAGTGTTGGGGAAAATTTAATTAATAGGAAAAATGAAAATATGTGCTCTGCAGTAAGAAGGCTTTTTTTCACCTTTTGCATACTAATTTTTTACCTTTGTAAATGAAATTGTCCTTTCCTAGAAGAAAAACAAAACAAAGCACAGCCAGCCCTTTATACTTTTTCTTCCCTCTATACAGCATATCCTTTGAACATTATCACCTTGGAAAGCCCAGGGGAGGGCTTGTTCCTTCCCAGAGTGAAGCTACTCAGCCTTACTGCTCAGGGTCATGAGTTCAAGGACCACAAGTGAATTTCCATACACCGTAGTTACTGAAATCTGTCATGAATCAAAGAGAATCTCAAGCTGGAAGGGACCCATAAAGATCATTGGCTCCAAGTTTCTGATCCCTGCAGGCCTACCTAAACCTAAACTGCTAAACCCACTTCCCTGGGGAACCTGTTCCAGTGACCAGCCACTCTGGGTAAAGAACCTTTTCCTAACATGCAATCTGAACCTCTCCTGACACAAGCTCTTCCCATTTTCTTGTGTCCTATCATTTGTCACCACAGGAATAGAATGAGGTCCATGTAGTGGAAATTAACAGTAATTTAAAAGAAAAATTTAATATCTCCTCTTTGCCCATGTTCTAGCCAAAGAACTTATTTCAATGCTGAGGAGAGCCTCTGACTTTCTCAAGGGTGAAAATCTCCCTTCCCCTTTTTAATTTCACACATTGGAAAGATAAAGGGTGATGTTACTTGCACATTTTAAGGATGCAAGACTGAGGCAAGGAGTGTTAAGTGTTTATTGGCTTTGAAATAATCAATAGCTTGAGCTGCAAAAGATATCTTTGCCAGAAAAAAAGGAGAAAGATGGACTTTTTATCCTGTTTTTTAGGCAAATGCATATAGAGACAGGGTCATCTGGCAAGCAAAAGCTTTGGTGTCTGTCAGCAGCCCTGGTACAGCAATGTGCCCATGCTAAGAGGTACCTTCTTCAAGGGAGGTGCTTTATCAGGCACAGCACAGTGTTAATGTGTTCAGAAAATAAGAGTTAAAGAGGGCCTACACACAGGACTGCTCCTAACGAGTCCATCTAGCATAAAAGGAAAACCTACAGAGGAAATAAAAAGAAAAATCTCTATATAATTTTATTATCTTTATCATAGGACTACCTTTTCTTCCTTCTACAATCCCTACTGCATGCACAATCTGTCTTCTGCTTTCTGCAAGAGAAATGGCAGAAGTTAATATAAAAAAACCCACCCTAAAATCCAAGGCCTCACAACAAAACATAAACTAAGCAAGAAAAAATGCTAAGAGAGGAAAAATCTTGAATGGTTTATTTGTTGGTTTTGATTTTTTTGTTGTTGTTTCTTTTTTTTTTTTTAACAAAGATTAGCTACCTGAAAAATGCAATTAATCTTTCCCTAATTGTTTTGTTTTGACATTCATAGCTGCTCTTTTTTAACTGAAACCCAGCATGTATATGTCCTCTATGGAACAACAGGTTGCTCGGCAGGAATTTTCTTAGAAAAACGATGCCATCTAGGAAGCTAACATAAAAAGGCAAGAATTTTGCACTCTTCCATCTCCCAGATGATTGGAAGGAGATCTCAAACTTTAATTGCTGGCTAGGGGAATAAAGTATTATCTTTAATTTAAAAGAAAATTATTCTGGACTTTCACAAATCAGCTTCATAAGGAAGTTTAAATTAAAATAAAGTCAAAAGGAGGCTTTGAACAGCATTTTTTTGAGAAAGAGATTGATGTTGAATTTGAAGAGATTAAATTCAGATTACTATAGGTCCATATGCTAATTATGAAAGTCAGATTAATTATAAAATACCAAAACAACCAGGATACTTATTTCAAAGTCTTGCTCCCTAAATTGTCTGATTCAGGTTTTATAAATAAGCTCACCTTGCTAATTCTAGCAAATGAACAGAGTTTTGTTGGCTGCACTGGAAGAAATGGAGGGATCAGTCAATGACTGGCAATATCACAGAAACCAGTCTTGAAGGGAGCAAAGAAAAAAGCATGAAAAGAAGATTTTGGTCCTTCATGATCTCATGCATCAAGCCAGAAGGATGCTCTGCTGCCAGGACTCTCAGGAAAAACACAAACCTGCACAAGGAAGGCTCCTCTTGAAATGTGACCTAGGGAATCCTACTACTTCTGAACTAAGGGGTACATATGACTAAAAGTTAATTTCTTCACAGAGATTAATTTTCCCACTAAAATAATGTTGGCAATAGAGTACTTGTAAAATAAATATTAAATATATACATAAAATTAAGACATGCTGATTATAGTAAAACAATTAAATTCTATGCTTCTGCTTACAGGCCTTAAAGTCTTTTTTAATTCAAGTTAGTACAGAGAGTTACTGGGAGTTTTATTCATTTAGGACGAACAAGAAAGTCCTCTAAATAACAAGAAATGGGTAAAATAGATTTTTGTCCTTCAAAAGATAACCAGGAAAAGCTGGCAGCATACTGGGTCACTAGAGAACAGCAGATGAATATATAGTACTTTCAGTGCTCAAGGGAATATCCAAGGCGGGAGACCTTGAGAGCAGAACACTTCTACCTAATTTAGATTCCAGAGCAGAGAGTTAAAGCCACTTATCAGCCATCAGGTAAGCTTCTGTCTCTTCAGAAGAATGCAACCCTCTCCCCCACTATTCTCCAGTTACAGGTCATACACAAGCTCATGTTTTTTTCCCAAGATTATGATTTACTTAACCACAAACTTATATTATACTTCCCTCTCTCTTCTACCCATCATAGACATTAATTTTAATTACCTCTTTGAGAATTAATTTTTGAGCCTCCACTTAGTTATGTTCAACTACAAAAGAATAAAAACAACAGCAATTTCTCTCTGTGACAGTGCATTTCAGAAGTTGTTAATGAAAGCAGTCAGGTAGAGTTTGTGCAGTTCAGTCCCTTCTTGAAATGAAAGTTTTCTTTATTTTTCCTTGATATCTGAACATATTTAAAAATCTGTAGGGGTTTTTCTTTCCCCATCTAGACTTCTGATAAAATACTGAATTTTTTAAAAGTTTCTTTCCATGAAAGAGGCATTAAAAAAGTCTAGGGGTGCTTTGGAACTTCTGTCACAGGGCATTGCTGTGGTTCCAGTTTTATTTTGTCTTCCAGAAACTGGTGTGTTCCCCCTTCCAGTCAGGGATACTCACTGTACATTGGCATTGCCCTGCAAGCCTAAACTCCTAATGGAAGAGTGAGTATAACCAAGTAATCCAGAGTACTTGGATTAGTAACAAAGAAGTAAAGAAATATTTCATAACTTACACAAGTTCTGAAATCAACGATGGGTTACTTCAGATGGGAGATGAGGAACGCCAGAGGGTCTATTTTACAGAGGAAACAAGATAACTAGGAAAATCTCATCTTGTTTTTCAAGTAATTTCATTTTAAGATACTCCTTCTTAAAGTACCAAGAAAATTTGATGCTGCCAATAGGGGCCACAATCCAATAAAATTACTGTTTTATTCCCAAACCAGGCATACAGCTTAAAGATCTGAGCACAGTGATCTGTGCAAGGGTGGGAGGAACAAGCAAACATTCATACAATACTTTAAAGAGAAATTAGGATAGAGAAACAAAGGATTTAAACAAGAAATAAATTAGAATATTGAGTATAAATAATATTCCACTGTACTGAACTACTGATCCCACTAGGGGTTGTGGTTTTGTTGGGTTGAAGCAGGACACCATAGCTAACAGTGATAACTTCATAATGCATTGTGAAGAAACTATTGATAGATAATTTAGAATTGTCCTTCTAAATTTATTTAGCCACTCAAATATCGTGACTTTTTCAGTTTATGACTCTTTTAAAAAATAACTGCGGGAGCAAGATGAATATATTAGTAGCAGAGATTCACAGCAAAATGAAGCATTGTATTAACTATTTGGACCTGTATTAACTATTTTGGACCTTCCCTGTTATGAAATATGCACACCATCCTCTGCCTCTAATCACACACCAGGGTGGCAAAAATCCAAAGCGACAAGAACATGTTGAAAGAGAATTATTTCTCTAAATAAAAGTAGTGTGAATATATGCAGCCATCTTCACTCAGCCTACAGTAAAATTCTCTTATGGACCACAAGCTTGACTTGTACTAATGTGTGCTTTGAACTGGGACAGTAAGTACAATTAGTAACTAACAGATTCCTGCAAATTCCAGGAATTCAGCACTAGTCAGGAAAAGGTTGAATAGATTTGGCTTGGTGTTTTGTTAACCTGTTGTAACAAATGAGTCAATTGCAGGGAAAACATTTCATGGTCTGCAGTTCAGCTTCAGAGAGTGTCATGCCCAGCTGAGCTTGCCCACCTCCTCCTCTCCAAGACCACAGCTTTCCTTTGGAGCACTTCTGAGGGGAAACCATTTCCCAGACTAAGCCTACAAATTACTTTCAAGCTGTCTGTCCTCCCTCTGGAGTAATTAACTGCTAATTAATACTTGGTCCATTTATCATCTTGTCTCTTCTTTCTCCAAATAATCTATTTCTTCCAAAAGGCTGTGTCCTAGCACAGGATGGCAAACCCTGCCTCTCAGCCACGCTCCACTTCAGGAGGTGCAGCCTTAATGGCTATAGATGGCCTTGATGTCAGTAGATGTCATTTAACAGCAAATACTCTTGAAACTGCAGGAATTTGGATCTGCAAACAGAAAATATGCAGCTCAGTGTCAGGAAGAGCCAGCCTCTTCCCAGCATTGCTGCTACAAATTTCAGATTCATCAGCTTGCAGATGGGATCCACAGAGACACCTTTTAAATAGTTTAATATAGAAAAGAGGTGGATTACTATCAGGACTCGTGCACAAGTGTAAAAAATAAAATTTTAAATTGAACTGTTGACAGAATCTTTTTTCTCTGATGTCACAGCAGTATTATCAGTCAGTAGTTGAAATGCTGATAGTGAAAAAAAGCCTCTGATATATGAATAGGGAAAATCCTCCCTGTCCTAAGGTAATGCCATGGGTTAACCCCTGTAGGCAGCTCAGCCCCATGCAGCTGCTCCCTCACTCCCTGCAGTGGGATGGGAAAGAGAGCCAGAAGGGTGAAGTGACAAAAACAATGGGTTGAGATAAAGTCTGTTTAACAGGTAAAGCTAGAACCTTGTGCACAAGCAAAGCAAAACAAGGAATCCCTTCCTCATTTCCTATGAGGGGACAGGGACTCAGCCATCCTCCAGGAGAGCTGGGCTCCATCCTTCCCAGTGGTGACTTGGGAAATGCCAAACACAATCACTCAAAATGTCCCCCCTTCACTCCTTATTGCCCAGGTGTCTTTCTTGTTAAACATGATACCATATGGTCTGGGAAATCCCCTGGGTCACTTGGGGTCAGCTGTGTCACTCTCCCCAGCTCCCTATGCACCTCCAGCCTGCTCCCCAGTGTGTGGGGTGAGGAGCAGAAAAGGCCTTGGCTCTGGGTAAATGCTGCTCAGATATTACAAAAACATCCCTTCATTATTAAAGTGATTTTCAGCACAAATCCAAAATACATCCCCATCCCAGCATTTCTAGCCTGAACGTCTGCAGCAGCAGATGTTAAAGGAAACGAGAAGTACTATTGTCTATTACCAGACAGACACCCTTTATATCATCCTTACTTTGTCACTTCTTCTCCTCCTTTCTGTACCCTGCCTCTTCCTCAACTGTGCAGGTTGAAGAGTAAAATGATGTTCCTTAAAGGCAGAACAGAAAGCTTTTGTCTGGTCTATTATGCTGTACTGTACTTTAATTCAGGCTTTTGAGGCACTGCATGACTGAGAAAGCAGTGTGGGAAAGGCGTTGGAGCCAATGGCTCTGGAGTTATAGTGACAGGGCTGCCAGCAAGAATATCTGTGAATTGATGGCTTCACTCTGGCTGCCCCTAGAAGTTAACCAATATTTATTTGAGTGCAGCAAATGAGATACAGCTCTACACAATGCTGACATGCTAGGAAAGCAAATTATTGGGCAATCCAGTTATTAAACTCACTAATCATGTTGAACTGAACCACTTGCACAATGAATTTGGAAAATGCTTCCTAGTCTATCATGTTTCAAGACTGGTTCAAGCTACGCAAATTAGTTCCAAAAATATTTCCTATTTTGAAAAAATATTCTCTGAATATATATAATAATAAATAATAATATATATTATTATTAATGTACAATGTATTTTTATATCTAACAAATTAATATAATATTTACTTCAGTATAGTTGAAATCCCTTCGTAGCTTGAACTCTGCAACTCAACACAGGCTTTTCTCTTCAAATAGCTATTGGAGACCTAGACAAGGCTCACTAACAGAAGCAGATGTCAGCTTGCAGCTATTAGCAACAAGGGCAGTTTCAAGATGAACATATGTTTGCATATTAAAGATGTTACAGCACACTTTTTATTGGCAGTAAAATTCTTCTTTTGCAAATACCACTGACAGAAGAAACATCTACTGACCCAGTAAGAATCCTATGAACAATATTCCATATGCCAGCAGAATGACATCCAAATTGAGGGAAAATTTACATATTGCCATTAAGGCAAAATTGGCAACAACGAAAGGTTAATGAAATAACACAATCACTTCATTTTGAAGCTTCTCCTAAGAGTTAACAAGGTTTTATTTCAGAAGAAAAAGAGAAAGAAGCATACAGGTTCCTCGCTCTGCCTTTCACTGTAAATTTTAGTTGGGAAACATTGAACAATACTTACATTTATGAGGTTTTATAAGACACCGTTAGAGAGAACTTGAAGCATTAGTAAAAAAATTTATGTCCTTTCTATCTTCCTATTCTCTTTTTAAAGTAGAATAATGGGCAAAAAGTGTCATTTAGGCTATTTCATTTAGGCTAGCCTATGCTGAATATTTAGGAGTAATCTGAATAGCTCCAGAAGAGAACTTCATTATTTGTCTGACAGACATGGACACAGCCTAAACCAACATCATATCATGCTATGAACTGTACCATCACAGAGTGAGATAAAAGTGCTTTTGACCAGAGAGTTTATTGGCTAAATTTGGGCTATAATCTGGCACATCTTTGGATGTTAGACAGTTTAAAAAAGGAAACTGTCTAACTGGTTGTAATGAAACTTCTCTGTCACACCCAGTATTATCCCTAATTATTTCATGCTCTGTAAAGAGTGGGTGAGCCTTTCTTACGCAGCACTTAGCTCAAGCTGGTGAGCCAGCTTTGCTGTCCTTTTTCTGAGGCTAGCTGGTGTTCACAGGGTCACCAGGCTGTCATGTCACCTTACTGGCCTTGGTTTTGAACAGAAATTGTGTAGATGCTGCTCAATGCACTAATGGGATCCAAGACAGTTAAAGTCCCCCCGAGTGCACAGGAAGAGGCCAAACGTGCTGTGCAGCACCTCCCCTCAGCCCCAGGAGTGCAAGGCATCCCCCTGGCAGTCACCCAGAAATGATTGAGCACAGGTGGGTAAAGTGATGCCCCCTCATCCCAGGCATGGCACTTTGTGGGTGCAGCAGGCACAGGAGGGATGAGGGCAGCAGACGGACAGGCATCGGGTCACACATGGGCAAGAACAATCTGAATCCACTATAAGCATCCTGGAGGTCAAGAAAATTATGTTTCTCTGGAGGATCCATCAAGTTAAGAAAGGGCTGTGGTTTGAAAATTAGATCTTTTTCTTAGAAGGAAAAAAAAAAAAAAAAAAAACAGGAAGAAACAAACATTTCTCAATAACAGTCAAAGCTCCCAGAATGTTATTTTCTGATGATCTGATTACATATCAGATGAAACTTGTATTTTGGGAAAAATCAATTACATCCTCTGGCTGTATCAAAACTGAACATACCCAATGACTATTTATTGTACTCCATTATTTAAAAAAAAAAAAAAAAAAAAAAAAAAAAACAGGAAGAAACAAACATTTCTCAATAACAGTCAAAGCTCCCAGAATGTTATTTTCTGATGATCTGATTATATATCAGATGAAACTTGTATTTTGGGAAAAATCAATTACATCCTCTGGCTGTATCAAAACTGAACATACCTAATGACTATTGTACTCCATTATTTCAATTTTGGAATGATTGTCCCACAGGACTCAAGATGGCAGAGGACATACATACAATGCACAGCACAGTAGATTCAAGTAGCATCTGCAGTCATTGTTAATGCCTACTAACTACACAGATAAAACATAATGCTCTTTGACATATTTTTTACTCTAAAATGTAAAAAGTTGAATAGTAAATAGCAATACCTACACCACAAAAGCAAAACCCAAGGAGTATTATTTTCAAAGGACTATCTAATTTCTGAATATTTTCTCTTCTACTAATAAAAGAAGATACTACACCTCACTACATCCAGTGCTAAACTCAATGGTTTTAAGAGGTATTAAAGTCAGCCTTATTATTACTTGAAGTCATTTAAGCCTTTAAAAAAATTTAAAAAATTATTTCAATGGCACCAGAACTTTACAAGGCTATGTGCTGCACCACTTGCTAGAAACTGTTCTCCTTCAGTGCCTACAGAAGTCTGAAGTGGTCAAGGAAATACTCAGACTGATTAAAAGCAACCTGCTGAAAATGAGCTTCTCACAGATGTCTCCTGCAAATCTGATTGACTTAGATTTGTATGCCAAAATAGAAATTTCTGGCAAGACTCGTGAAATATTTCTATTGTCATCCATCTGAAACCTTAGATAGTTATATTTAATACTTTCATAGAAAAAAATAGAGACTGAGCCAAGCTATTACCCAATGACTGCACATACTATAAACATTTAACTATTCCCCTACTTTTTTCAGTCTACAACAAAAAAATTGAAAAGTAGTATGAACAAAACAGTAAATCCCAAAAAAATCCAATCTGAGAAAGGTCATAAAAAAATAGAGACTGAGCCAAGCTATTACCCAATGACTGCACATACTATAAATATTTAACTATTCCCCCACTTTTTTCAGTCTACAACAAAAACATTGAAAAGTAGCATGAACAAAACAGTAAATCCCAAAAAAACTCCAATCTGAGAAAGGTCATATTTTTTTTTTCCAATTCTGACCAAGATTGAAAAGTACATCCATTTTTGGTATGTTATTAAAGACAGTACTCTACTGCAGGAAAATAGGGATTCCGAAGAGGGCTGTTGTACCCTGGGGAGCTGACACTATTTAATGACTGGGAGACTTCTCAGTCTTTTGCATTTAACCCACTTCATTGTACTAACTTGTACTGTATCCCCTTGTAGAGGTACAGCTTCACCTTGACTTTTTTTTTTTAAGACTAGCGTTCCTATACATCAACCATCACAAAAAATTTTTAGAAACTTCCTCATCAGAAAATCCTTAGGATTTTCAAATTAAAACAAATAGTGCATAAAAGTTTTTTCATTATCCATCATAATACAGTTATGATGTTTATAAAACACATAAACAGGTTTTGTGGTTTTTGACAGGTGCCTTTTTATTTGTAAGAGGGTCCCAGTGCTCTGAAGAAGCAAACTTGCAACAAGCTGTAAGGGCCATGTTAACAGATGAATATACATTAACGGCTCAGCTAATTTAATTCATTTTCACGGATAGAGCTACAGGCAAGAGTGTGACACACGTTGCTGGTGTCAGGAGTTCACCAGCAGACTGACCACCCTAAAGAACCTGTAGCCTCCCTTCCATGTGAGCCCCTGCATTCTCATCCGTCCTGCCCCAAATCAGCAGCACAAAGTTGGCTCCAGAACAGCAGTTGTATCAGCTCAGCTCAGACCAGATGAGTGGAATTGTCAGAGGAATGAGAAGCCCTGGGGCACAAACCTTCCTGCAGCATCTCAGGAACACCCGTTGTCCTCAGCCGTGCCCTGATCATGCTTGGGTGGATGCAGCTCCCTACCTCTCTTTAGCTTCTTAGCTCAAATTCAGATGGATTTGATCAGCATTTTTGGGTCTGCCAGCTGCATCCCTGTTTGCTGATGGCTCTGCTCTGCCTGTCTTGCTGCTGCCCCTGGCTCCTGGCATATCTTCTTTTGCAGATTCGCTTTTGCTGTTGCCTAACACCTTGTCCATGAAGAAAACATAAATGATTCCTCACTTTCCTCACCAACAGGAATTCTCATTTCATTAGAAAGAGCTCGTTAAAACCCGAAAAGAAATCTAGTCATTTTTTCTTGCTCAAAACATCCCTCAACATTCTACTGACAACAAGAAACAGGACAATTTCTGGATCAATATTTTCAAACTGAACTTAGAAGTATAACAAACTTCATTTCACACACAGAAAACTATGATCACAGAAGAAATACATCTAATGTGATGGCAAATTATCCCAGACTTCATCTCAGAGGCTAGAGATTGTCACTTTGTACAGCCTCCAGAAGGAGACCTCTATCCACTGCTGTGCCATACGGGGCTGGCAGCAGCTTTGCCCATTTCAGTGCATTCTCCACCTGTTCTCAGACTCTTCTCAGCTGAGATGCACCAACAGGACAGGGTAAGAGGTTACCAGAGCTTATAAGTGAAGGAATATCTCTTAATTCCAAGCAAAAGATATTTCTGTAAAATTACCTCTAAATGTACTTGAGGTAACATTTTGGTCCTCATTAAAAACAGACACAGATTTCTGTCAGCTTGGATAGAAAGAGAACTTCAACGACAGTAAAATCTATTACAGTTAATTCAGAACAGATGTTTAGTAGAAGAAATTTTTAAAACCATATCGTGAGGTCTACTCCCAGTAACATATATCATCTTCCTGACATTATTGCTCTGAGCAGAACTCCTCAAATCAAAATTTGGGACATTTTTGAAATGTGATTCTTTGTTAAGGAGTAGCAAAGTATTAAAGCAAATTTGAGTGTCATAAAAGTTATTTAAACCCCAGTATATTTTGCAGAATATTCTCACCTGCAATTCAGCATTCAAACCTCATTTTCAATATTCATGAATGAAACTGGTGATTATTTTTTAATTTATCATAGCTGCTGGTGTTTGAGGTAGCCTAGTGTTGTGATATCTACATTTGCTGAGCACAGCATGGAAAAGTTCATGCAGACACAGATATAATTTGCCTTGTATTGTGAACAGCTCCACTACATATATGTGCTTATTTTAAAACAGGATATGATCTCCATAGAGTTTTAAAGAGCTCTTCATATTTCTGATTTTTGATGCAAGGTATGTATCTCTCTTTCTTTCTCTCCCTCTCTCTCTCTATATATATATATAAATCATCCATCTGTTCTTGGGCTCTGGCTTCTTAGCAAGGGCTCTCAAAGGCTGTGGTTCACTACCTAACATGAAATTGTCTTACACGTCAGAACTAACTTTGTCAGATGACGGCCAGTGGATTAATAAAAAATCTGCACTGGATGCTCCTCAGATTTCAAAAGGTGAATGATAGGGAATTAATAAATCTGGAGCATCCCAAGCAGGGTCACTGCATTTAGGAACATATCCAAGTCTCAAAATGGTGAATAAGATTCACTGTTCACTCAAGTGTTGACCTGGGATTACAGGAATACACCATATTTATTTTAAAAGAATGAAAATTACTGAACTGCATAAAATTTTAATGAAATCACAACTTCCTTAAGCTGCTGCTTATGATTTGACCTACTGTGTAGATAAAACTCTAAATCTATGAATATGATCACAATGTTGTATAGAAGACTACATTAAGTAGTTTGGAATTTGTTTGGGTTTTAAGTATTCCATTCTCCAAAAAATATTGGACAGTGTTGTTCCACTCAATCAAACAATACAGTAGAAGATTTATCAAGTGCACAGCCTATTTTGTTAGGAATATTTTAAAAGCAAATTACTCGTTATCAGTCACTCCAAATCCATCTAACATTAAGACCTTCTAAAAAATTCTAACTATGAGTAATTTAATAATTGTATGACATTTTTCAGCAGCTTACTTATCCGGGTGAAAAGATCCAAAACATGTAATCATAGGCAAGTTATAAAATGTGTTCTCATGTGCCTTTTGAGCATAAGACAATTAGAATAAGTGACAGAAAAATGTTTGCCTCATTTATCACTGAGAGCATTCTGTTGCTACAATAATCATGAAACCATTTAGAAGATTACGCGAGACAAAGTCCTGTAAACTTGGTATAATAAAAAAATTAATTGGAAAGTCATACATGAGAATGTTTTACCTTGAAAAAGCAGTCTCCTGAGACCTTATTAAGGCTAGAAAACCCAGCTATCTGCATGAAGTCAGTAAGCACATCCTGTTATATTTTATCAAAATCACACTGCTAAGAGTTACAGCTCAAATTTTATACAACAGCAAAATAAAGAGGTATGGGTCTTTAAGTGTCCAAGGAACAAATGGAAATATAATTATTTTGGAAGACTGTCACAGTACTTTTTTCCTTTTCTTGAAGAAAAGTGTCTTACAGAAATAATGTTCCTAGGATTTCTCTCTCATTTATATTCCCAAATAATAAAAGAAATTAGGTTTTTTAAGATATTAAAAAAAAAGTTGCAGCTCTCCTGGAAATTTATCCTCTTTCCAACTGGTACCTTTGTCGTTTGCCCAATCATCACAAAAAAAACCAATACACTAAAATTTGAAATGTGATGAAACAATTGCTAACAATAGACAGCTTCAACAGTGGAAGTGTGGCTGTCAGCATTTCTTAGACACATTACATTTGTGCAGAAATTTTAGATTTATTTTCTTTTTTCCTTGATATTCACCTGGAAATTGGTAATCAAAAGTCTAAAGTTGTTCAGGTTCTCAAAGAAAGCTGTGGAAGCACAATGTGTTTTCTTTACTGAATACAAACAGATGGGGCTCAGTGAATGGGAAAGAATATTCATGGTACAATTTGTGTACTCCAGAGCTGGGGCTGATTCTTTCTTCTAAAGCATTCAGAGCTCTGCCTGGCTTGAGAAATGGCAGCCAACATGCCTGAACTTCAAAGAAATTTAACTTTTGTTCCATATGAGGCCCTTTGACGTTGTGCCTACATTGGGTCTAGCCTAAGACTCTCTCTATCTCAGGTCAAGAACAGTCTCTACAAACAGAATTAAGTTCTGAAGTCCCTCCAACCCACACCATTTATTTTTCCCCCACAGGAAAGTATTTATGCACTGAATAGCACAAAAAAACCCTAAACAAAAACCTCACCAAGCTCCTGAAAGCAACACCCCACTTATCTCAGCTGTGCACATCCCAATACAAGCAGCTGTCACATTTTCTTTTTTAAGTGTTGCTGCATCTCTAGTTGTTTAAATACTTCTTGGAAATTTGCCCTTAATTACTATTCCCTTTTTGTTTTCCAAAGCTTTTCTTCTCAAATTTTCTACCTCTTGCATCAAGTAAAGCTTCTTGGAAAAAAAAAAAACAAAAAAAAAAAAAAAAAAAAAAAAAAAAAAAACAACCCCAAAACATAGGGCCTCCTCAAAAAAAAAAAAAAAAAACAAAAACAAAAAAAAAAAAACCAAACACAAAAAACCCCAAAACATAGTGCCTCCTGAAGGACTTTTTGGGTACCAAATAAAAAGAGAATAACAAATTAGCAAGTAATTTCCTTCCAGATGATGACTAAGTTTATTAAAATTTTATAGCTGGAGGCACTGATGTTCACCTTTGTATGTGAACTGTTGGGTAAATTGTCCTAGCTGTAAGTAAATAAAAAGAGAATAACAAATTAGCAAGTAATTTCCTTCCAGATCATGACTAAGTTTATTAAAATTTTATAGCTGGACCCCAGAATTGTGTGTGTCTCTCTTGTTATACATCTCCCTCTGCATAACTGTCTTCAGAACTGCCATATCTAAGAGAAGGCACTGATGTTCACCTTTGCATGTGGCTACTGTTGGGTAAATTGTCCTAGCCGTAAGCCAGGAGAACAAACCATTCAGTGTGAAGAGAGACAAACACTACATTTTGGGTTTTTAAAATAGTTGCTCACCTCTACCATGTGTTGCCAACCTGTCTGAAGCAAAGGAAAAAAAAAAAGAGAAAGACTAAACTGGCAGAACTATTTTGCTTACAAATGTTCAACTATGCTTGATGGTTTTTTCTAAGCAAAACCAAAACCTACACAGGAGTGGGAACTCTTGCCAGAATATGCTGCATGGAATCTATTGAAATGAGACATCAGGGGGTTTTTATTAGCAAAATTACCCTTATCTCAAAGATTCACCTTCAGAAAAGAGTATTTTTAGTTCTCATTCTTAGTCAGTGGCTGTCACTCTCTTATTGTGTTGAGAAGTTTATTCTTCCACTCTTTTGTCTTGCTCCTTGCAAAACACTGACAAGCTGTGTAGGAAGCAGAAGAGAGAAAATGATGGTGAAAAAGCCTACAACAAAAACCCACCAGAAAAAACCAAACTCACAAAAACCCCACAAGGCAGAAAACATTTTGGCTTAGACTTAAAATCTTGGGGGCAATGGAACAGGTCTGCCTCGGTGAAACTTCCTGTGAGATCTTAGTCAAACAAACAAAGCAGTTAAGTAGAGTTTAATATCAAGATTTAATTCAAGCAGAGTCTCTCCAGTTGTTTCGTTGGAAGGGAAATAGTTCTGCTTGCAAAGAGCAATAAAACCTCTGGTTCACACATTAACGTGCTGTCCCAGGTACAGAGGCTCTGCAGCAGTCAGGGCTCATCTTTGCCCCAAACTCATACCTAACAGGCAGAGCAGAATTTGGTTTCTATTATCCTGGTAGAGCCTTAGGGAATGAAAAAGGTTCTTTCGAAGTGTATTACTACTAGCTTCAGAGGAGCAATAAAAGAAAGGATAAATCTGACTTATCATCATCAGTTCTGGTGGGGATAATGCCATTTCCATCTGCAGCAATTGAGTCACAACCCATCACATGCTTTCCATCTCCTGAAGAAGCAAGAGATGATTCCCTTGACAAAACACTGTTTCATTTCTCCCCACTCCCCATGTCCTGAGATCAAAGTGATCAGTCAGGGTGATGGACCACAACCGCAAAGTAAGGAGTTCTAAACACAGAAAACAGATTGACAGGCTAATAAGTAAAATAACTATATCCTAAACCTGTATCAACCAAAAGGATATAAAGACCCTTCTTACTTTGGTTTTCTTTACCCTATATTTTTTTAATCTCTGTGCAACAGAAAAAAAAAAAGTATCAGCATCAATATAATCACAGCAGAAAATCTTTGTGGGGAAACAAAGACAAGGAGACCCCAGACTCTTGCAAGCTCCTTCTAGTTACTTGCACTGTAACTTCTGCAGTTTTAAATCCCCACAAGTACAGTGATATATTTGTATACTGTTCCTCATAAAGCAGATGCAGAGTGTCTGATGTAGCTGGTACTGTCCCTTCTGTGTCTCCACTGCTCCTTAAGCACTGTGAGATCCACTGTGCCTACAACAGGCTCCTTATCGATTGCCTAAACATCATTCAGACTGAAAAAAAAAAAAAGAAATTAAGGAATTGCAATCTATAATCCATTTCAGAGTGACACCTGGTGCGGGAGACAGTTGTTTTAATATATTGCTGAACTCTGCACTCTCACCTAATAGGAGCATTTTATGATTAACCTGTGCCTGTAAATAACACATTATGAGGACCGCAGGAAAAAACCCAAATAAGCAAAATTAAAAGATGTAAAACACTCTCAAAAAAAAAAAAAAAGGTCTATTTTGGGGAAAGGACAGTAATATTCAAAAATTCAAGGCAACAAACAAATATATTAAAACACATTTCAAAAGGTATTATTAAACCTGCAGCATTTACCAGCAGCTACCACACTGTGGCATCCTATGACAACACAGTATTTGACTACTTCAAAAGAAATTAACATTCAAAAGAACAGAATCACACCTGATAATCTAGTGCAAGATATGTGGATAAATTCTGACCTTTAATAGCAAAAAACCTAAGATGGTATATTTTACCTCCCTCAGAAGGCTGTTTAAATTTTCTTTTAATTAGGAATGATTAATCTGCAACCTTTGCAGTTATCTATAAAATGTTTCAAAGTTGTAAAGAAATTGAAAAATTTTAAAAAACAGTCCAGGGTATTGACAATGAAAAAATTCCTAGTTAGAAGGAAATGGAAAATTGATATCCATGTAAGGTTCCTTTGGTTGTACTGAATTATTCCAATCTTTCAGTGGTATATTATTCATGCTACTGTCTATAGTTTTATCCTAAAATAATAGGCAGCATTTTGTTTTATCTTTGTAACAAAGAGAGCTTATTTTATAATCAAAGCAGAAATATTACTGAATCTTCTGCATACAGAAGTCACTAACTTAGCTTAGATACATTATGGTGGATGTTGAATGTTAGAATAAATTGAAAATCTTCCAAAATTATGCAGCATAGCTCCGTTAATACATAAAGATTTTTATCATGATTAATGTTAGTTTAATGTATACTCAAGGAATGAAAAATAATTTGTCTCACAAAATGGGTTACCACCTTGTCAGTTCAGGAGACTCAATTTTGCAGTGACCTTCCAATAAATGCAAGTGAGTCACAGGTTCATTAGCCATGTTGTATGACCTAGAAAAATACAATGGAACTCCAATTTTCAAGTCCATCACTGGTCTGTTACAAAACCTTTTTCAATTTCTGTGCTGAATGCAGCCATGGAATGAATATATATTGGAACAGGGGGCTGATCAGCAAGAACCAACCAGTTCAGTCTTCTGGCTTTTCAATCATGTACCAGAGCAACAGTTGTTCCAGGCCATTCATTTTGTAATACCTTATTATTCACAAAAACATAGGTATGTACACATCAGTTTTTAATGGAATGCTCTTTACTATAAGCCAGCTGACAAATGCTCTTTCTGTGATGCTTTCAGAGGAGCTGGGCTGTGTAGAATCCCCTTACACCTCAACACAGCAGGTCTAAAAAAGCCACAACCTGAGTTTTTTGTTACAGGTAAAGGTTTGAAGGCTGGATAATTTATTCAGGTGGGGGGTATTGTTATCTCAAGTGCTGTAGATGGTTACCACAGACCTACGAATTTGTTATCGCAGCTGGAGGAAAATTACTTTTTGTGAAATGGCTCATCAGAGCTATCATACCTAATGCAGTGTGGATTCAGACAAGGAGGGCTGACTAGACTGTAGGAGGAGCACAGCTAGATCTGCCACCAAGAGCTTGGAAATGTGGCATGACACATTGTACGTGTGCTGCAAAGTGGCACTATGGCAAGTTGGTTGGCCTGGAAAATAGAAGCCTTTTTCCCCCGAGGCCTGCTTGACATCACATCATGAATAGCTATTAAATTGCTTTTAGGTTTATTCAGTGCACTCAGCAGGTATACAACCGAAAGGATAAAAGATTATGTGCCAAATGAGACACAATGATCCTTCTCCCAATGTGCAAATGATTGCTGAAACTTGCTCTCCGATGAAATACGAGGTCACTGAAAACCACCCCAGCCATCTTTGAACATAAAATTAAGTTCAAAACAGTGCCTCTGTAATGATGAGATGCTCTGCCCAGACCAATAAAACACATGTGCTCAGGATCACTTCAGTGCTTTCCATACAGTTGTAGTGATTCACACCTCGTCCTCAGGGGATAGCAATTTCCTCAGGAATCCTGATTTCAGTACATTGCTTTGATAAGCCAGACAGAAAAAACTTACCCAAACACCCCACACCCAGCCCTCAAAAAAAAAAAAAAAAAAAAAAAAAAGTTTGCCTATATGAGAAAGACCTTTTTGATAGACACAAAAAAATGCCCCAAAACCCCACTGAGCACTGGGGAAAGTTAACTTAAGTATCTGCCTATATTATTAGGTTCTATGTGATTTTGCGGCTTTAGTGCCATCTGTCATAACCAGAGCCATAAAGATGGAGAAACCTGGGAGCAGATCTTACACAGACAATCTGGACAACTGCTTCAGTATCTTGATCTACTAAGATTACTAAAGATCACGCAAACCAAAATCCCTCTCCGTTCTCCATACAGTCAATGAGGTATCTTGAGGCAGGATATACACATTGGCACCTTTGCCTACATACAGACAAAGTGGCTTCTGGCAAGTGTTTCCCCCCCTCGATAACTGTATTCAATAGTCCTCAGTTAATGAAGGCTGGGTTTTTCAAAGACATTCAAAGAGCTATAAAACCTAGTAAAGATTTTTAAAAAATCCTCTAAGTGAAATGTCTTCCCAAACTTGGATCATTTTTCTCTGAGGTCTTATTTTCCTCCTCCTTTCCTTCTTTTATTCCTTTACTTATTTTCTTTATGTTTCAGAAGTTTGTTACACTCACTTAACAGCTGAATATCATCTAAATGCATCCCAGAGTCTTCAAATTCAAAAGGGGAAAAAAATAGTCACCCCAAATCTTTATCTTAGAAAAAAACCTTAGCGATCTGAAAAAAGAAATAAAAAGCTCGAGAGAAGGCTTTCTGCCTTCATCATGCAAACCAAAATCCCTCTCCGTTCTCCATATAGTCAATGGGGTATCTTGAGGCAAGATATACACATTGGCACCTTTGCCTACATACAGACAAAGTGGCTTCTGGCAAGTGTTTCCCCCCCTCGATAACTGTATTCAATAGTCCTCAGTTAATGAAGGCTTTTATAGAAAGATCTATAAAACCTAGTAAAGATTTTTAAAAAATCCTCTAAGTGAAATGTCTTCCCAAACTTGGATCATTTTTCTCTGAGGTCTTATTTTCCTCCTCCTTTCCTTCTTTTATTCCTTTACTTATTTTCTTTATGTTTCAGAAGTTTGTTACACTCACTTAACAGCTGAATATCATCTAAATGCATCCCAGAGTCTTCAAATTCAAAAGGGGAAAAAAATAGTCACCCCAAATCTTTATCTTAGAAAAAAAACTTAGTGATCTGAAAAAAGAAATAAGAAGCTTGAGAGAAGGCTTTCTGCCTTCAAGTCATATGGCCACATTCTCCTACTCATGCTCAGTGAAAACTGCCTTTAAATTATCTGATTAAAAAAAAAAAAAATCTAAAATACCATCAAGAATAAATATATTCAGGCAGCAGCAGATACCTCTGAATTTAGGAACTTTGCCCCAAAACACTAGGCCATTTCTTTTTTTTTCACTTGACTGTTGGTTTCGGTTTGTTTTTTGAACAGCAATCATCTTGGTTTATAAGTCTGAATTTTAGTCCATGCATAAAAATATTAACCATAGTCAGAGGAACAGGAACTTTATTTCTATGTGCCCTGCATTTATTTATTACATGTTTTAAAAAACCCAAAATAGCATAACCATAGATAATATGGTTACACCAGCTCTGTCAATGTTGAGAAATTCAGGAAAAAAAAAGAAAAGTAAAGAAGACCAAACAGGTTCAAGATATGATTTCTCTATCAGGAGGAGGGATCTGAAAAGAATCAAAAATGCATTAGGAAGGGTGACATGTTCAGTAAATTGAAGACGAAAAAAAAAAAAGAAATAAAGAAGACCAAACAGGTTCAAGATATGATTTCTCTATCAGGAGGAGGGATCTGAAAAGAATCAAAAATGCATTAGGAAGGGTGACATGTTCGGTAAATTGGAGGCAAGACAATTCCTGTAAATCTTGTTATATTAAAGCTATCCAGGATATAGACAACAAAGTGCTCTAGCCGGGCTCTTTAGATGGACATCAATTAAGGCTGTGTATTTGTTTTTTCCTCTTGCTCCTAGAATATGTCATGTCTTTCAAGTTGCTTTTTCCAGTTGGGGAGAGAGAAATAATCAATAATTATATCAAAAGAAACATTCTACCTTGGTCAGAACCGCACTTCTAAGAGAGTAGTTCTTTAGGTAGCTCCAAAAATTCTCTCTTTTGCTGACTTTATCTCACAAGAAGTAAATAAAACTTCATAGGAAGTAAAGAAAATTTAACAAACCTTTAGACAACAGGAAGTCTTTTTTCAATATTCCTTAATTTTCATTTTAGTGAAAATTTTAAGCTAAGCTGTTACTTTAAGAAATTTGGTGGAAAAGAAAGAACAGTTGTGCCATAGAACAAAGTAACCTCCCAGTGTTTATTGTCAGGGAAAATTAAGTATCCATAAAAGAAATAAGACTGCCTTGTGGCTGAGGTGAAACAAGCAGGTTCTAAAGCAGTCACAGTAATGTGTGTTCTCTTGGGTTAAAGTAGCCTATTGCACCACAGCATGGAGGGAACACAGATGTACCAGATGATGTTTTGTGCTATTTGAGGGAGCTGGAGGCACGGGGACACTGCCTAAATACTCATTTTGTTTGAAGGGGTTTCATCCCCTTTGCCAAGTCAGTAATAATTTTTGTCAGGATCTGATGACTAAGAGACAAAATAAAGTGTTAGTATTTGATAAAATTCTTAGTGCAGTCTAAGTGGCACACCAGCAAGAGACCACTGCTCAAGCACTTTTATTAGGGGCAAATGGGGATAAGATTACCAATGACCCTTGCACTGCCTTCCTAAATCATTCAAGAACAGGCATGACTTTACCTGAATGAGACAGAGCTTTGCAGCTTCTCCTCTGTCAGTCCTAAGCACCAGAAAGTACTCAGTAACGTAAGCAGAGCACAGGAAATTCTCTAAACAATCTCAGCCTACCTGGAAATAAGGTAAGAAAGGCAGGAACACCACTGGGCTTCCCTGAATGGCCCAGGGTGTTTAGGATAACAGCGCAGGATGTTGACAAAATGACCATCTCTGCAGGGTCTTCAACCCTCTGTGGTTTCCCCATTGCAGTGATCCTGCCCTGCCAACCCTGGATCTCATCGAGGGGACACCCAACATCACCATCCCATAACCCAGCAGCACCTTATTTATAACCTGTGACAGACTGGATGAGCAAAGCCAGAAATCAGTGAATGTAGCAGACCATAGAACATTACTTGAAAATTTAAAAATATTATTGAGAGAAAAAGATGAGTTTTTTAATTCAATCTAGGAGTATTTTCTTTCTTGCTTTAGTCAAATTATGCCTTCATTCAACTAATCCCATCCCTGGGTTTCCAGCCCAGTCACCCAACTCCACTCCATCTAGGAAAGATCTTTAAATTTATTTTTTTTTAATACTCCTACCCTTTACTTCTGACATTGTGGCTATTTTAAATTGTTCTTTGGTTGCCTCTTGCATTAACACATTTCTTGATATATACTTAAAAATTTATAAAGGAGTATAGTAATTGCCACACTCATATTTTTCATTATTTAAAAATTAGTTACAGTAGTAAAGTGTGAACAAAAAAATCCAGATTCTATTGCATAATCTTGGGAGATTCATAGTAAATGTTATTTCAAAGTCATTGCCTGTAGAGAATACAAGCTTATTGTTCAGATCAGGTATCATATAATTTAACAAAGAAAAAAAACACCAATATTTGCGCTAGTATTATTTAATCACTTTAATATTAAAGTATGAATGGAAAGACAAAAGGAAAATTAGGAGACACCTCTACATGAATGTCATTGACTTTCCTATTAACAACAGGAAGCCGTTTTTTGATATTCCTAAAAGAGAACAATACTAAAGTCTTCATCTGAAACAACAATAGACAGATGCAAAGTTAAGCCAGAACAGAATTTCATTATGTCCTGGCTCATTTTGGATCTCCTCATACCAATCACTAAAACTGACAGGAGAAAGAAAAACTTAAGATAGTTTAGCGAGAAGACATGAGCCAAATATTTGCAAGTTCAAGCCTTCAAACTAAAGGATAAAATTCTGGAAAATATACTTCCTATTTTGCAAAAAAATAACCCATAAAAGACCAAACCAACTAATTTCATCTTGTGGTTAAGGTTCAGTTCTATGGAATATAAAGCAAGATAGAGCTTTGTGGTCAAGCTATAATCCTCTGAAGATATTGTTTAATAAGCATGCATCTTTAACTGCATTAGTGTTAGCTTGTGCATCTGTGGATGCTACTTAATTTTAAAAGGTTTGTAATCTTATAATGAAAGTGTACTTTTGACCAGCCACAAAGTAGAATCTGATTTGAGCATTATAATGTAATTAATCATGGATTTTAGTGTTTCATTTGAAATAACTTATTCAGATTTGAAAAATACACTGCATGTCTATGATTGCATTACATAAAAAGCAAATAAACTACATAACTGAAAATTAACCACATGGACTATTTGTCATAAAATGGAATTACTTGGAAGTCAGAGAATGGTCCCAAACTGGTTGCAGTTTGACCGCTTTTTTCTTATTAATGATGTTTCTTAACAGTGACTTCATAGATGAAAAGCTGTCTAGTCATGGAACAACAGACGACCTAGATCACAGAGTGTAAAAATATGTCAACATCCAGTCAATAGTAAAGGACCTTGTAGAGAAAAGTGGGAGCTATTTTCTTCAGCACTTGCTTTTTTCCTTAACATCCTAAAAATTCTCTAAACATATAATATAGCAGTTTCTGATGCAAAGGCACTTTTAAGTCAATAGCACCAATAAAAGAATAAATCAGAAAAGATTCTTCTGACAGAGAATCTGCCTCAGTGGGAAGCCAGAGAGGCCTGCGGCAGCTAAATAGTATTAATGGTTTGAAAACTCTAATATAGACTCTCAAGGAGGATACATTCTTTGGACTGCTTAGCAATGATACTTAATGGATTGATTAATAGAAGAAGCATTGGGAACTCCTTATAATAGGAATCATTCTTTATATAGCAGCAATTACAATTAATATGATTGGAAAAATATTAGGAAGAATAACTGTTGTGTGGTACAATCTGCTTCTTAGATTTTAAGCAATTGCTTCTCATCAGAAAATATTTGCCTACTATGTGCTTCAGTAATTCAGTCTACTTCATAGCATTGTCCAACTCTTTTCACTAAGTTACAAAATCTTACCCCTCAAAAATCCTCATTTGTTTCCCCACAATAATCCTATAGACTCTGTCTCAGTTTAAAATGTCTATCAGTTACAAGGCAAATAAGCACAATGAACACCTAAGAGATTTCCTTTTCTATTTTCTCCTAATTAAAAGAATATCCAAGACAGACTTTGTAAGTTGTAGTTCCACAAAAGATCACAATACTACTCAAATATTTTTGTATATTTCTTTTGCCTTCAACTTGATTTTGAAAGTGTTTAAATTGCTGAAACAAAAGACCAAGTTGGGTGCAAAGAATGGAAGTAGGTGCAATCACAACCTGGCAACAGAAGAAGCAACAAAAGAAAGAATTGGTCACTTATTTACAAAAATGACATTTTGGCACTTGACAAATAAAAATCCATCACTTAAAAGATATCTTTAAGGGTAATAAATTAAAACATGAATGTTGAATATTGTCAAAGCATGATGGGCTTGTCCTATCTTAAAATCTGTACTTTTAGGGGTTTTAGTCCTTTTTTGCCTAAAGTAAATTTGGCCCAAAACTAGAGACTCTGAATCAAAAGTAGGACACTAAAGATAAGTTTTTATAAAGCTAAATTGCATACATAAAGTCACTTTTTAAATGCAGATAAGCCATGCACAGGACTCAGCCTTTTTCACAGCTAATTCATCTCAGAGCAGACACTTTAAAGTGAGAAAATAACCCACATAAATTCCAGTAAAGTCAAGTTTTCAGGTTTTTTTCTTCGTGCAGTTAAGATTTTACAACACATGTATCCATGAGAAGTTACTTTTGTAGCATATTTCCTCTTGAACACACATTAAACCTAAGAGAAAAAAATAGCTTCTGTGGACTGTGTTAAAGAGAGCTAAAAAGAGCTTAGAAAATATCAGCAATGTAATACAACTTTAAAAGGCAAGCCTAGAAATTTACTTTTCAACTGTTGTCTTGTATTACCTAACTTATCAATCATCATATGGTGCCTTAAACAGGCAGTGTCAAAACACATCAAATAATATCTTGTGAGTCATTTATATTTTACTTACCCAGAGAGAGTCCATTGAAGACTGGGGACTATGAGGATGCACACAAATTACTATCTTTAACCTGCAATGAAGCAGGCCTGAGATGATTTATCTCTTCTGCATATCCTATTACCAGCAGACAGGTTTAATGTTTGAAATACTGACTCATTCTAAGAGAACTACATCCAGTGGCAATAAAAAGCACTATACACAGGTATGTAAAAAAATAAATAAAAAAGGGCAATGCAGACAACCTGCCACACCTGCACTACCTTCTGAAATTCACAGGGAATGGTCACCTTTAAGGAATTTAATTGCAGACCTTTTCCATACAAACTCAGGTGAATTACTTTGCTCCCACACCTAACCAATAATTGGTAGCACCTGATCTTGCACAGTTGTCTGTCAAATAGTCCTTTAAGACTATTCTAGCAGACATAGAGAAATTAAATCTGAAAGTTTACAGGCTTTATTTCAGTAAGCTTACTGTCAAATATAAAAACCATATAGTTCTATACTAGTTTTGTAAAATGGTATTTCAGGACAATGCATTTCATCATGTTATGTCTGCATACAGTATTCAAAACTGAACACCTGGATACAGTGTTCAAATAAAAATATTTTAAAACAGGAATTTGGAAATAATATTTAATGATTCTGTTCTTTCAGACTGTTTTTTTCCCATTTCATGGAAAATTCAAAATCTAATTTTGACACAAACATGTGTCAAAAATTTCCATGGGTAATCTTCAAAATTTTAAAAACTGGGGCAAATATAAGTACTTTGAAGCTGAGGACACTTAAATCCTTTAGACAGCAAAGCATAATACAGCACATAAAAAAATAATAGTGATAATGACCTCTGTAGATTAGAACCTTCTAGGTCTGTTCTCTACAATTATATTTTCAGTTGCAATTCAAATGCCCTCCTTCCTCTTCCTCTCATCTCTGTCTTTTAGACTGTAGCAATGTCATCACCTTCAGAAATTCATTTCCTTCAGACATTGTCAATATGGATAAAAATTATGTATCTCTAATTATTTATCAACTTAGAGAAAATAACCCCAAGCATTGTACTGATTTGTTATCTTGGAAGCTTTAAAATAACAATAATGAAAAAAAATTAAAAGCTGGTATTCTTATATTACAATGCCCTTCACTAGCAAAGGAAGAATATCACTCAGGAAGCCTACATTTTCATTAGATCTAGCCACTGAAAACTGCAACTTTGATTTTAAACTTTGAATTTAATTGAGTTTGCTGCTGCAACTGCATGAAGCATATCCACATTATTTCTTATTTAATTTACTCTGATTATGGTTTGAGTCCCTGAGTCCTACACCAGTCCCTGCAAAGCTTGTCTTGGCCAACAAAAGATATCCTTATTTATTATATCACTTTGCTCATCACTCTCTCCTAACATGAATTGTGCAATGTTACTGATTTTGAAATGCTACCAGTTAACTGTCTGCCTACCCCTTGCCAATAGGAAGAGAATTTTTCCAGTGAAAACTACCTGAATTTAATTGAATCTTGGGCCATTTCTATTCTTCTTGACTGTATTATCCAGCTTCAGCTAGGCTTCTGCATATTTTCAATCTAAAGTTTTCTTAACACTTCAACATGCAAAACAGAGATTATAAAGTCTGCATATTATTTTATGAAATAAAAATCTCCTTGCTAAAATTAATGTTTATTCTGTATGAAGTAAAAGGACATTCCTAAAATGATACTCAAATTTTTATATGTTGGCCATGCTGCCTGTATTAAGCTACAAAATCCTCAGAAATTCAGAGAACAAAATGGATAAATGGGGCAGAGGAAATCAAACACTTTCTCTGTATGTTTAAATGAAACAGTTGTGGCATACTAATCACAGGAGTGATGCACAGAAAGACGCTGAGGTACTGGGGGGCTGCACCCATGTGACTTTGTAGATGTGGCACTCCAGGTGATCCTGGAGTTCCCCTTCCATTTGTCCAGTATTACTCACAGTACAAGTCATTGCTGTAAGGTTGATGTGCCTATAGCAAGAAGACCTCAGTCTTACTAAAAGATGAGGATATTCAAGAGCCAGATTTTCATCCAATACTGTTGAGTCTTCAGTACTTTGAAATTTGAAGTAAGAAGGAGGAAGGAGCTTCTCTTTTGTCATGTTGTTTTTTTCTATGCAAGAATTTAAGATTCTGTATAAGGTGAGCTTCTATTAATGTTAAGGAAGTTAAATTACATGAATTACAACCATTGAACTATTTGATTCTTACAAATATAACTTTAAAACAAAATATCACTCTGAGGACTGGGAGAAAGAATTCTATTTTAACATATACTGTTTATGAACCAATTTCCCCAAACTGTGCAGGACAGTGATAGAATTAAGTACCTCCAGGAGGCCTGGTGCTAAGGTGATAGTGGACAGGCTTGTCCTTTGATGTGTATCAGCAGAACAATTTTATGAAATACCTAACTGCAATGTTTACATGGACATTTTCATCTACTCTGGAACTCAAAAAAGCACATTAAATACAATGGATTTTAGCTGCTTTGTCATTAAATGCAGAATTTGATCCATAACAAGAATATTCTTAATTTAATCTATTGTTAGTTTTTTGGAACTGGAATATTGTTCAGCAATGTAAACACATGAACTTATTTTCATTGCCTAAATTAATCCTGAAAATCTTCACTTCAGGCTTCAATACCTATAAATAGATTTGCTGTAAGGATGATAAATAGTGGTGAAGCTTCATGGTAAAGGCATTACACTGAATGATTATTCCTTAGGTTATGCATTATTGACCTTCCCAGAGCCATTGACAGAAGCCTGCACAGTCTGCATGTGCAGCTGTCTGTGGTTTTAAAATGAGGGCACACATGTAAGCAGACACAACACTTTAAATAGCCCAACAAATTAACGTGAATATCGTATGAGTGTTGATGCATTTAACCCAGCAATGTTCCACAGTGCTCAAATAGATCTCAGTAAGATCAAACCCTGTCCTACACAAGAGTAAGCCTGAAGAATATTCCACAGTTCAAGGAAAGAACAATTGCATTCCATTAGAAAACATGGTTTCCCCCCTTAAGTAAAAGAAAAAGGAGCAAATGGCTTAGCAAGACAACTCCATTCATCTTCACTAACCCTTTAAGGCCCTGGGGCTGGGACACTGAAGCAAGTTATATCCTGTCCTCTGCCCATGAACTGCTGCAGATCAGCAAGATCATACAGCATCTGTCCAGTGCTGGCATGGCTGCAGACCACTGCATTCTCAGAGCTCCCATCAAAAATAACATTTATTTAATACTATCCAGAGAACTTCCCATAGCAGATACTAATACAGAGATGGGGAAACAAACCATGGAAGTATTTATGTTGTCAAGGAGAGATGATAAAGCAAACCTAGGTGGGAAAAGGCATTAAAGCTGCTCCTGTCTGGCTGCTACTGGGGTAACCTGTAACCACTGAGATTTCTTTTTCTTCCAAAGCAAAATATCATCCCTCTCCCACAAGTACCAGAGCCCCTAACATGTCCTGTCATCACCATTCCTGGAAAGAGGAAGAGGGGACAGGAGATGCAGCCTGCTTAGGTGTCCTGGTTTTAATGGGGATTTTAGCTGTGAGGTCATGGACTTGCTGTGTTGTGATTTGGTACAACATAAATAGACTTACAGTTTATGAACCAAAATGGTAAAGTATATAATCACACAGACACATTTAAATGTACCCTAAATAAATAACTAAATAAAAACTAAACCAAAAAACCCTTTAGGAGAAACCCAAATCCTAAAACCTGTTGGCATGAAAAGATCATGGGTTTAGAAAACTCCAGGTTTAACATAAACTGATTTAATAGCTCTGGATTGTACTGGTAAGCACAAATCAAATCATTCATGCTTGCTTAAAGACTGAGAGCTGATCTAGTCATAAAGAATAATTCTGAAATACATTTTTTAAAAATGTGTAAAAATAATACCTTGAAAAAATGTGGGTTTTTTTAAATCAACTTAAATAAGTCATTCTTGACTTATTCCCAAGCTGAGACTCTGTGATCCATTTTTTTTTTTTTGCCTGGAGGATTTTTTCAGGGAAGTCACAGGCTCTTGAAAATAAAGCATTGTAATGAAAATCCTGTGAGAATCTGAAATATAGCAGCAAGAATAGTGCTCTTGATTATTAAGAAAAAGTTCATTTATCTGCTTTAAAGGCAGAGTAATAGCCAAACTGCATAGGATGACATCAAACCTAAAAAACAGTCTCATTTTAACAGAAGAGAATAAATTCATCGTCCTGACAGTCAGTAATTTTATAAAAGCTCCTGTTCTCATTAAGCCTGTTAGTGTTTTAACTACAGATGAAAAATAGAAACAATTTTAGGCTATTCCTGGCAGACTGAAGTAGGTCTAAGGGTAGCTAACCAGATGGAAGAGGCTTACTTTTAAAGCACTATATTTTACCTTCCGTTCCCCCGGCACTGAAAAGAGAGGAGAGCACTTCTGAAAATTTCAGGCTCTGCTTGTAGAAGCAGTAATATATGTTTAGCTGAAATGATTTTAAATAGGCTGCAGTTACTCCTGAATTTACTACAATAAAAACAATTGGAATGTGTTTCATGTACCACGAGAAATGTCTGTGAAAAAGGGAATCTTTGAGGAATATGAGTTCAGGTTTGTGCAGGGCAGGCATCCCTGGAGAACATGCATGGGTTCTGTACTGAAACATGAGGCCAAAGATCAGGGAGGGGTTATATGGGACGTGGGTAATAGTTATTTAAATCCATGGTCAGGAAAAACCCCACTTGTGGAGTACTGGTGCAGTTGTTGTTCTCTTGGGCTATGGTTTGAATCCTACCTCAGATACTTGAAAATAAATCTTGTTTTCTGAGCCTGCAGTGCAGAGCTGTTATTCTCACTCAGCACATGCTGAGCCATTAATTAATGATGTCCAGTATAGAGTGTGAAACATTCATTCAGCAAAAATCTCTGTCCATTTAACAGGCCACAGTCAATAGGACTCATGTGACCCTTCCTACTCTATCACTCTGATAAAATACCTCTTACAATGTTAGTTGGGATCCAGTTGTGACCACACTGACACCAGTAAAAATTCAATGACTGTGAGAAAAGCAGAATGCTCTCCATCCAAAGAAAGTTAATCACACAACTGTGAATTTGTAAATCACTTTATTTTGAAATAGTCACTAAAAACCGCTTTCAGGCATTTAGTAATAAAATCATACTTAAGAAAATGCCAATATTTTACCATGTTAAAATTTTAACCATATTTGGATTTTTTCTCTTTTTTTTCTTTTTTGGTGGATCCTAACATGAGATATTTGGCAAGAAAAAGTGGTTTTAGCTTGATTGTTAGGGATCTAACAATAAGTTTCTGAATTTACCACCAACCTTATGCAAAGTGCAGGGTCTAATATAAATTTCAATAAAACCTAAGAGAAGACATCAAGGAAATCTAGGAAAGAAGTTATGATTATCCAGTAAATCATAAGTTTATTGCCCAGCATGGTAAAGGATGCAGTTATTAGCATTCTGCAATTGAAACTTGCAGAAATTACATACTTGAGCACATAGCTTGTTCTCTTTTTGTACTTGCACTGTCTTGGTTTACAGAAGCTGAGTGAAATCCATGGGTGAAGATTTTCTTTCAGAGATCCTGCCCACCACCAGGAGCTGGGCTCTGATATCTTGCTGGTATGACCATTTGCCTGGAAGGCATCTTGGTCTTTTTCATATATATCAAACTGAATAGAAGTTCCTTTGATATCCAGGTCTTTAAAGGATAAAGATCAAATTTACACCTTTAGAGTAAAAAAAAAAATAAATAAAGCTAGATGAGGGTTTTAAGAAGAAAAAAACTGAACAAGAAACTAAAACTGGGAATGAAGATTCTGGAAAAGAAAACTCAAAAATATCCAGACATGCACAAAACTAAAGGTGTGTTTGACAGAGCCAAAGTGTGCAGATAGCAGCAGGAAATTGGTCAGAAATTTTCCTTGTCTTATACAAATTTAATCTTAGGCTAATAGTTATGGTAGTTTTCCTACCATACAGACAGAACCACTGGCTTTGTACAATTCACAGTTCACTGACTATGATGCTCTACCCTTACACAATTCTAGAATTTTATGACTTTTATCTTATTTTTAATAGTTGCTTTGTATGACAGAGTGACTATCAGAGTGCTTTCCTATTTCTGCTACTTATAGCTAGTGGAAATGTATCTGCATTTCACTGCATAAAGTGTCCAGCATGAATAAACAAGGAGGTTAAGCAGATATTCTGATTTTATTTTCATTGCACAATCTTAGCAATAATGCTCCTGGGACTTGTTCATCTATTGCAGGGACTACATCACCTATTTATACTTATTTTGAGCAATGGTCTCATATGTATCTGCACATTTGTATGTCCATGTGGTTCAGTCTGCAGGGCACACAAGAATGAGGGGTAAATATCGGGGCAGGGGTCAATAGTTGAGACTGAAGAGGTGTAAAAGGATTCTAGATTGTAGTCCTTCCCACACATCTTCTCATTAAAAAAACAAGCAACCAAACCAACAAGCAACCAAACAAAACCCCAAACAAACTAAAAAATCACCACCAAAGCTCATAATAATAAATTCAACAACTTTATTGACCACTTATTTAGCTTGCATAAGTGCTGATTGTATTCATAGGAGTCATTAACAGTATTTCATCCCTGCCATGTGAACTGCAGTGGTGTAATCCAGCTAATTAGAATGGAGTGCAAGATGATGCAGTACTCAGCAGTAAATTATGCTCCTGAATCCAGTGTTTCATCCCTAGTTATGATTTTAAAATACTCACCTGGTTATTAGTATTTCCACACACAATACTTATCAGCTAATAATACCCACTCATCTTGGGCATTGTACATTTAAATTTTACAACATTCAGGTAATAGTTGTCAGGTCATATTCATATCAAGGTAACTCAGTTCTCTGGGCAAGACAAAGTTTTACTTCTCCAAAGATAAAAGGAGACAGAGTAAGAAATTAATCTAGTAGCTGCAAAAGGAAGCCAGGGGAACAGTAATGGAGCCAGGGAGAGATCCTTGAAGATGTGACTGGTAATTGCTGCTGACACCAGATACTCCTAGTAATTACAGGTAGTCCTGCTAATTACAGCTGCTGCAGCCCCATACAGACTCACTTGTCCATCAGAGATGATGTGGCCACAGTCAGCTCACTGTCCACTGCCCCAAGGTGTGCAAAGTGCTCAGAGTTTGGGCCATTTGTTTGTCCCATGGCAAGGCAACTTCTACAACACAAAAAAATCCAGTATCATACAATTGGAATTCAGAACCCCTAAACTGGGGAGCTGTACAGGTTTGTCTAAGGCAGGTAGATGGAATTTTGCTTCTGTTCCTAGAGAATTTTGGCCCCCTTGGTTTTCAATTCCAAGAAAACATTTTGTTGTTGGTATGCCAGTGCAGCAAAGAGTTTAAATACACATTTCATGAAAAGAAATTAAAACCAGAGTGCTGACAGACCTTCTTGAAACTGGTCAATACAAATACTTTTTTGTCCAGAATACTGCTTGCATAAAAATTACTGTTTCATTTGTGTCCCCAGCCACTCAGTTTTGCAGCCCAGGCTGCACTTTCAGACCAGTCATACATCCTGAGAAGCAATTAGAGGCACAAGAGAAAGGGAAGAGTCTGACCATAATAATTTTTGACCTATAACCTTACATCGATAAGTCAAGAGGGATTTTTGGAGTGAAGGTGATCTTTGCAGCTGCTGAAGGCCATGCAGTGGATGCTTTTCACAGCACCAGCAGCACAGCCAGAGCAAAGTGAACTCTGCCCATGAAGCTGCATTGATTCTTTCATGGACTCCTTGGGAACTTTAGCCCTGAGGATTTGTCATGACTTGATTCCAAGTTTTTTAAAGGCAGTGATCAGAGATCAGCACATCACAATCCATGGGGTTGTAATCTCCAGGTGCTCAGCCATGTAAGTCACATCCTCAAGCTCACTGTGTGTGTATTGATTAGAGCTTGGTCTCAACAGTTTGTCATCCAACTTTCAATACCCATTCTTTATGGAATCTGTCATTAAGTAACTGTTTATAATGTCATTATAAACTGTATTTCTTCCAAGTGAACTCTTAAAAATTGATGACAAGTCAGAAATTGTCTAGTCCTCCTGGGAAACAGGTAAAATTTCAACCTGAAATAGAGCGAGTATAATTTAATTTTTTTTAATGCAATCTGATTCAGCTATTACTGTATAGAGAGTATTAGATAATTATTAAATTTTGACTGGAAAATACCCTCCTGTCTTCAACTATTCCTGTGCATTTTTAAACAAAATTTAAATACTTCATAGGAATACCTGGTATCTTTCCTATTAATGTGAATAAGAATTGAAAACATCTGCTTAAACCTATACAAATCTAGAGTGAATTGGTAGCACAAAGTACAATACTGTGAAGGAAATGCTGCACAGATTTGTCAGCTGAACAAGACACAGTACACGATACCTGTGTGTATATTAAAAATATACCACAGCTTTCAGGCCCTTGTATGGAGGAACTCTGCAATCAAACCTCATGCTATGAAACCTGTGCAACAACTGTAATACAGGGACATGCACATTCCAAATCATCTTTCTTCACTGAATGGCACATAAAACTTAGGTCATTCTTAGTTGTCAGTATTTCTTTCTTGTTATGTGTTATTGATTGTACTTTTTACTACTTAATTGATTCCTTTATGGTGGGACTGTGCTAAGGAAGATCAATTTCAAGGGTTAACCTTGGCTCTGGCAATTTTTTTAGCTATGAAGCAAGATTAAGTGTTACTTTGATACTTCTGTGTGATGAGTTGATATATGTTTGAAATTTTTTTCATACTCTTAAAGAAAAATCTGCTGTAAATAAGTGTAAATTATAATGAAATGGATGGAATATGTTTTTCTAAAGAGCCTTGAAGTTCAATTAAAAAAATAAAATTACTATTTATTTTTAATTTATCATTTAATTATTTCCATCTTTATAATTTTAAAGTTTCGTTTAAATTATCTTCCTTATGTATAATACTATATTCTA